>NC_090648.1:494302965-494655182 GCF_040937935.1 Hyperolius riggenbachi
CTAGGGGACACACAGTGCTATATGCTGGTACAGCAGACAATTTCCCTCCCACTCTCTGCTGCTGACACAGGATGCTAGAGCTACTAACTTGTGCCTCTCATCCTTGATAATATTAAATGCGGTCCTAGCTGGCCCCGCCTCCTCCACTGTGCCAGTAAACTATTTCCTACATCTTTGAAACGCCTACTGTCGTGTGTTTGTGTGTGTTTGTAGTTAGTGTTTCTGCGGGGGAAGGTGGGGGGTGTGGTTAGGCGTCAAGGAGGTAGTTTGAAGGGTTTAAGGGTTAGGCGTCAGGGATGTAGTGAGGAGGTGGGGTTAAAGGTTATGGCATCAGATAGTTAGTTTGTGCAGGTGGGGGGGGGGGTTAGATGTCAGGGGGGAGGGTTCTGTGTGAGAGTAGGGTTAGGTTTAGCTATAGTAAACTACCAGCTATAGCCGCACCGCCGACTGGCGTTACGCACCTCCGTGCCTGCGCCCAGGTGACCTGCTTCGATGTCCCGCTCCACCGTTACATTTTCATGCCAGTCGGCTGAAAAAATAGGGCAGCATTTTATCTGGAAAACACACGTTTTAATGTTATCCCATATGAGGTAAAACAGAGATTGGCGCATTGTGAATGCATGCGCGGCGGTAGTTCAGCATTGTATAGTGTGTAAGCATTGAATTTTGGCGCCCAGGCTCCGAACTGAATTCCGTAAGGCACTTTACTGATCTGAGGAAGTGGGGAGAGACCCGAGAAACGCATTGTCTTTTTTAATTGTGCTTGAATAAACCTTACCTGATGTAAACCCTTGTTTTTCTGGGTTGGTTCATCTAGAGAGGTAAGACACCTCATATATTTATTTATGTCTTTATATCGTATACTCTGAGAGATATTTAAATTCTGGGCGTCTCCACCCTTCTTCAAAGCGCCTGTGATGGGCTGAGCAGCGTTTTCTCTTCCGGCCTGGCAGGTGGAAATCGCTCCCACTCACCGGAGAAGCTAAAAATAGCCGCAGAATAAAACGCCTTTCTAGGAAGCCGGCTGCTGGGAGACAAAGAGGATTTGAAGATTGAGCAGCTAATAGCATTACATTATCTGTGTCCAGGCAGTGCATAGTGAAAGCAGACGGCGCGTGTCACTAATCCTTGCTGCTTTCTTTATGAACTTTCTACTGCTTCTGTTGCACCATGTGACCTTCTGTGACCAATGGCAGGTCAGCAGACAGGCAATCAGAGGGCAGATTACTGCTGTGCACCAAGAGACATTCAGTTAGGCATCTAATCAAATATCAGTGGGAACGCTGTTACCGCTAGCTTCGTACTGTGGGATGCACTTCAGATCTGTGTGACTAACACACCAAAAAGTTCATTAGCTCATTAGCGATGCGTTTCGCTGGCTCTTGCCCACTTCTTTAGGCCAGCATTAGTGCCAAGGTAACAACACTGCCCAGCTTCAAGGTGCTCAAAGCTCAACTCCCCCCCCCCCCCTCCTTATCCCTTTTGTGTTTCACACCCTCCTGGTGGAGGGACCTTGGTCTCAAGTTGCCCATCTTGCTCCTGGTACCCAGTAGTAGCTTTATTTATTTATATAGCGCCGGGCTGTAAAGAGTATATAGTCTTGTCAATAACTGTACCTCAGAGGGGCTCACACTCTAATCCCTACCATAGCCATATGTCTATGTATGTATCGTGTAGTCGTGTATGTATCGTAGTCTAGGGCCAATTTAGGGGGAAGCCAATTAACTTATCTGTATGTTTTTGGGATGTGAGAGGAAACCAGAGTGCCCAGAGGAAACCCACGCAGACACAGGGGAAACATACAAACTCCGTGCAGATAGTGCCCTGGCTGGGATTTGAACCCGGGACCCAGCGCTGCAAGGCAAGAGCGCTAACCTCTGCGCCAGCTTACTGAATAGAAAGATCTGAAAAGAAAGATCTAAAAAGAAAGATCTGGAAAGAACACCCAAGTGGAGACGGGGTTAAAATGTCCACCTGTTTACTCAATTGTTTACCCTTTCTGTGTACTGCTCCTCTAATGCTGGATACACACGGTGCGTTCGCGCACTCGATTTTCCCGTCGATTCCCGTCGATTCGTTTATTTCCAACATGTCCGATTTGGATTTCGATGGATCGTTAGGTCGATTCGCATGCAAAGTATGCCGAATCGACCTAACGATCCATCGAAATCCAAATCGGACATGTTGGAAATAAACGAATCGACGGGAATCGACGGGAAAATCAAGTGCACGAACGCACCGTGTGTATCCAGCATTAGCCTACTTCCTTTGTGGTGACATACTGCATTGTTTGGGCTCCTGCTGTGTTTTTTTTTTTGAAGGTGGTTCATCATCTTGCCCTATGCTGCTGCAGTTCAGTTGTTGAGTTGACCCTTTTAATTAGGATGCTAAATATAATTTAACCCAAAGAATAGCCGTGTCCCCCATCAGTAAAGCCACACCCCCTAGCAGTATAGCCACATCCCCTAGCAGTATAGGCCTATTGGCAAGCCACACCCCCTAGCATTACAGCCATATTTCTCCAGACATGTACCCTAGTATGAGACACTCATACTGTATGCAAGAAAAGCCTAATCAGCACATTACCTGAGAAAGTGTGCCAGACCCACGAAATGCATTTTTTTTTTTTTTGCTGTGACTCCTTTTTGTAAGGTGAGCATTGCTCTGACCTTCACTCAGGCCTGGTTCACACTTGGATGGCAATTGCGCTGTGAATTTCTGTCAATTGCGCTTTGTGATTCTCGTTCAAGAGAATGAGAATTGCATCGCGATCACTGCTAAAATGCTGCATGAAGTGCGTTTGGAGTTGACACAAATCTGAGTGGTCTCAGTAAGTGTAGGACAGTTGAGATCTCTCCAATGCCTGGCTATTGCTATTTTAGTTTCCAGCAATATATTGGCTACCATGCGTCTGTGACAAGGCTTAATTGGGTCCATTTCAAGACTGAACAAAGCTAAACCCACTGAAGGCTAAATTGTATAATTTTTTTTTTAAACCGTGGTTGTTGTAAAATGTTAAAGGACACCCGAAGCGAAAATAAACTAATCAAATAAACTATTGTATCTATCCTCCTTCTCCTAAAAATGACTTTTTAAGATATTTCACAGTTTTATTTTATGTTTAAATCTACTTTTTAAGTTTCAACTGTTTTATTGTTTTTGCGCAATGACAAATTTATTGAAGTATGCCAGAGCTAAAATGTATGAACTATGGACTCTTTTTATCTCTTTCTTGCTCTCAGAAGCCATTTTCTGCTAGGAAAGTGTTTTATAGTTGGAATTTCTTATCAGTGAGGGTCACACTGTGTAGTCACTTCCTGTCTGAGTCAGGACTGAGTCAGCCACTTACATACCTGATATGTAACACTTTCAGGCAGAGAAAGAAAAAAAGGAACACAGCATAGTTATTATTGTGATTGGCACTGTACATATCCATGTCTATCTCATCATGTCACATGTCACTTCGGGTATCCTTTAAATGCTCCATACAGGAGTTGTGTCAATGTAATTGACGAACAACCAAATTAAAATGTTTTGAAAAGAAATTTCCATAAATCATAAGCACTGCAGTGAGAATGGTCCCATAGGGATATACAGTATTTATCACAACACCTTGCTGGGCGCTGGCAATGAGCAAGGCCTTGTAACGCTCTGCTAAAGTGCCCAAAAGTGAACGAGACTTTACTGATTAATTAATTCTCAATTTTTAACATGTACCCGGGGCGCCATGTGACATGATGAGATAAACATGTGTTTGTACAGTTCAAACCATATTAACCACTTTACCCCCAGCGGTACGGATTTCTCTGTACCTTTTTCCACCCTGTTACCACCAAGGGACGGAGAAATCCGTACCTGACGCCGCTCCTGCCACTGTCCGCGCTCCCGCTCGCTCATCCCTGCTCCCACCGCTTGTGCACGCCGCCGCCCACTCGCCCGGAGATCAATAAACGGGAAAATCCTTTCCCGTTGGTTGATCTAAGCCCCCCGCAATGATCAGCTGCTTCTACGAGAAGCAGCGCGATCATTGTGAAAAAAAAAGTTGCCCAGCCTCCCTGAACTTCCTGCAAGCGTACTTCCTGTACGTTTGCAGGTCGCATAAACAAAAACTTACTGTGGCCATCTTGTGGCCAAATAGTTAAACTACACCCTAAAGCATTTTTCATATACATAGTTATACATTAAAAATTAACTCATTACCTCCCACACTCCCCAATTATTATGTTTTTGTAAGTAAAAAAAAATACAATTAAAAAAAATACATAAATAGTTACCTTAGGGACTGAACTTTTTAAATATTTATGTCAAGAGGGTATAACACTTACTTTATAAACTACGGGCTTGTAATCGGGGATGGATGCAAAACTGAAAAAAAATGCACCTTTATTTCCAAATAAAATATTGGCGCCAAACATTGTGATAGGGACATAATTTAAACGGTTTTATAACCGGGACAAATGGGCAAATACATTTAATGGATTTTAATTACAGTAGCATGCATTATTTAAAAACTATAAAGGCCGAAAACTGAAAAATAATAATTTTTTACCACATTTTTTCCTATTTTCCCATTAAAACACATTTAGAATAAAATAATTCTTGGCATAATGTCCCGAAAGAAAGCCTAATTGGTGGCGAAAAAAACAAGATATAGTTCATTTAATTGCGATAAGTAATGATAAAGTTATAGACGAATGAAAGCGCTGAAAGGTAAAAATTGCTCTGGTTCTCAAGGGGTAAAACCCCTCAGTGGTGAAGTGGTTAATAACCAGGCTTACTTGTTTATTTTGATGTCTGAAAGAGTTCAATTTTAGGCATGGAATTGACAGATCCTGTCTTGTCGGGAATATAGAAAATATGATAAGCAAATTACAGCCATGAATGTTCTCCTGGCAGAATACAACTGAGAGCAGAGGGAGATCAAATACATGAACTATTGACCTTTTTCTAACTCTGGGGCACTTATTAGGCTGCCACTGAGCAGAGGCAACAAATCATTCAATCTACTATTGTAAATATTTAAATATAAAGTAAAACCGTGGGTTATTTACAAAAGGTCATTTGTAGGAGTAGGAGGATAGATACAATTGTTTATCTCATCAGTTTATTTTCACCTCGAGTTCACTTTAAGTTTTCATTATAATGGAAGTAGTGACATTCTGCTGATCTTCACTGTGCAGTATTTGGGGCGCGTACGTTTTCATTGCACTCAGTGCAGCTGCAATAATCAGACCACACAGAGCAGCTGTACGCTCCTGGCTTGTAGCAGTGAATAAAGATCTTGGCGAGATGACGGGTTTTTACAATCCTCGGAGTTCCGGAGTTATTGATCGTGACATTGAGACGGAAGTGAATAACTGTAAATCTGATCGATATTTTCACCTCGTCGGGAAAGTCACATTCTGTAGATCTGTTTGGAAGTTCCAGAGCAGCCGCTCACTAAAACGCATGGGAAACACCCCAAAGACAAATGTACCACAATGTCCAGCAGTTCATGTCCGGCATTTTGTTCTTTGGGAGATTTGAAAGGGCTAAAGAAAAAGAGTTGTCCTTATCCTCCAGTTTGTATAACGGTCCTTTCAGTGACGTAACTACAATTCATGCCCCCCCCATTGAAAGTTTGATGACCCCCCCCCATGTTCACACCCCTTCCCTTGCCTCTGCTTGGTGTACGGAGAACAGGCTGGTGCTCAACACTGCAAAAACAGTTGAGCTAACCATTGATTTCAGGAAGTCGGCTCCCGCCCAACCTCCAATCTACATTGATGGCACGGAGGTAGCTAGGGTCCCCTGCGCCCGACTTCTGGGCATGACCATCTCCAGTGATCTCAGCTGGAAGACTAACATCACTGCCACCCAGCGGAAAGCCCAGCAGAGACTGTACTTCCTCCGCCAGCTGAGGAAGTTTGCATGTCCCAAGAGATTCTGACTAGCTTCTACTCCGCCACCATCGAATCGATCCTCTGCTCTTCCATCTTAGTCTGGTATGCTGGCGCCACCGCCAACGACAGGAACAGACTACAGAGAGTCATCAGGTCGGCAGAGAGGATCATTGGGTGCTCTCCCTCCCCTCACTTGCCATCTTACATAAAAATAGACTGCGATCTAGGGCACTGAGGATTGCTAATGACCCCTCACACCCAGGCCACCGCTACTTCAGGCTGCTTCCACCGGGGCGGAGGCTACGTGCCATTGCCACAAAGACCACTAGACACATCAACTCCTTTTTCCCCTCAGACCTCAGCCTCCTTAACTCCCTCCACATACTCCCATCAGGGCAATCCACAATGAGCTGCAGCCCGGGCAGAGTCACGGAAAACCAGGCAAACCGGCCCACTTGACTAATTGGTGGAATCTAATATCATACTGGGATTGTGATGTATAATGTAGCTGATGATGTCTGCTAGCTTGTTTTTTCTATCTATGTCTTGTTCTTCTTTTCTTGAGCCATCTGTACTGTACTATGCCAAAACCAATTCCGGGCAAGGGTCCATGTCATGCTTGGCGAAATAAAGATTTCTGATTCTGAATAAAGATTTCCCTTGGTGCCCCCCCATGGCCTGGGGCCGATCTTACAAGGGTCATAAAACAACTGTGGCCATCAGGATCTTCACACCCATAACAAGTGTAGCCACAAAAACACCTCATCTGAAGTATCGCCCTCTGTACCAGAGGAAGAGAAGGTTAGTAATAAGGACCCCTCACAGCTCTGGGCCCACCTGCGATCGCAGGGACTTCTCACCTTATAATTATGCCCCTGGGTCCTTTTATACTGTGTGCGTTGCATTCCGTCGTTCCGTCACACCGCACAATATCATAATACGGTGCAATGATATTCCTGTGGTGCTTTCAGCCTGAGCACGGTGCGGCGGGTTCCAACGGAGTAACTCACAGCCAACATGCACTTTTATTTATTATTATCAATGATTGATTTATAAAGCGCCAACATGTTCGGTGGCGATGTACAAAGTAAGCAAAAATTCTTGGGGTACATAGTAATACAGACAATGATATACACCTATATACAAAATACAGAATTGGTAATTACAGTAACAAAAATAGTATGATGATTAAAATTTATAACAATTTCCAAGACACAAAAGGGTGAGAGAGGCCTGCCCTTGTGAGCTTACAATCTAAAGGGAGGGAAGGGGGGCAAGATGTGGGGTAGTATACAAAATTCATACCTAGGAAGTGTGTTTTAGGATATCTAGTAGGAGTGCAACCAGGGGCGTAGCAATAGCAATAGGGATTGCAGACGTTGCGACTGCATCGGGGCCCTTGGGCCAGAGAGGCCCTCCCTCAAATACAGTATTAGCTCTCTATTGGTCCTGTGCTGGTGATAATCACTTCTATAGATACTTTTAATAGTAGTAATCATTAACACACTGTTCCCCATCCCCTTCTTGCACCTCTGACACTGTAGTTGCCATTGGCAGGTTTTGGTGCGCCATATCAATTGTTGCATCGGGGCCCCCAGCTCCATAGCTACGCCACTGAGTGCAACTTGTCCTTAGGTCAAAAGGAGAATGGCCTAAGCTAGAGCACATGCTTGTTGGAAAAGGGAATTTTGAGAGAGCATTTAACCACTTAACGACCGCCTAACGCCGATAGGCGTCGGCAGGTCGAAGTGGTGTTTCCATGGGGCCGTTCCATGTCAGTTCACGGAGGGTGTCTCCATGAACAGATCGCGGCTCGCAGGCTTAATGTAAACACGCGGGGAAGAAATCCCCGCTGTTTACATCATACGGTGCTGCTGCGCAGTAGCGCCGTAAAGGAGATCGGCGATCCCCGGCCTCTGATTGGCCGGGGATCGTCGGCATCTGATAGGCTGCAGCCCACAACGTAAGGGAGAGGGAGGGAAGGGCAGAGAGAGCGGAAATCGCTGCGGAGGGGGGCTTTGAGGAGCCCCCCCCCCGCAAATCACAGGTAGCCGGCGGCGATCAGACTCCCCCAGCAGGACATCCCCCTAGTGGGGAAAAAAGGGGGGAAGTCTTATCGCCATGCTGCAAACCTGATCTGTGCTGTGGGCTGGAAAGCCCACGCAGCACCGATCAGGAAAAAAGAGCCTGGTCCTTTAAAGGAGTTGTCAGGGAAAAAATATCAAATGAGCTTCACTCACCTGGGGCTTTCTCCAGCCCCTTGCAGCCGACTGTCCCACGCTGATCGATCCACTTCCCGCCGTTGTCCCATTCTCCGCGCATGGTATTCAGAACTACTGCGCCTGCACAGTACGCCGCGGGCAATGTGACCATGACTGACAGCAGCGCTTCGCCCAGCCGCAGTAAGGACGACCTCGTGGTCGGCCTGAATACAGTGCGCGGAGACCGGGCCGGCAGCGGGGAGTGCAAGTGGCAGCGTGGGACAGTCGGCTGCAAGAGGCTGGAGAAAGCCCCAGGTGAGTAAAGCTCATTTGTTATTTTTTCCCTGATAACTCCTTTAAAGATATAAGGTTGGAGAGTGACAAATGTGTTGTGGAAGGGCATTCCAGAAGAGGGGTGAAGCACTTGTGAAATCTTGTACACGTAAATGCGAGGATGTAATTCTACAGGACAAAAGAAATTCATGTACAGATCTGAGATTGCGTTGGGTTAGTATCTGGAAACTAGAGAGGAGATGTACAGGAGAGAGAGATTGTGGAGAGCTTTGGAGGTTAGGGGTTAAGAGTTTGAACTGGATCCTCTGGTTAATTGGCAGCCAATAAAGAGCTTGACAGAGAGGAGCAGCAGAGGAAGAGCGAGAATAAAGGTGAATGAGACGAGCAGCCGAGTTCAGATCAGATTGGAGCGGTGGTAGTCTGTTAGTTGGCAGTCCACAAAGTAGTATGTTACAATAGTCCAGCCAAGATATTATAACAACATGTACTAACATTTACCGTAGTTGTGTCCTGAGTGAGAAAAGGTCGGTTGTGAGATATGTTTTTAAGCTGGAGATGTCAGGAGCTGGTTAGGGAGTGAATGTGAGGGATAAAAGAAAGAGGAGTCAAATAATACCCCTAAGCACCGTGCTTCGGGTATTGAAGTTATAGTGGTGGTATTAACATTTATTGTTATATCGGGCAGAGAGGTGGACAGAGACGGTGGAAAAATGATTAGTTCCGTTTTACTCATACTTACGTTTTAAGAAGCGGGAGGACATGAAGGAGGATATAGCGGACAGGCAGTCGGGAACCCGTGTGAGGAGGGAGTTAAGGTCGAGGCCGAGAGGTACAGTTATGTATCATCTGCGTATATCTCCGCTCTGCTAACAATATCCTTCTGTCTTCTTCCCTGATCACCTCTTCCTACTGCCGCTTGCAAGACTTTTCTCGATCCTCTCCCCTCCTCTGGAACACTCTCCCTCAACACATCCGCCACTCACCCACACTTACTATTTTTAGGCGCAATCTTAAAACTCACCTCTTCAGGCAAGCATACTCTCCTACCTAGAACCCCGCCCACTAATCACCACTTCTATCACTCCACACACAGCTTCCCTTCACCTACTGTCCTATACCTTAAATGTTTAGACTGTAATGCTGGGAATACATGGTTTCGTTTCTGCCGTGCGTTTCTGCTCTCGATCATTTTTGCCGCTCGATTTCAGCTCTCGATTCTTATCCTCCTCTCATTTTTCTTATCTTTTTCCATTCACTTCTATCAGAAAACGAGCGGTCAAAGAATAGAAAGCAAGATCGGACATGTCGGAAATTATCTATCGAATCTTATCAGCTTAAAGAGAAACTCCGACCAAGAATTGAACTTTATCCCAATCAGTAGCTGATACCCCCTTTTACATGAGAAATCTTTTCCTTTTCTCAAACAGACCATCAGGGGGCGCTGTATGGCTGATATTGTGGTGAAACCCCTCCCACAAGACACTCTGAGGACCGTGGTACTCCTGGCAGTTTCCTGCCTGTGCACCTTGTTGCATTGTGGGAAATAGCTGTTTCCAACTGCCAAAAAAGCATGCAGCTGCTACATCACCTGCCAGCAGTAAAAATGCCACCATGTGATAAATGTCAGAATGTAAATCAGGGATTTAAAATATTTTACAATGGGCAAACACTGACTAAATCATTTATACATAATTATTGTAAAAATGAAGCACTTTTTTTATTACATTATTTTCACTGGAGTTCCTCTTTAAAAAACAAACCGTGTAATCCCAGCATAAGGCCTTTTGGCCAGGGCTCTCTCCCCTTTTGTCTCACAATGCTGGGTAATGGGTGTACATACCTCTCACCTTTTATAAAAACATGTAGTTAATTTGTTTACTGTATTAGCTGTTATACCCTCTTGTCTTGTATCAAGTGTTGTATTGTATACTCTGTATTGTATATTGTACATACCTTGTATGCTATTGTACAGCGCCACGGAAGATTCTGGTGCTATATAAATAAAAAATAATAATAATATAAGTGGTATTGAAAGCCAAATGAGTTGATTAAGTTGCCAAGACCGTGCATGTAGATCAGTGGTCTTCAAACTTAGGCCCGCGGGCCGAATGCGGCCCTCTGAGGCTTTTTTTTACCAGCCCCCCACTCACAAAATGGATAACTTACAGATGTGGACCGCTGCATCTTTAAAGGGGCACTACAGCGAAAAACTGTAAAATGTAAAATAGGTGCAAACATATACAAATAAGAAGTACGTTTTTTCCAGAGTAAAATGAGCCATAAATTACTTTTCTCCTATGTTGCTGTCACTTACAGTAGGCAGTAGAAATCTGACAGAAGTGACAGGTTTTGGACTAGTCCATCTCTTCATAGGATATTCTCAGCAAGGCTTTTATTCTTTATAAAGATATTCCCAAAAAAGGATTTAAACAATGATGCTGGCCAGCTCCCCTGCTTCCTACACAGTTTTTTGGCAGTTGGACAGAGCAACTACCATTCACTAAGTGCTTTTGGAAATAAATATATCCCTGAGAATCCCCTATAAAGAGATGGACAAGTCCAAAAACTGTCATTTTACGTCAGATTTCTACTGCCTACTGTAAGTGACAGCAACATAGGAGAAAAATAATTTATGGCTCATTTTACTCTGGAAAAAAATGTACTTCTTATTTGTATATGTTTGCACATATTTTAAATGTTACAGTTTTTCCGCTGTAGTGCCCCTTTAAATATTGTCAGCCCACACATAGAATAGCAGTGCTGACACCCCCCTTTCACATGGAAGCCAGAAAGAAGTCATTCACTGTTGTCCAATTGGGCGGCAGGTTGTCACCTGGGTATGCTTCTTTGTCTGACCCGCAAAGACTTCTTTGGATTGTGCTGCAGGCCATTTGGTGACATTCTCGCTCACATATGACTTGCTATGTTAGGGTCACAATATCTGCACTTTGCTGTGTTGGTGACTGTCAAAGTGATATACTGACAGTAATGACTCAAGGCACACCTCTTAAAAGGACGGCTTGTTTATTTGTCATCAAGAAGCTTGTTGATGAGGCATGTGTAGGAGACAAATGCTTCAATTTCACTAGTTACAACGACTTTTATCAGTTACAGTTATGCAAAAATATACATGCCTCTGGGCAGTTCAGGATGTCCATCAGTGTTACAAAAACCAATCACAGTTCAATAATCAGTGCAGACATGAAGCAGTTAACATTTAATTCTTAGAACTCTCCACCCATATTATAATGAGTTTCACCACCCACTGTTCTCTTACTCAACCTTCTGTTTAAGGTCACAAGGGGAAGTGGTTCAGTCTGGACAACACATCACTTGTCTAAATCTGTCCGTGGGGCCCCTTTTCCACTAAAAGTCAAGGAAGCTAGGACATTGCAAAATAACAGTAATTCTACTATTAGGACATGTTCAAGAGTAGCAAGTGTCCCTGAGCACGTACACATCATGTGGCCTTCTTCTAACACAAATTGTTTATATATCACCAAATGGAGCTAATTTAAAACAAAATGTCCTTTATATAAACCAGACAGGTATCACAGCTTTGTCAGTGACATAATAACTGAACTTGCTGAGTTGGGGGGTATACTATCTGCACATGTTAAAATGGACTGGTTAAATGGAAGACATTAGGGCTGCACATGTTTATAGGCGCTGTCTACAATACCTAAGTACGATGTCATGTTTTTCTACATCATTTTATGTATATTCCGGCCCCCCTAGAAGTCTGAAGTATGTTGACCCGGCCCTTGACCGAAAAGGTTTGGGGACCCTTGATGTAGATGGAAAAGAGGAGGTACGCTTCACTGTATAGATATTTAACACAGTGCGACATTTCTTTACCACGTAAAAGGACCCTTATTGTTAATAACACTGAACTTTTCTCTACTTTAGTACGTGGCAAAGAGTGAATATTTTGTCTGCAATTAATCACTTTTGACATTTTTCTTTCTGCCAAATATGACATCCAACTGTTTCCTGGAAATTGTGGAACCTGTGTGTATTTATTATTTCATTATCCCGGTTGGACCAGAGGAATATGGGCGGCTCAATGAGACTGTAATGATTAGCAGATGTGTGGGTCTATATAATATCTCGCTCCATTGGAATTCTGCAGAAATGTATTGTATTCTCCTACTGCATGGTGTAAAACTTCACTCCGGTCAACAGATTCTTGTTATTTCGGTAACGGAAGAGTTGGGATTCTGTTTCATGCAGGGATTCTCATCGGGAGGGATTCTTATCGGGAGGGATTCTCATCAGGAGGGATTCTCATCGGGAGGGATTCTCATCGGGAGGGATTCTCATCGGGAGGGATTCTCATCGGGAGGGATTCTCATCAGGAGGGATTCTCATCGGGAGGGATTCTCATCGGGAGGGATTCACATCAGGAGGGATTCTCATCAGGAGGGATTCTCAGAATCAGAATCAGAATCATATTTATTTCACCAAGTGCGGTGGTTGCCGCACCCGGAATTGTTTGTGGTACACATCGGCATGTATTATAGTGCATAGTGCAGGGAGAAAAAAAAGAGAGTATAAATTTACAAAGAGAAAGTCATTGACCATGGTAGTGCAAAAAACAAAACAAAAACAGCAAACATGCAATGAGCAAACATAAAAATAAGACTATACAGGCTATTTTGGCCTCGGTGACAGACGTCCTAGGGGGCTTCGCTGTGTGCTGTGCACGAGTTCAGCTGGAGTTCAGAAGGAGCACTGCTTGAGGGTAGAAGGAGTTCCTGTGCCTGGAGGTTTTGGCGGGAATAGATCTGTAGCGGCGGCCTGAGCGCATGCGGTTGAAGAAGTGACTGCCGGGGTGGCGAGGATCGTTCGTGATCCTGTTTGCCCTGGTTCTCATCCTGGATTCGTAGAGGAGGTCCAGTGGTGGTAAGGGAGTACCAATAATCTTTTCCGCGGCATTTATGACCCTTTGTAGCCTGTACTTGTCGCTAGACGTGGCTCCACCATACCAAACGATGATGGAGGAGCAAAGGATAGACTCGATGGTTGCCGTGTAGAAACTTGACAACAGCTCCTGCGGCATACCAAACTTCCTTAGTTGTCTTAGGAAGAACAGCCGTTGCTGAGCCTTCTTTTGGCATTTAGTGGTATTTTCACTCCATCTCAAGTCATTGGTGATGGTGGTGCCCAGAAAGCGGACACTTGATACTCTTGTGACTTCGGTGCCTTCGATGTAGACCGGATTTAGAGGGGGGGGGGGCGCTTTCTGAAGTCCACAACCAATTCGACAGTCTTTGCTGCATTTAGGACGAGATTGTTGTCCTTACACCAGTTGCAGATACGCTCGACCTCGCTGCGGTAGGCACGTTCGTCGTCACTGTCGATGAGGCCAAGGATGGTAGTGTCATCTGCGAATTTGATGACCTTAACACGGTCGGCAGTGGGGGTGCAGCTGTTTGTATACAGGGAGAAAAGGATCGGAGACAGTACGCATCCTTGGGGGGCACCAGTATTTGTGGTCCTCACTCGGGAGAGGCAGCTGCCGAGTTTGACTTGTTGCGTCCTGTTAGTGAGGAAGTCCTTGACCCAAGCGCAGAGCGTAAGATCAATCCCTAGTCGCGCTAGGTTGTCATGCAGGATGTTCGGGCAGATTGTATTAAAAGCAGAGCTGAAGTCAAGGAAGAGGAGCCTGGCGTAGGTGTTTGGTCTGTCCAGATGTTCCATGATGAATGCCAGGCTGGTGTTGATGGCATCCTCTATGGACCTGTTTGCTCTGTAAGCGAATTGAAGTGGATCTAGGAGAGAATCAGTAGAGTCTTTCAGGTGCTTGAGGATTAGTTTTTCGAAAATCTTCATAACAGTTGGAGTAAGGGCCACTGGTCTGTAGTTGTTGAGATCCGTTACTCCTGGTTTTTTGGGCACCGGAATGATGGTGGACCTTTTGAGGCAGGAGGGTACTATGCCCACCGACAGGGATTTCTGGAATATAGAGGTCAGGACAGGGGCCAGCTGGCTAGCACAGGTTTTCAGGCACATAGAAGACACGCCATCCGGGCCGGAGGCTTTCCTGGGGTTCAGCTTCCGGAGGTGCTTGTGTACATCAGACACCTGGACTGCAATTGGTGCTGGGAAGACACAGTCTGTTCTAGAAGTGGATGCAAGGGCCTGGGGTACTCCGGGGGTAGTCGCCTGGTTACCTGAAGAGATGGGTTGGAGTTCAAACCTACAGTAGAATTCGTTGAGTTTTTCAGCTAGATTGAGGCTTGGGGGCGCTTGTTGAGGGGGAGGTTTGAGGTTAGTGGCAGCTCTAAGGCCTCGCCAAACTTCCCGTGGGTTGTTTGACCGGAGGCTGTGGCCTAGCTTGTTCGAGTATTCCTTCTTTGCAGCACTAAGTTCGCGCTTGAGGGTGTATCTGGCTACTTTGAACTCGTCTGGCGTTCCAGACTTGTGTGCTGCCTCTTTGATTTTTCGGAGCCGGCGTAGCTTGCCATTGAACCATGGCTTGTTGTTGGGGTAGTCCCTGAAGGTCTTTGTGGGGATGCACAGCTCCTCGCAGAAGCTGATGTAGGAGGTGACATTCTCTGTCCATTTCTCCACGCAGGGTGACGCAAGGGCATCCCAGTCAGTGCACTCAAAGCAGGCCAGCAGCTGCAGCTTGGCTTCCCCCGTCCACTTTCTGACAGTCCTGAGGACCGGCTTGGATGACTCGAAGTGCCTTCTATAGGTAGGTATTAGGTGGATTAGGCAGTGGTCAGAGTTCCCAAGGGGGGCCTTTCGAGTGGGTTTGTACGCGTCCTTGAGGACTGTGTAACAGTGGTCCAGGGTGTTTTGGTTTCTGGTAGGGCAAGTAATGTGCTGTTTGTAGCGAGGCATCTCCAAGCGGAGGTTTGCGCTGTTGAAGTCTCCACAGATGATGAAGAGGGAGTCCGGGAGGGTCGTCTCCCACCGCAAGATGGTATCGCTGAGCGAACCTAGAGCAGTCTTGGTGTTGGCATCAGGAGGGATGTACACACCTACGAGGACATAGGAGGAGAACTCTCTTGGGGAGTACTGAGGTCTGCAATCGATAAGTAGGAGCTCGATGTCTGGGGAGCACTGCTTGTCCATGATGGAGGTGTTTGTGCACCAAGTGTCCTTAATATAGAAGCAGATGCCACACCCTCTCTGTTTACCGGAGAGTGCCTTGTCACGGTCTGCTCGGAAGAGGTTGAATCCTGGTAGTAGAAGGAAGTTGTCCGGAATGGTGTCGTTCAGCCATGTTTCAGTGAAGCAAAGGGCTGGGGTGTTGGCACCTAATGAGCGATTGCTGCTGAGTAGTATATGCAGTTCATCCAGCTTGTTCGGAAGGGAGCAAACGTTTGCTAGGAGAATCGCTGGAATGGGTGAACGCAAGCCCTTCTTTTTGAGCCTCACTTGTACCCCTGCTCTGTATCCCCTAGGACGGCGCCTCCTGCTGGCCCACCTGCCCTTCTCCATGAGTTGGTTGATGTGGGCCCAGATAGTGTCCCGCAGGGATGCATGGGTAGCAACGCTGCAGGTTTCCCAAAGCAGGAGTTCCTCTCTGGTGTGCGTGATTTCCAGGGGGGGCGGCAGCTTCCGAGCCATTGGGCCGTGGTGGCAGAAACAGCAGTGCCGATGACAAGGGCGACAGCGGTGCAGTAGACAGAGCGGACAGTCCTCAGGAGAGCCCGTAAGAGGTGCAAAACCAAAGACGGGTGCGGGAGAGTTACGAGCAAGGGGTGCCTCTGCAGAGGTGGGTGGCCCAGAGTGCTGGAGGTGCTCGGGGTACCTGATCTCAGGTGCTCGGGGTACTCTAGGGGGTACTTGTCTGGCAGTGTGGAGTGGATGTCAGCGTAGAGGGGGACAGAGAAGCAGCAGTGAGTGTGCAGGGCTAGCAAGTGAGGGTGCAGGGCTAGCAAGTGAGGGTGCAGGGCTGGTATAGTAAGCAACACCTTACCAGGGGTCCAGGCTTGGGTGAGAGGCCGTGGGGCTGAGGCATCAGGCCCGTAGCAGCAGTGGTCGGTCGTCTGGGCGCACCGCAGGGCCGCGAGGTAGCCCAGAGTGGGGCACCTCGGCAGGGAGGCTGGAACAGCGGTGCGGGCAGTGGATCGGCTCAGGAGAGGCTGGATCTGGCTGCCGCTTAAGAGGGTTCCGGCTGAAGAGAGCGGTCTGAGAGTCCACAGAGTCGGAGGCAGTGGAATCGGAGAGATGGAGGCCAGGGGCCACGTGGGTGGCCTAGCCGC
Source organism: Hyperolius riggenbachi (assembly GCF_040937935.1). Taxonomy (NCBI): domain Eukaryota; kingdom Metazoa; phylum Chordata; class Amphibia; order Anura; family Hyperoliidae; genus Hyperolius; species Hyperolius riggenbachi. The sequence continues at coordinate 494,319,565 of NC_090648.1, forward strand.
GTCAGAGCGGCGGCGGAATCCGATGGTGGCAGGAGCGGGGATCGCCGGAGGCAGAAAGGCTGGAACAGCGCTGCAGGGCAGTGGCGAAGCGAGGATCGGCTCCGGAGAGGTTGGATCGGGCTGCCGCTTGAGAGGCAGGGAGAGCAGTCCGCAGTCGGGTGCAAGGCAGATGGGGCGGCAGAGATGGAGGCCGGGACCACATGGGTGGCCGAGCTGCTACAGACCGAAGGTGGCTGGAGCTCTGGGATCGCCTCTGGGTGTCTTCTACTGCTTCTAGGGGAGCAGGACCGGTAGAGCGGGCTGCAGCACCGACTTCAGCGGGGTCCGGGAGCACTCGGCTGTCCGTCGGGGATCCGGTGGCACTCTGCAGAGCGGTAAGATGAGAAGCCCCTAGCTTCTACCTAGCAGCTAACTAAACTATAACTATAGCTAACTGAAAAACTGTACCTAACTAGACCTAACTTTACCTAACTAAACCCACCGAAAACGGTAGAACTGGAGGATTTTCTAGAGGATTTCTGGGAGCCGATGTGACCAGGGCTGCCCCGTAGGCGCCATCTCATCGGGAGGGATTCCATTTCCTGGAGGGATTCTCATCAGGAGGGATTCTCATTGGGAGGGATTCTCATCGGGAGGAATTCTCATCAGGAGGGATTCTCATCGGGAGGGATTCTCATCGGGAGGGATTCTCATCAGGAGGGATTCTCATCGGGAGGGATTCTCATCGGGAGGGATTCTCATTGGGAGGGATTCTCATTGGGAGGGATTCTCATCGGGATGGATTCTCATCGCCAGGGATTCTCATCGGGAGGGATTCTCATCGGGAGGGATTCTCATCAGGAGGGATTCTCATTGGGAGGGATTCTGATCGGGAGGCATTCACATCGGGAAGGATTCTCATTGGGAGGGATTCTCATCGGGAGGAATTCTCATCGTGAGGAATTCTCATCGGGAGGGATTCTCATCGGGAGGGACTTTGTTTCCTGGAGGGATTTTCATCGGGAGGGATTTTCATCGGGAGGGATTTTCATCGAGAGGGATTTTCATCGGGAGAGATTCTCATCGGGAGGGATGCTCATTGGGAGGGATGCCCATCGGGAGGGATTCTCATCAGGAGGGATTCTCATCGGGAGGGATTCTCATCGGGAGGGATTCTCATCAGGGATGGTTTCTAATCTGGAGGGATTCTCATCAGGAGGGATTCTCCCTAGTCCTAACAAGAGATGATAGTTGATTTAAAGGACAATTGAAGTGAGAGGTATATGGAGACTGCCATATTTATTCCCTGTTAGGCAACACCAGTTGCCTGGCAGCCCTGCATCCCTCTGCCTCTAATACTTTTAGCCCAATTAGCCATAGACCCAGTGCCGGTTCTCTCATGAAGCAAGGTGAAACACTTGCATCAGGTGGCAGAGATTACAGGGGCAGCATGTTTGTACTGTGTTTACACTAACAGCATGCAGTCAGAGTAGGAGGAGAAGGAAGAGGAGAGCGAGGTGAAGAGGTCTTCATTTGGGAAAAGCAGCTTGATGTACTGTGTGAGGAGTCTGACAGTGAGGAGGGGGGAGGGAGGCAGGAGAGCATCATTGTGGAAAGCAGCTTGTTGTGCTGTGTGAGGAGTATGACAGTGAGTGAGGAGGGAGGAGGCAGAAGAGCATCATTGGGGAAAGCAGCTTGTTGTGCTGTGTGAGGAGTCTGACAGTGAGTGAGCAGGGGGGAGGCAGGAGAGCATCATTGTGGAAAGCAGCTTGTTGTGCTGTGTGAGGAGTCTGACAGTGAGTGAGCAGGGGGAAGGCAGGAGAGCAGCATTGGGGAAAGCAGCTTGTTGTGCTGTGTGAGGAGTCTGGCAGTGAGTGAGGAGTGGGAGGTGGGAGAGCAGCAGTTTAATTTGACTTGCACAGCAGAAGGGAGGAGGTGGCACTGCTGTCCCGACTGAGGAGGAATGGAGTGGCTGAGGGTGAGCAGTTTGTTTGTCACTGACTCTCAGCCAGCCAGTGTGCTATTGTGTTGAGCTGCAGCATGTCATGTGAGAACATTAAATGAAGCAAAGTAAATTGTCAGCTGCTGTGTGGTGTGAGGATATATGTGGTGATGATGATATGTACGGTAATATGCAGAACATGGCAGCCATATTGTATCTCGTGGAAGCCATATTTGCACCTTTTCTGTCTGTGTCATGTGTGTATGGCTGAAGGAAGCTGCTACTTTGAGTTTCTGTATTCAGTTCCTCTGGAAGTTGGACGCTGCTAATTGGATCTTCTGTAGGCCAGTATATAGTACATTTGCATCTGAAGGGTGAACTTTTGTGAATAGTAGGAGCAGGAACTGCTAAATTGGTTTGCTAGCCCCTGGTCAGGAAATGGCTTATTAGGTCAATAGCCAGTCAGGTCCTTACCTTTGATCTGCTATGAAATATTGTCTCATGTGTACTTTGCTTTGTCACCTGTAACTTGTAGTACAGAAGTCTAGCCTGCCATAACAAGGAAACGGGTAATTAGACTATCAGCCAGCCTTTGTCCAGAATTCACACCTGGACTGGCTGCAGTATGCCTTGATACACGGAAGCCCGGAATTTACATATGACAGCCTGCTGGAATGTTGAAGAAGCCAGGAAGCCTTACTCAAAACTCTTTTGATGTGTGTGTTAAAGAGAACCCGAGGTGTGTTTAAAGAATGTTATCTGCATACAGAGGCTGGATCTGCCTATACAGCCCAGCCTCTGTTGCTATCCCAAACCCCACTAAGGTCCCCCTGCACTCTGCAATCCCTCATAAATCACAGCCATGCTGTGAGGCTGTGTTTACATCTGTAGTGTCAGTCTCAGCTGCTCCCCCGCCTCCTGCATAGCTCAGGTCCCTGCCCCCGTCCCTTCCCTCCAATCAGCAGGGAGGGAAGGGATGCAGGCGGGGACTGGAGTTCTGCAGGAGGCGGGGAGAGCAGCATACTGACACTATAGAGATAAACACAGCCAGCTCTGACAAGCTGTTTGTCAGCAGCGTGGCTGTGATTTATGAGGGATTGCAGAGTGCAGGGCTACCTTAGGGGGGTTTGGGATAGCAACAGAGGCTGGGCTGTATAGGCAGATCCAGCCTCTGTATGCAGATCATATTCTTCCAACCCACCTCGGGTTCTCTTTAAGATACAATTTTACCTGTGGTCTGAATATTGGGCTGGAAGTGTTTGAGTGTTTGAAGTCTGCAAAGATCGAAAGTGGGACAGGAAAGCTTTGAAGTTGCCTATCACAGCCAGAAAGGATATGACAAACGTTCTGTGCGAACAATCTGGGAAATTGCATTAGTTTTGGGACTGAGCATTAAATGAATTTCGTCAGCTAAGTCTTGGTTGTAAAGGTTAGGTTTAGGCATGGTTTGTTGATGATAAGAAAAGGGATTTTTAAAGCGGACCTGAACTCAAAACTTCTTCTCTGCTCTAAAAGAGAAGCAACAGCATAATAACCTGGACAGAAAAAAAATAATTGTTACAGCTGATACAAATCCTGCAATAAATTTGCAGTGTGTCTACTTCCTGTTTTTATGGAAGCAGACATAGGGTTAACATCCTGCGCTTTCAAATTAGCCTCTCTGACACGGGGATCAGCTTATACAGCTGAGGGATCAAATTAAAGTTGTGATTAGTCACAGATGAGGGGGAATTAGACAGGCTGAATTCTCTAAAATACACACAGGGTGCATTTCTCCATTTTCCTTCTGTCCTGTGCAAGAGCTCAGGCCCACTTTAATAAGAGAAGAGCACTGGCGAACTGAGGGGGCTATTCCGGGTGTCTGGAACCTCCCCCCTGCACTGAGCTGTGTATTCAGCCAGGGAAGCCTGCATAATATAAACAGCCTCATTCTCCCTCCCTTCTTACTTCTGGTGCCTCCCTCCAGCTAATAGAATGAGAGAGGCAGCCCAGCTTCCCTCACAAGAAGATGCAGCCTGCAGTGAGAGAATGTTGATTATGGAGTCCTGGACTCTCCACAGCACAGAAGTGTCCGACATGATGAAATTAGAGTGCAGGCAAGCTGGTAAATATACACAGCATGATGCAGAGCTTGCCTGGACTCAGGGTCTGTGGGCAAACATCTGTCTGGTCTCTCCCCATTGTTATAATGACTGCATGTGTGGGTAAGGTGTTTAACAAGCTGAAAAGTTTTTGACAGTCCCTAGACTCCAGGAGGGCTTCTTTCTGACTTGTGTGAGAGACTGACAGGGACAGGAGTCCGATTACAGGCAAGTAGCCTGTGTGATGTGGGACTGCAATACAGATAAGTTCTCTGCTCCATCTCGGGCTATTCTCAATTTCTCCACTCCTCTCTCTGGGCTAGTGCAACGCCAAAATGACAATAGCAATCGCTAGCAATTTGTGAGTGTGATTTTGTGAAGTGCTTTTCAGAGCGATTTTTGAATGAATTGCTCAAAAACATGCTACATGCAGTATACCTGCGATTTTGAAAAAATCACAACGCTGCTGTGGGAACACCCACATAGGGTAACATTAGCCAAGCGCTTTTCAAATCACTGTTGATTTGAAAAACGCTCAGAAGCACTCTTGGTGTGCACCAGCCCTCCCTCATTCACCTTTGTTTCCCTCTTCCCCTAGAGCTGACTGTGTGTTCTTGTCATACAGGAAAGCTAAATAAAAGTGCAATCCTGGTGAGGCAAAATATTATTATTTAGTATTTATATAGCGCCGCCATCTTCCGCAGATGCATATATCCCTGCATCATATGGGTATCGCTTGCGCTATGTGAAACTATGTAGCATATTCCACTGAATTGTCCAAACTAAGTCTATCTCCTGTTCCTCTCTTGGAGAGTTGTTCCAGCGCTGTACCCCGTTCAAATTTGCTGCTACCAGAAGCCCTCAGAAACACTCGTGTCCTTGAGTACTTCAAAAGATAGGCAGCTCCGTAATACGCCAGCGCACTTTTGTGCATGGGCAGTATGGAGCCACCTGTATTCGGAAGCACTCGGGGACATACGTTCTTCTGGATCTTTCAGGACCCCCCCCCCCTTAAAAATCCTGCGTTTGCCCCTAAAGAGGGTAGTGTACTAGCGCCAGCTTTGGCTTAGTATGGCCCTTTAAATGAGTCGTGTGCCCACGGTTCTGCTCCCTCTACTGGGTGGTGCCAGGAATCTGGTGTGTAAAAACAAGGGGACAAGGGAGCGCTCCAATGGTGCGTTAACTCTTTTATTCAAAAATGACACGCATAAAAAATGCACTTACAGTGTATGTGCAAGTATTGCACATGTAGAAGGCCGCCAGCGAGTCCTCTCCGCTTCCTGAGCCTGGCCAGGGCTTACAGGGTCCGTGCTTGATGTTAGGCAGGGAAACTGGGGACAACTGCCCAAAGAAGGCGTGGCTAAGCGCCGAAATGCGTTGTGACGTCAGACGGCTTGCCGAGAGAAGTAGGAGCCGGCGGTTGTCCCCAGTTTCCCTGCCTAACATCAAGCACAGACCCTGTAAGCCCTGGCCAGGCTTAGGAAGTGGAGAGGACTCGCTGGCGGCCTTCTACATGTGCAATACTTGCACATACACTGTAAGTGCATTTTTTATGCGTGTCATTTTTGAATAAAAGAGTTAACGCACCATTGGAGCGCACCCTTGTCCCCTTGTTTTTCCACTTTAATAAGAGAATGGGTAAGACTTCGGCATCTGGGAGGATGAAACAGCAGTAAGACTACTGAAAATATTGCAGATTACTCCAAGTATTCATAAAAATCTCAAAAAACTCGGCGAGCACCACCTTCTATACTACTCCTAAAATCTACTGTGGGTATGCTGCACAATTAATCATGTAGTACTAACACATTAATATCACAAATCTTATCAAAATTATGCGCTGCCTCACAGTCCACTATACTTAACAGAGCACTGTCAAGTCCCACAGATCCAAAACGTTCAAATTTTCTTCAATCCTTGGAGCCGAAGATCCTCATGCAAAAAAGAGGGGAAAAGAAAGAACAAAAAACTTCATCGCATAGGCTGCCAGGGCAAGTATCACTCCTTCACCAACTATGGCCCGTGCACAGCTCTATTGAGTATCACCACTCGTCGTGCAAAACCGCCACCCGTGGCTAATGCTCTCACCTTCTCCTCTGGCTGCCCAGACCCACAGACAGCTAAAATAGCATATGTATCCAAACGATCACACTCTCATTTCCTCTAGTTATATTCCAATCCACGAACAGGTCTCTCGATAAAAAAGAAAAAACCTCATTGTGCAGGCTGCACTGCTGATATGGTAAAGGGACACACCCACTCCCAGGATATGTCACCGTGTTTGCTTGAGAGGGTCACCAATAGCACACTGTGTAACCCCCCACCTGCCGGGATTGTGCTCACCTGATAGCGCGGTTGCCCAGGTCACAGACAGCTCACCAACATATGTGCACAACCCAGCGACTCACTGATGATTCCACCTTCCCACTTGTCAGCCAGAATTAATGCAGCCCACTGCAACTAAAAAGCTTGCATAGCATAAAACCTTTTAATAAATGAATAAAAGCCAGTAGCGCTACTCACAAACGAAGATAAAAATCACAGCATGGATCAGTAAAAGTTCAGGACGTCTCCTCAGTTCACTGCCGCTTCCTGCCCGCTAAGCCACGCCCTACGCGTTTCGTCTTATGACTCATCAGGGGCTGTGGGTCAGGATAGGCTGGCAGTGTTAAAATACCCACCCCTAATGCATATGTATTACCCCTTGTATTACCACCCTCAATACGTACCGTGCAAAACATCAGATAGCCACAATTGTATCCAAATCTACCATGGTGCTCAGATCCTGCACGCATCCTACAGCATAAAGCACCACCCATATCCCACTAAACTATTCTAAAATATTTTAGGATAAGAACGCGCTAAGTCCCCTCAGATCCCGCGAGAATATCCTATCCTTTGGACCGCAAAAAGCTTCCACGCTCCAGACCAGAGCGCGCATGCCTAGAAGATCTCTGAGATCTCCTGATCTCTCTCCAAGGCCTCGCGCGAGTATACGGAGAGTGGAAAAAGGAAATCTCCTGCTCGCAAAGGGACATCATCGGGCGCCTGCGCAAACCCAAATGTACGGTAGTCATAACAACCACCCTCATGTCTATATCAGGACTCGTGCAGTATCCCGCATCATTTACAGGCCACATAACATCACAGCAACATTTCCCAATATATACACCAGCATCGTAATCTAGACCTAAACCCACATCTAGTACCATGTAACCTACTACTCCATATCCACCCCACCCTAATAATTTAGTGCTAACCACCTGAACGCTGTATCCTCACTTCTTAATTCTTCAAGTGTACACCAACATACCATGTACTAATCATCATATATGCCCCTACATCCCAAATGAATATACCCCATATAATATATCCACATATCACTCCTCATAATTCAAGTGACCCTGTGTATCCTATTCCTCAAATGCCACCCCTAAATTACACTATACGTGTCAAAACATAGTATCATCACAATTTACATGTGCATATACATAATCAATCACTGATACTGTCACACATAACACACTCATATATAACCTAAACCCAATTGAGCCTATTTGGGCTCTATCACAACGAAACCAACCAACGTGATTACTACTAATATACTCTAATACAAAAAATATATAAACACAATTATATAAAAATAATCAACCAACAATATTATCAGCTACTGAAGTGTATATGTCCCTAGTGTTACATAACCATTAGTCATCAGATATGAAGCAGTTAAAGGATTGAAGAAAATTTGAACGTTTTGGATCTGTGGGACTTGACAGTGCTCTGTTAAGTATACTCCAAGTATTGACAAACACTTTGCCTATATCGGGCACTGGATGTTCCCACCCAGGGAGGAAGGGGTGTGGACGTGTTACTATGATAGCCTTAAAGTGAACCTCCAGACTAAAAATCTACTCAGCAGCACTAAAAAGGCTTTGTGTTTCTTTAACAGTTTCACAACATCAGAACTTTATTTTTCTTATCCAAGCCTCATTTCTGGCTGCACAGAAGCTAAGCTCCACCCCATCAAAGAAAACTGCCAGGGAATTTTTGCCCCTGATACTGTGCAAAGCGTGATAGGATTTCTGATGTTGTTCTCATTGCCTAGCAACTGGGAGGAGTGATCAGGACACAGGCCAGTTGGAACAGTGTCTCATGCTCCCTGTCACCTCCTTATAACCAAAAAGATTGCTGCCCTCATGAAATCACAAACATTTGCCTGTTCTTTTAAAACAGGGTGGGTAAGAGATTATATTACCTATCTATTTTAATTAACATAACTAGCAGTATGTTTGTTTAGGCTGAAGTTCCTCTTTAAATGTTCCCACCGGGGGAGGAAGGGGTGTGGACGCGTTACCATGGCAGCCTGAAATCAGTTTGGGCAGAATGGGAAATATGATATTATGGCAATATTCCCCTCCTATTGTCTGAAACCGAGCGGCGGACAATTGGCCATTAAATCTCAGCTCATCATTTGAAATAAACAAATTAGCTTTCAGACTAACCAAATCTAATGGGGCCCTTCGGTGTAATGTGAGTCGCTGGTGCTCTTTGTTTGTTCGGTGGGTGAAGGTTGATACCGGCACCTGCGGAGATAATCAGCAACGATTTTATGATGTCACAGAGATGATTGAACCGCTTAAAGAAGCCACTTACTGTATCTAGCAATGATGGGCAGATTTGACCAAAAGACGAAGCTTTCTCTGATCTAAATCAATCCAGAATCGGCCTTGTGACGCCACAACCACTGCCTCGCCGGGCTGACGCTGTCCCTCCTAATGTTCAATGTGTCGTCCCCCCCCCCCCTCCCGGTCCCTCAGTGCACTATACATTGCTTGTCCGTGGCCGCCACTAGCTCTGTCCTCCATCAATACACACACACCACGTGGTTGCCGGAGTAACGTGGTCGCATGTATGACATCACACATATGCCCACGTGTATGGCGGCAACCACATGGGGCATGTGTATGGATGGACAGCGCCCGGAGCCAGCGGCAGACGCGGATAGGAAATGTATAGCGCACTGGGGACCATGGAACATTAGAGGGGCAGCGTTGGGGGTTTTGTCGCTCGTCCCGATATCGCTCGCCATTACTGCCGCTCACTCGACTGACAATCGCAGCACGACATCTTGCAGCATGTCTGATCGACGTGCTCGGCCCGAAATTGGTGGGATCGTCAATCGGTCGTGCACTTGGCGGCACCGATTTTCATCAGTTTTGATAATAATTATGGAATCAGATGTTCGATCGGCCACCGAGTTCCTAGATGTATTATTATTTATTCACAATCATGTGGGAGAATATTGTACAATATAATGCGGGAATCCTACCAACGCCATACACACCATTGTCATATAGAGAGATGTTGGGAAACCAGATCATCAGATAATGCTATTCTCAAGACGCAGGCGGAGCAATTTCTTAAGGTAGCCATACATCTAGCGATGTATGGGCAGATAAACCAAGAGACAAATCTCTCTCTTATCGAATCTGATAGGAGAAAGATCTGTCAGCTGCCCATACACAGCAGGCCGATTCTCGATCAATTTCATGCTGAAATCGATCCGGAATCGGCCTTACACGCCGCATCCGCCGCCTTGACGCTGTGCCCCCTAATGTTTAATGTGCCCCGTGTAAAGTGTACGTTACATGTCTGCAGCCTGCCTCCGGGATATCTCCCCTGCCAGTGGCGTAGCTAAGGAGCTGTGGGCCCCCATGCAAGTTTTACATTGGGGCCCCCAAGCACTCTATACATAACGGCGCACCAAAACCTGCCAATGGCAATTACAGTGTCAGAGATGCAAGAAGGGGATGGGGAACAGTTTGTTAATGATTACCACTATTCAAAGTATCTATAGAAGTGATTATTATGAGCACAGGACCAATAGAGAGATAACACTGTAGTTGAGGGAGGGCCCTTCGGGGCCCAATGCAGTCGCTACCTCTGCACCCCCTATTGCTACGCCCCTGTCCCCTGCATACACGTGCGCTCCACGTGGTTTCCTAGTAAGGGCCACGTGTGTGACGTCACACTCACGCCCGTACTAGGAAACCACATGGGGTGCGCGTGTATGGAGAGGGGAATATGCCCGGAGCAGCGGAGAGACTAGCAGAGGCCGCGGACAGGTCATGTATACCTACACGCGGCACCGAGGGGGACATTCTTCATTAGGGGGACAGCACCGGGGGTTTTGTTGCGTTCGTCAATGGTTGCGACATTGCATGGCGTTCCCACCGCGCACCCGATCGAGCAAGTCAGCCCAACATCTTGCAGCATGTGCGATCCAGAATGCAGCCAATTTTCATCCCGAAGTCTGTCGCATTGTCAGTCAGGCATGCACTTTGCGGCATCAATTTTCATCCAATTTGATTATAATAATCAAATCGGATGGTCGATCAGCCGCCACAACGCCGGATGTATGGTCACCTTTACAGCATCCAATCGATCTGTCTGATGAAGCAAGGATTCTGATTGGCTGCTTGAAGCGGCTGCATCTCCTCCTCTCTGTTCATACATGCTCCTGACGTGATCAGTTCATTACCGTATATAATAACAAACCTGCTTCCCGCCAGTATCATGTCTTGTATTAATTATATACAGTCACGTTTATTTCTATGATACACAGAGAACAGGGTGTTAAAGGAGAACTGAAGTAAGAGGTATACGGAGGCTCCATATTTATTTCCTTTTAATCAATACCAGTTGCCTGGCAGCCCTGCTGGTCTATTTCACTGCAGTAGTATCTGAATAACACCAGAAACAAGCATGCAGCTAGTCTTGTTAGATCTATGCATTCATAGTCTATGATATCTGCACATCCTCATACACACTTGGTTTAACAGACATTCATCTGCAGATCATCATACACACCTTGTTTAACAGACATTCATCTGCAGATCAGATCCACCAGGATGGATTTTCAGATCTGCAGATAATTGTCAGATATGCAGATGAATGTCTGTTAAACAAGGTGTGTATGAGGATCTGCAGATATCATAGACTATGAATGCATTTTGCAGGAACGGATCTTTTGCAGATACTGAACTTTTGAATGTCTACAGCATCTTTGTGTGCAGCATCTTGCAAAGATTTCTATCTGATGTGTGGAGTTCAGCTCCATAGAATAGACTGTGTAGACTGAGTATGGCTCTCATACTACATGGAAGGGGGTAAAATTGGTCTGTGATCTTGCCTTTTCCAAAGACTTTTATCTCAAGTGTGTATGAAGCATAATTCAAATAAGTTATAAGGTGGTAAAGAGGCTGTGGCCAACAAAGCAGCAAAGTCAGTTAACCCTTTGCACACTCATAGTTAGCTTGCAGGAGTCCTGCACCCAGCCAATCACCATGCGGGGATTGAAGCCGCATGGTGATTGGCTGGATGAGGGGGGGATCAGTGAGTTTGTGTGTGGGGTGTGTGAGTGTGTGGGGAAGACGTGTTGCTTTAGGGTATCCAGCATCACGGTAGAATTGCTGCAGGAAGCTATACTTGCCCATGGTTACCTTTCATTGAGTTAATCTTGCGGTTTCTCTTCTCCAGGCCTTCGGACAGTCCTTCACCGTCCACCGCAAGGTTGCCGAAGATGGCGAGACCCGGGAGGAGACCTTGCTGCAAGAGTCGGCCACCAAGGAGGAGTATTACCTGGGGCGGATCCTGGAAATGCAGAACGACGTGCGGCAGAGTAAAGCCACCATCACCAACGTCCAGAGCGAGAACGAGCGTCTCACCGCGCTGGTCCAAGACTTAAAGGAGGTAACTTCATCACTATAGAGGAAAATGATACTGCCGATGTCCTCCCGATAATACCAGGCTCCCTGCTGTCTCCTCTGTCTCACTGTCCCAGTACAAGTAAACAAGTCACTTGACTCCATTGTCCTCATGCTTGTCCCATGCCAGAGATTCCAGCATAACAGCCAGGAAATCACATTTATAGAGGTCACTGCACAATGACCTATGTCTCTTCTCTCACCTCCAGATACACAACCTTCTCCTGTCCTCCAATCACCTCTTCATATTCTCAGGATCTTCTCCCTTCCTCTGAAATTCTCTTACAAAACACACCTTGTCACTATCTAACCCTTGAAGCTTGACCCGTCTCGTAATTAAAGAATGTGCTCTAATGCTGGGGATACACGGTACGTTTCTGTACCGTGTATTGAGCAGCTGATCCGGCCAGCTGATAATATTCAGCTGGTCCGATCACACTGCTCGACCCCCGCCCGCTCGATTCCCGCCAGCAGACAGTGGCAGGGAATCAAGCGGCTGATAAGGAGCGCCGGCGGGGACGAGCGGTAATCGATCCACGCGCGCGAGTGGACGAGCGGGGACACGGCTGGGGTCGAACCGGCGGCTAATCGGCCGCCGGTTCGACCCATGTATTCACAGCATTACTTACCTGGAGCTTCTTCCAGCCCCCGTAGTCTTCTAGGTGTCCTTATAGTTCCCTTCCTGCATTCACTGTGGGCCAGATTTATCAAGAGTGTCTGAGACAAAATATTAGTAGGTTTTTAGAAATCCATGCAGAACTGTCTCAGACAACCTAAGAAATCACTAGCTCGTGCAGATACCTTCTTAAACTGTAAGGAATAGAATGAGCTAGGAAGGTCTCTCAGGCAGTGCAGTGTGTGAGGGGAATTGCTGTTGCTGAGGTAACCAACATCCCTATTGATGAACTGTGCATGCACGGGAGCACGATCAAGGAGGCGTGCTGCTGAGTCAGTGCATGCTCAGTAGTGCACAACTTAGCTGAGTCGTGGACTTTACTGGGCCGCACTACAGATCAATGAAGAGGATTGGGAGGACAGTGAGAGACCTACAAGTTTATGGGGGCTGAAAGAAGCCACGGTTAAGTAAAAGAACACCCTTTATTTACATCTTGGGTAGCCTTTAAGTGCACCCATAAAACTTCCCTTTCCAGACAGGCCTTCAGTCTGCCGGAGGTTATTCCCACCACCCGCTGACTAAGCTCTGCTCCTTTCTTGATGCCAGCAAATTCGCTTACTGCACCATTTCCACATCCATTGCATCACAGTGTGTACTGGGTCTTATTTATTTCCAGAACCCCCACAGAGCAGCTGTGCCCTTAGTGTTCCTGATCACCTCGGCTGACTCTCCTCTCCAGATCTGATCATTCATATCCAGGTTTTGTGGTGTGGGTAGATAATGTCAGAGAGGACGGAGTCTTGGCACTGCACCACGTCAGAGACTGGAAATGTCATCCTGACCCCATGTGCTGAAAATCAATACCGAGTGATTGCAGCATATCTGCAGCTCTTCCAGGCAAATAAAGCTCCTCTTTCATAGTCCGCCAAAAGGTATAAAGGAACACCAGCTCATCAGCTACACAGACAATTGTTGTGTGTGATGTGTTTACCTGCCATGTACATTAACCAAGCACTTCCTCCTTCTTCAGCTTAGGTTACATACAGCAGTAAAGCACTTCCTCCTTCCTCAGCCTAGGTTACATACAGCAGCCAAGCACTTCCTCCTTCCTCAGCTTAGGTTACATACAGCAGTTAAGCACTTCCTCCTTCTTCAGCCTAGGTTACATACAGCAGTAAAGCACTTCCTCCTTCTTCAGCCTAGGTTACATACACCAGTAAAGCACTTCCTCCTTCTTCAGCCTAGGTTACATACAGCAGTAAAGCACTTCCTCCTTCCTCAGCCTAGGTTACATACAGCAGTAAAGCACTTCCTCCTTCCTCAGCCTAGGCTACCTACAGCAGCCAAACACTTCCTCCTTCCTCAGCCTAGGCTACATACAGCAGCCAAGCACTTCCTCCTTCCTCAGCCTAGGTTACATACAGCAGTAAAGCACTTCCTCCTTCTTCAGCCTAGGCTACATACAGCAGCCAAGTACTTCCTCCTTCCTCAGCTTAGGTTACATACAGCAGTAAAGCACTTCCTCCTTCCTCAGCCTAGGTTACATACAGCAGCCAAGCACTTCCTCAGCCTAGGCTACATACAGCAGCCAAGCACTTCCTCCTTCCCCAGGTTAGGTTACATACAGCAGTTAAGCACTTCCTCCTTCCTCAGCCTAGGTTACATACAGCAGTAAAGCACTTCCTCCTTCTTCAGCCTAGGCTACATACAGCAGCCAAGTACTTCCTCCTTCCTCAGCTTAGGTTACATACAGCAGTAAAGCACTTCCTCCTTCCTCAGCCTAGGTTACATACAGCAGCCAAGCACTTCCTCAGCCTAGGCTACATACAGCAGCCAAGCACTTCCTCCTTCCCCAGGTTAGGTTACATACAGCAGTTAAGCACTTCCTCCTTCCTCATCTTAGGTTACATACAGCAGTAAAGCACTTCCTCCTTCCTCAGCCTAGGTTACATACAGCAGCCAAGCACTTCCTCAGCCTAGGCTACATACAGCAGTGAAGCACTTCATCCTTTCTCAGCTTAGGTTACATACACCAGCCAAGCACTTCCTCAGCCTAGGCTACATACAGCAGTGAAGCACTTCCTCCTTCCTTAGCCTAGGTTACATACAGCAGCCAGGCACTTCCTCCTTCCTCAGCCTAGGTTACATACAGGAGCCAAGCACTTCCTCCTTCCTCAGCCTAGGTTAGATACAGCAGCAAAGCACTTCCTCTTTCCTCAACCTAGGTTACATACAGCAGCCAAGCACTTCCTCCTTCCTCAGCCTAGGTGTAATGAACAGCGGAGATGCCGCTTCGTGGTCTAGTGACAGGGCGGCTATCTCCGCGTTCAGACCGGCGGTTTCCGCGCAGCGACACGCGTCTGGCTTGGCTGGACCTTCTAGTGCACACAGATGGAGAGCTATGCGTGCGCGCGCCAGGCGGCAGGACATTTATACCAGCAGAAGTGGAATCAGCTGATCAGGCCGATCAGCTGATCCCAGCTGGACTCTGGATTGGCTGAGTGGCTCGGGCAGAGCTGCACAGCACTGCAAGTATATATAGATCTTGCTTGTCAGTTGCTGGTTGTCTGCCGTTGTGAATACTTACGTGTGAGCACTCAGACCTCAGTCAGATCCCACAGTGTGTTAGAACCAGGTGGACCTGGGAATTCACACTTAGCCAGATTACGCTATTGTTATATACTGTGTTATACTTTAGACCAGTTCCAGGGTGTTGTGACCAAGGACCTCACAGCCAAGCTTAGGATTACTGTGTCATTACTGTGTTATACTTTAGACCAGTTCCAGGGTGTTGTGACCAAGGACCTCGCACCCAAGCTTAGGATTACTGTGTCATTACTGTGTTATACTTTAGACCAGTTCCAGGGTGTTGTGACCAAGGACCTCACACCCAAGCTTAGGATTACTGTGTCATTGCTGTGTTATACTTTAGACCAGTTCCAGGGTGTTGTGACCAAGGACCTCACACCCAATTTTAGGATTACTGTGTCATTGCTGTGTTATACTTTAGACCAGTTCCAGGGTGTTGTGACCAAGGACTTCACACCCAAGCTTAGGATTACTGTGTCATTGCTGTGTTATACTTTAGACTAGTTCCTGGGTGTCGAGACCACGGACCTCACACCCCAGACTAGGATTGTGATTTATATCTGTTATTACCATTTGCTCGGGTGTTGCCGACCTGGCCTGCCCGACCCTTCTGGCTGTCACTCATCCCTCGGGTGTTCAGTCTGTCTGTACTACCCGTGACACTATTCCACCAAGTGTCAGTTAGCTGCAAGGACCTCTTGCTTAGCAGAGAGTCCTTCCTGCAGTGCAGCCAGTTGCCTCTATCCCATTGGAGTCCCCTGGCTGCAGTACAGTCTGATTTCCAGTTTATCAGGGAATCACTGGCTGCCAGATTATCTCTATCTCCTCTCTCAAGGAGATATTCCCTGCACAGCCCACGTCCACCTGCCCCTCATGTGGTTCCTGGCCGAGCTGCCCGTATCTCCCACCTCACGGGAGATAGCCTACTGTTTCACTTAACACTTATACTTCATTAGGTGTCCAGAGGTTAGCCATACTTGTATTATTGGTGATTCTGCAGATCATCCATAATCAAGTATATATCTGTATTATAGATGATTCTGCAGATCATCAATAATCAGATTCTCTCTGTGTGCTGACACCAATCGTTACACTAGGCTACATACAGCAGCTAAACACTTCCTCCTTACTTAGCCTAGATTACATACATCAGCAAAGCACTTCCTCCTTCCTTAGCCTAGGTTACATACAGCAGCACAGCACTTCCTCCTTCTTTAGCCTAGATTACATACAGCAGCCAAGCACTTCCTCCTTCCTTAGCCTAGGTTACATACATCAGCAAAGCACTTCCTCCTTCCTCAGCCTAGGTTACATACAGCAGCGCAGAACTTCCTCCTTCCTCAGCCTAACTTACATACAGCAGCAAAGCACATCCTCCTTCCTCAGCCTAGGCTACATACAGCAGTTAAACACTTCCTCCTTACTCAGCCTAGGTTACATACATCAGCAAAGCACTTCCTCCTTCCTCAGCCTAGGTTACATACATCAGACAAGCACTTCCTCCTTACTCAGCCTAGGTTACATACAGCAGCCAAGCACTTCCTCCTTCCTCAGCCTAGGTTACACACAGCAGCAAAGCACTTCCTCCTTCCTCAGCCTAGGTTACATACAGCAGTGAAGCACTTCCTCCTTCCTCAGCCTAGGTTACATACATCAGCCAAGCACTTCCTCAGCCTAGGTTACATACATCAGCCAAGCACTTCCTCAGCCTAGGTTACATACATCAGCAAAGCACTTCCTCCTTCCTGAGCCTAGGTAACATACAGCAGTAAAGCACTTCCTCCTTCCTCAGCCTAGGTTACATACAGCAGTAAAGCACTTCCTCCTTCCTCAGTCTAGGTTGCATACAGCAGCGCAGTACTTCCTAATTCATCATCCTATGTTGCTTACAGCAGGATGCGCTTACCTCACCATTTCCATATCCGCTGCAATCACATCGCAGTGTGAACTGGGCCTTATTTATTTCAAGAATTCAAATATAAAAAAATAGGCTTCCAAAATTGGGTTAACCTTTCAGACAAGTGTATGCGATCACACTGTGAGGAAGTGACATGCATGCGTGTACTCTATTGAACTGGGCAGAGCAGTGATGTAGCCAGATAGCACTCTCACCTTGCAGCGCTGGGTCCCTGGTTCATATCTCAGCAAGAATCAGAATCATGTTTATTTCGCCAAGTACAACGAGAGTTGTACCCGGAATTGATTTTGGTTCAAACAGGGTAGGTGGTGATACAGTAGCAGAAGGTGTATTTAGCATACAGTGGATACATTAGATATACAATCACAGTCAATACATACAGTGCCTGCTGAAATCATACAGTAGGTACATTGCATATACAGGAGGATACATCGAGGATGGACCCAGGTAAAGGACCAGAGGGTAATCTGCTGCCGACCATGGCACTCAAAATGCTTCTGCAGCGATATTTTGACTCAGATACCCTGCGGTCTAACCTGGGGAAGAGAGAGAATGGAGAGGAAGAGAGAAGGTGAAAGAGAACAGTGAAAGCGAGTCCCCTTTGTATTTCGGAGTCACTATCTGCATGGAGTTTGTATGTTCTCCCCGTGTCTGTGTGGGTTTCCTACGGGAACTCCGGTTTCCTCCCACATCCCAGAAGCATACAGATAAGCTAATTGCCTTCCGAAGAACCACAAATTGGCCTAGACCACAAAGGACATATGACTATGGTAGGATTAGATTGTGATTAGAGATGGTCCTGCTTAGGAGAACTCATGGAGAAGCATGTGATGATCAGTTTGATTAGCTGATAGATTTGTAAGGTTCTGATTTGCTGGTTCTGATCATGTGGTAAACCAGGAAGTCATCACAGCAAATCAGGACCTTACAAATCTATCAGCTGATCAAACTGATCACATGCTTCTCCATGAGTTCTCCTAATCAGGGCCATCCCTAATTGTGAGCTCCTTTGAGTACAGTTAGCAACAAGACACTATCTATATATATAATAGGCTAAGTGCCTCAACCTTCGAGCAAGAAGAAGAAGTAGCGCCCTGCCCCCAGGGCGTGCCTCAACCTTCAAGCAAGAAGTAGTACTTTGCATGAGAAAATTTATGCGTGCTCAAACCAAGTTTAAGGGTTCTTTTCCACGGACTGTTGAGCTGTGTGCTCAGCAAGCAGTTACCAGGCAGCAGTAAGCAGTTACCAGGCAGCAGCAAGCTGTTACCAGGCAGCAGCAAGCTGTTACCAGGCAGTAGTGAGCAGTTGTAAGAGTTTGAAAGGCATTTTACTGCCTATCAACTGTCCGTGGAGAAGAGGCCTACCCTAGCAAGTCTGGCTTAATTGGCTATTCATGAGGCAATGCTCATGCAAATTTGCTTTTGCATGCCAAACTATGCAGGGTCAAAAAACCAATACCGCAAAGCGGTCGCCCTGCTACATGCCAGTGATGAGCGAAAATGCAGAAATTTGTTTCGCCAAATTTTTACAGAATTTTCGTCTAATTTCGTTTTGACAGTCAAATTTTCCATCTAATTTTTTTGCGTTAATTTTCGCTTAATGTCAGTCATTTTCGCGTTACTTGCGTATTATTGCGGACATTTTCCGCATAAGGGCATTAGCGTCCGCATTCAGAGAGGTTTCTTGCGCATTATTGCGGACATTTTTCCGTATAAACGTCCGCATAGACTGAATTTCCATGCGGATTATTGTGGACATTTTTCCGCATAAGGGCATAAGCATCCGCATAAAATGAATTTTCGATGCTGGTCGAAAACGCAAATATTTCTGAGTTAAACTTGGTGTTTGAGCACGCATAATTTTTCACATGGAAAGCATTTTTTGCAGCTGTATCCTTTGGAGGCAGGTTGTGAATGGCTTGCTCCGGTGATGTGAGCCCTGCAGTGAGTTGTCTGCGCCTGTTCCCCCCCCCCCCCCTCTGGAGTGTTGTATGTGAGCCAGCCCTGGACTCTAAAGCTCGGGGTGACCCATGCTTCACTCCTTTCTCATGTGGGGGGCCCAAGTTAGTGCGCATGAAGCAGAACGCAATGGACGTTAAAGTAAGTGCCTGTTTTTAATATTGGGAGGTGGGTGCGGACGCGCTGGCCATGCTTGGGTTTGTCGCCTGCGGCACCTATGCTATGGTTCCCAGGCAGTGAGAGAGCCTGGGACCCCGTGGTTCCCCCGGGTTGTATAAAAAGGGGGTATTGGGAAGCCTCCCCGTGGCGCTCCTGGATAGTGCTAATGTAGCATGAACTAATTCTCGCAGGGCGACCGCTTTGTGGTATTCGTTTTTTGACCCTGCATAGTTTGGCATGCGAAAGCAAATGCATATTTGCATGAGCATTGCCTCATGAATAGCCAATTAGGCCAGATTTGGAAAGCCAGACTTGCTAGGGTTAAACTTGGTGTTTGAGCACGCATACATTTTCTAATGGAAAGTCTAAAGGTGGGTACACACATCAGATAAAAGTCTTTGGAAAATGAAAGATCACAGACCAATGTTACCCCCTTATATGTAGTATGAGAGCCATACCTACACAGTCTATTCTATTGAGCTGAACTCCCCATCAGATAAAAATGTTTGCAAGATTCTGCACACAAAGATGCTGTACACATGCAACACATCAGTATCTGCAAAAGATCTGTTCCTGCAAAAAAATCAGTTTCTGCAAAATGCATTCATAGTCTATGATATCTGCAGATCTCATGCTGGGCATACACGGTATGTTTTCTACCATGTAATCGAGCCGCTGATGGCTCGATGGATAATTTCCGACGTGTCCGATACCCCGCCGGATCGATTCTGCGCTCAATACCGGCGGCCAGGACAAAAGAAGAAACGAGTGGAAAATAAGAAAGCGCTCGCGGGGACGAGCGGGAATCGATCCGGGCGCCCGCGGGGACGAGCGGGAATCGAGCCAGCGGCTCGATTACACGGTAGAAAACGTACCATGTATGCCCAGCATAATACACACCTTGTTTGACGGACATTCATCTACAGATCAGACAATCATCTGCAGATCCAAAGATCCATCCTGGTTGATCTGATCTGCAAATGATTGTCCGTTAAACAAGGTGTGTATGAGATCTGCAGATATAGACTATGAATGTATTTTGTAGGTACTGATCTTTTGCAGGAACTGATCTTTTGCAGATACTGATCTGTTGCATGTGTACAGCATCTGTGTGTGCAGCATCTTGCAAAGATTTCTATCTGATGGGGAGTTCAGCTCAATAGAATAGACTGTGTAGGTATGGCTCTCATACTACACGGAAGGGGGTAAAATTGGTCTGTGATCTTTGATTTTCCAAAGACTTTTATCTGATGTGTGTACCCACCTTTATTCTTCTTGCTTCAAGGTTGAGGCACGTACTCTATTAGATAGATAGAAGATGCGGCGTATGCTACGACGCGGGTCGGCTAGTACTCTATAAACCTCTATGGAAGATGTCAGTGCTATATAAATAATAAACTGCTCCTAGAAAACATTTGACAGCAGAATACAAGTGACCTGACAATAGGGTGTGATTTCCTGGGCTTTTCATGTTGAACAGAGCTGAGGTCATATTTTAAAGTCTTTATGTGTTCTGAAAGGAGACATCAGTAACTGCATTAAAGAGGGACTGTCAGCCACAAAATCAAATTCCAGTTACTTATTGCTCTGTGTTTAATATGCAGCCTGGAACCTCACCCTGCATTGCAAGCGAGCCAGTCTATTCAGAAATGTTTCTGCTGTAATAAATCCTATCTCAGTCAGCCTGGCTCTATTTGGGCCATTGCCAATGATAAGGAAACTTGTTATTCCCGTCCCACTTTCCTGCTCCTCACTGATTGGTGTTTTTTTTTTTTTTTTTATGGGATAGTATGGCTGACCCTGTTGTTTAAAGGGACACTACAGCGAAAAACTGTAAAATTGAAAATATGTGCAAACATAGACAAATAAGAAGTACGTTTTTTTTTTCCAGAGTAAAATAAGCCATAAATTACTTTTCTCCTACGTTGCTGTCACTTACAGTAGGTTGTAGAAATCTGACAGAATTGACAGGTTTTGGACTAGTCCATCTCTTTATAGGGGATTCTCAGGGATTTATTTATTTTCAAAAACACTTAGTGAATGGCAGTTGCTCTGTCCAACTGCCAAAAAACTGTGTAGCGAGCAGGGGAAGCTGGCCAGCGTCATTGTTTAAATCCTTTTTAGGAAATAGCTTTATATAGAATAAAAGCCTTGCTGAGAATCCCCTATGAGGAGATGGATTAGTTGAAAACCTGTCACTTCTGCCAGATGTCTACTACCTACTGTAAGTGACAGCAACATAGGAGAAAAGTAATTTATGGCTTATTTTACTCTGGAAGAAACATACTTCTTATTTGTATATGTATGCACATATTTTACATTTTACAGTTTTTTGCTGTATTGCCCCTTTAAAGGAAATTGTCTCTTCTGAATTGATTTAAAATACTAGTAAAAAGATTACCCAAATAATTTTTATAACTTATAATAGTTTAAACTAGAGCTCTAATGAATGGATGTAAACACTGTCTGAAGTTAGGTGTTAAGGGGCCCATACACCTAACGATTTTCCCGCCGATATACAGCCGATTCGATCCCAGTGATCAAATCAGCTGTGAAATTGCCGCGCACACCGCTGACAGAACGATCGATTTCCGTCCGAAATCGATCGTTCCCGTTGATTCCCGTCGATCCGTATGTGCGGAACTTTTTCTCGATCGCCGGTGGGTCGGGAGTGCGTCGATAGCAGCGTTCGAATGCCCGACGACCGACGCAGCGGGTATACATTACCTGTTCCGCCGGCGCGAGTCCCATGGTCCCCGCTGTCTTCTTTCCGCGCTGGGTTCCGGACCGCTGCAGCTACACAGAACTTCCTGTCCCGGCAGGAAGTTTAAACAGTAGAGCGCCCTCTACTGTTTAAACTTCCCCTGGACAGGAAGTTCAGTAGCTGCAGGAACGGTCCGGAGCCCGGAGCGGAGAAGAAGACAGCGGGGACCAGGGGAGTCGTGCCGGCGGAACAGGTAATGTATGCAGGGGGGGGGGGGGGGGGCGCGGCAGCAGCGGCAGCTCCACAGATTGTGATCGGTTTCAGGCTGAAATCGATTCACAATCTGTGTGCAGTAAAGGTAGCCATACGATCCCTCTCTGATCAGATTCAAGTAGAGAGGGATCTATCTGTTGGTCGAATCTGATGGCAAATCAACCAGTGTATGGCCACCTTAAGGGTATTATTAAGATACCAATGGTTGGATGGAGGGGCACTATCTAGTCCTCCTGTCTGGCAGAGGTGCAGATAGAGGGAACAGAGTCATTGCAGGGTCAGCCTAACCCCGGCTTTGTATCATTAAAGCCAGCATTATACTACAGAATAACAGCAATGCACTAGAGCTGCCACATAAGTGAGCTGCGCACTGAGACTGGCTGGGGGAGACTGGGGGGGGGGGGGGGGGGGTAGGGAGAGATATGGAGGAGGAGCAACAACATGGGGAGATATAGAGGGATGGTTGGGGGGGGGGGGGGACATAGAGAGTGTCAGAGGGAGGGGGGGGGGGTGCCAAGGGGAGAAAAAGGGTGGCTTGCAGGGGGAGACCTAGGGGGGCTGTCAGGATGAGGCATTAGGGGGTTGGCAATGGGAGACATGGGGGGAGGGGCTGGCAAGCGAGACTTGGTGGGGACTGGCAGGGGGAGATATGGAGGGGCAACATTGGGAGACATGGGTGGATGGAAGTGGGAGACATAGAGAGTGGCGCTGGGGGGGGGGGGGGGGGAGAGGCAGACAATGGGGGGCTGGCAAGAGGAGAAATAGAGATGATGCTGTTTAAGGAGTTAAGGAGCGAAGTAAAGGGAGATACGTGGGGAGAGCTGGCAGGGGGAGTAATGGAGAATGGCAGGAGGAGATAGGGAGGGGGGGGGGGGGGGCTGGCAAGGTGAAGATATAACCCATATCTGTCAGGGGGAGACAAGGGGGCCTTGCGGGGAAGACATAGGGAGACATAGGCGGGCTGTCAGGGGGCTGTCAGTATTAGACAAGGGGGGTTGGCAGAGAGAGACATGGGGAGACTGGCAGGGGTCAGTTGGAGCTGGTGTACAGAATGTACAATATACAGACTTCTCCAAATGGGATGTGTCTATAAACCATACATTGTCAGGGGTCCTCAGATCTCTTTATGGGACAGAATCTGTCATCAGAGAGCAGTTTGTGTTTGTTCTTTACTACTGCTGCTGTGGGCAGTACGGTGGTGTAGTGGTTAGCGCTCTCGTCTGGCAGCGCTGGGTCCCCGGTTCGAATCCCAGCCAGGTCAACATCTGCAAGGAGTTTGTATGTTCTCCCCGTGTCTGCGTGGGTTTCCTACAGGCACTCTAGTTTCCTCCCATATCCCCAAAAAAGCATACAGATAAGTTAATTGGCTTCCCCCTAAATTGGCCATAGACTATGATACATACACTACACGATACATACATAGACATGTGACTATGGTAGGGACTAGATTGTGAGCCCCTCTGAGGGACAGTTATGTGACAAGACAACATACTCTGTACAGCGCTATGTAATATGTTGGCGCTATATAAATACTTAATCAAATAAATAATCATGGGGAGGTACGCTGGCTTTATTATCAGCTTCTCCCCCTCTCTGGAGTCTCCCGTATCGATGTAACATTTCGGCTCCTCGCAGCCGCGGACATTCCTGGGAGAACGCAGCGAGCCAAGTGTAAGTCATTTCTTTCACTAATTAACAAAAACTCTGTGATGTATTTCTCCATGTGGAGAATGCTAATGAGAGGTTGTATTTGTTATTAGGAAGTAAGGATGACAGCATTCAATGTTCTGCTTTTCTCCAGGCAGGCGGGAGATAAACAGGGAGAAATTCTCACATTGAAGCAGAAGGGACAGACATACTATCCCAGGGGGAAAAATCACGTATATAACTAGATAAATACTTGATCTACTTACATAACATATGTATTGTACTGTCCATGTTCTGATTTCAGTGAATTTCATATAGTAAATAAAGAGAATTCTATTCCTGGCATTTTCCATCTTCCCCCTGGCTGAAGCCAATCTTGATGTCATTTCCTCCCTTAGGGCTCGTTCAGACTATGCGCGCTGCCGTGCGCATTTTGGCAGCGCGCATAGTGTGCGACATGCATGAACGCTATCAGGGCATAGACAGCCCTTCTACCGTTCCCATCATATTCGCTGTGCAGCAGTACAATGCGTTATCGCGCTGCTGCATTTTCTGGAATCGCAGCGCAGATCCCATTCACTGTAATGAATGGTATCTCTAGCGCAGCGCATAGTAGCGAAGATGGCGTGCGATCGGACACGTTGCGTTCCGATCGCACAGCCATCTGCGCTAAATGATGTGAATTACATATATAGTTACATAGTTATTTTGGTTGAAAAAAGACATACGTCCATCGAGTTCAACCAGTATAAAGTACAACACCAGCCTGCTCCCTCACATATCCCTGTTGATCCAGAGGAAGGCGAAAAAACCCTTACAAGGCATGGTCCAATTAGCCCCTAAAGGGAAAAATTCCTTCCCGACTCCAGATGGCAATCAGATAAAATCCCTGGATCAACATCATTAGGCATTACCTAGTAATTGTAGCCATGGATGTCTTTCAACGCAAGGAAAGCATCTAAGCCCCCTTTAAATGCAGGTATAGAGTTTGCCATAACGACTTCCTGTGGCAATGCATTCCACATCTTAATCACTCTTACTGTAAAGAACCCTTTCCTAAATAAATGGTTAAAACGTTTTTCCTCCATGCGCAGATCATGTCCTCTAGTCCTTTGAGAAGGCCTAGGGACAAAAAGCTCATCCGCCAAGGTATTATATTGCCCTCTGATGTATTTATACATGTTAATTAGATCCCCTCTAAGGCGTCTTTTCTCTAGACTAAATAAACCCAGTTTATCTAACCTTTCTCGATAAGTGAGACCTTCCATCCCACGCATCAATTTTGTTGCTCGTCTCTGCACCTGCTCTAAAACTGCAATATCTTTTTTGTAATGTGGTGCCCAGAACTAAATTCCATATTCCAGATGTGGCCTTACTAGAGAGTTAAACAGGGGCAATATTATGCTAGCATCTCGAGTTTTTATTTCCCTTTTAATGCATCCCAAAATTTTGTTAGCTTTAGCTGCAGCTGCTTGGCATTGAGTACGATTATTTAACTTGTTGTCAATGAGTACTCCTAAGTCCTTCTCCAAGTTTGATGTCCCCAACTGTCTCCCATTTATTTTGTATGGTGCTAGACCATTAGTACGTCCAAAATGCATGACCTTACATTTGTCAACATTGAATTTCATCTGCCATGTATGTGCCCATATAGCCATCCTATCCAGATCCTGTTGCAATATGACACTATCTTCCTGAGAGTTGATGATTCTGCACAATTTTGTATCATCTGCAAAAATAGCAACATTGCTCACTACTGCATCTACTAGGTTATTAATAAATAAATTGAAGAGCACTGGACCCAGAACAGACCCCTGTGGGACCCCACTGCTAACAGTCTCCCATTTTGAGTACGATCCATTGACCACAACTCTTTGTTTTCTGTCCATTAGCCAGTTCCCTATCCATGAACACAGACTCTTCCCCAGTCCTTGCATCCTCAACTTTTGCACCAGACTTTTGTGGGGAACAGTGTCGAAGGCCTTTGCAAAGTCCAAGTATATCACATCTACAGCATTCCCAATATCCATATTAGCATTCACTACCTCATAAAAGCTGAGCATGTTAGTCAAACAGGACCTGTCTTTAGTAAACCCATGTTGATGCTGAGAAATAAGATTATTTTCTACTATGAAGTCATGTATAGTATCTCTTAGTAACCCCTCAAATAGTTTGCATACAACTGATGTTAAACTTACAGGTCTATAATTTCCTGGATCAGATTTTTTGCCCTTCTTAAATAATGGGAAAACGTGGGCTGTACGCCAATCCACTGGGACTCTGCCAGTTGCAAGAGAGTCACAAAAGATAAGATAAAGAGGTTTATCTATAACTGAACTTAATTCCCTTAGGACCCGAGGATGCATGCCATCCGGGCCAGGTAACAGAAGAAGAAACAACGGAGCGCTCCTTGGTGCATTAACTTTTTAATCTTGAAAAACACGCAACATAAATACACTTACAGTGTGTTGATGAAAAGTGCGCTTGTCAGGCCTGCGGGCGGTCCTCTCTCTGCTCCTGTGCCTGGCCGGGACAGCAAGAGCGGTGGTATCGGCGGGAGTGACACGCGGTGAGCGGAGCCTGGTGCGCTGGAGCCGTATGACGTCACGACGCGTTTCGGCGTAACCACGCCTTCGTCAGGTGACGCTACGGTCCATACGGCTCTTATTTATACTACCCAAAGTGGGAGTGTTTGGGAGTATTGAATTGAAGGACCCCGCCTATATGGCGTGTCCTATTATTAAGCAGGTGTGCTTTTTTGAAACAGGGAAACTTTATTAGTTTAAGGACAATTATAAGGGGCAATAAAACGCCTTTATTAAAATAAAACAAAAATTAAAATTACGGGCGGTGACATTGCACTCTGCCCACTGTGCTGTAAATATAAGTGATAAATATAAGTAATACGTGTGTGTTGCTCGGGCAACATTTATGTCCCAAGTAGTGGTGTCTCAAACCATTGGATGCGGGGTCTGGGTGTGATGCCGCCTCAATGGGCTATACAATGGCTCCCCAGTGTCCTCAATCAAATTAATTGATGCGACGGGAGAAGTGCATATCTGCTAGATGTACAGCAAAGGTGCGGCTGCAGATGCGACAATAAAGTCGCATCGGTGTCCAGCGCTGGAGGGGTATGTGGCTAACAGATGCATAAATGCAAAGCTAGCGTAATCATTATGCGACTGGGTTGCCGTGGTTAAGGGCTTAGGCATGAAGATATATGTTACTAAAACATCAGGTGTTCCAGTGTTGCTGTTGCAGGGTGGGGTAACTGTCAGACAGTACTCGTTAAGTATAAATTGGGCTAAGAGGTGCCCCCTAAGGGTGTGTGTTTTATGGACTTGCTTGCAACAACTGCCCTAAAAATGCACAAAAATGCTCTAAAAATGCCTAAAAAATGCCTAAAAAAATGCCTAAAAAATGTTTGAAAAATGCCTAAACATTGCATAAAAGTTATAAAAATTATAAAAATCACAAACCATAATGGGAAAAACACATGTTAAATTAGTATAAGAGCAACTGGCTTTCTTAATAATCCAATAATTCCCGGGATGCGTAGACAGTCCTTTTAGAGGGGAGGGGTAGGGGGGGTGGGGTGGGGGGGGGGGTTAAAGGGGAAAGGGGGGCGGGGAGAAGGGGGGAGAGGAAAAGGGGGGGGGGGAAATGGGTGGGGAGGGAGGGGCGAAAGGAGGGGGGGAAAGGGGAGGGTTGTTTTGGAAGGGGGGAAAGGGAGGGGGACCGAGGCAGGGGGGGGGGGAAGGATAAGGCCTATTGGGCCCCAGAAAGGTGGAAATGCCAAGAGGTTATAATCGTTACAAAAAGCTGCGGACTTCCAGGTCCTCATTTAGGCCTTTTGGTGATAGACAATCTAACTTGAAGATCCAGTACACCTCTTGTTCACAGAGTTTCTTATATCTTAGGCCTCTAGGGATGGTGGCAGGGATTTGCTCTAGGCCAAGTATCCTCAGGTTATTCGGATCTGATTGATGACATTTAGCGAAGTGTCTGGGGACACTATGTTTCTCAGACTTGGATATAATGTTACATTTGTGTTCCCCAAGTCTTTTTCTTAATGGCCTAGTGGTCCTTCCGACATACAATTTTCTGCAACTACATTCTAAAACGTAGATCACAAAGTCTGAAGCACAGTTTATGAATTGCTTCATTGGGATAAGCCAACCCTCTGGGTGCTCAAAGGTTTTTTGGCCATGCTTCATGAAGGCACAGCACCCACAGCGAGCATTTCCACATCTGAAGTTCCCCACTATACTACTTTTCAACCACGTTTGTGGAAGTTCGTTTCTTTTGTTACTTGGGGCAATCTGGTTTCTGAGGGAACGGGCTTTTTTGAAGATGACCTTAGGTTTTTCTGGCAGAGTTTTTTGTAGGAGGGGGTCCTGTAGGATGATTGGCCAGTGCCTCCTAATTATGCTCTGAATTTGTCGGGAACTTTCTGTATAGCCAGTGATGAAAGTTGGACCATACTCCTTTTCCTCCCCTGTCTTCCTCTCTTCTTCATGTTTTCTTTTTTGTTGATACTCTTCTATTGCTGCTCTGATGTTGTCTTCTGCGTATCCCTTTTCTCTGAATTTTTTACCCAGTTGTTCTGCTTGTTTTAGATAGTCTTGGTCCCTGGTGCAGTTCCTCCTGAGTCTGCAGAACTGGCTACGTGGTATGTTGCTTATCCATTTTGGGTGATGACAGCTGGCAGCATGTAGATATGAATTTCCCGCTGTCTCTTTAAAGTGGGTTTGTGTGCAGATTTGTAGATTATCATAATAATTATAAAATTTTTATAATTTTTATAACTTTTATGCAATGTTTAGGCATTTTTCAAACATTTTTTAGGCATTTTTTTAGGCATTTTTTAGGCATTTTTAGAGCATTTTTGTGCATTTTTAGGGCAGTTGTTGCAAGCAAGTCCATAAAACACACACCCTTAGGGGGCACCTCTTAGCCCAATTTATACTTAACGAGTACTGTCTGACAGTTACCCCACCCTGCAACAGCAACACTGGAACACCTGATGTTTTAGTAACATATATCTTCATGCCTAAGCCCTTAACCACGGCAACCCAGTCGCATAATGATTACGCTAGCTTTGCATTTATGCATCTGTTAGCCACATACCCCTCCAGCGCTGGACACCGATGCGACTTTATTGTCGCATCTGCAGCCGCACCTTTGCTGTACATCTAGCAGATATGCACTTCTCCCGTCGCATCAATTAATTTGATTGAGGACACTGGGGAGCCATTGTATAGCCCATTGAGGCGGCATCACACCCAGACCCCGCATCCAATGGTTTGAGACACCACTACTTGGGACATAAATGTTGCCCGAGCAACACACACGTATTACTTATATTTATCACTTATATTTACAGCACAGTGGGCAGAGTGCAATGTCACCGCCCGTAATTTTAATTTTTGTTTTATTTTAATAAAGGCGTTTTATTGCCCCTTATAATTGTCCTTAAACTAATAAAGTTTCCCTGTTTCAAAAAAGCACACCTGCTTAATAATAGGACACGCCATATAGGCGGGGTCCTTCAATTCAATACTCCCAAACACTCCCACTTTGGGTAGTATAAATAAGAGCCGTATGGACCGTAGCGTCACCTGACGAAGGCGTGGTTACGCCGAAACGCGTCGTGACGTCATACGGCTCCAGCGCACCAGGCTCCGCTCACCGCGTGTCACTCCCGCCGATACCACCGCTCTTGCTGTCCCGGCCAGGCACAGGAGCAGAGAGAGGACCGCCCGCAGGCCTGACAAGCGCACTTTTCATCAACACACTGTAAGTGTATTTATGTTGCGTGTTTTTCAAGATTAAAAAGTTAATGCACCAAGGAGCGCTCCGTTGTTTCTTCTTCTGTTACCTAGGATTACTGGCGCCACCCAGCTAAAAGGAGCAGCACCCTTACACCTTCTTAGTACCAGCACAGCGCAGGTTACTTTCTACCTTTGCATCCGGGCCAGGTGCCTTGTCTATTTTTAATTTATTTAGTCTTGCCTTCACTTCTTCCTGCGTTAAGTATTTAATATTACAGTTAGAAGATTGAGACTCTTCTGCCTCTGTAGTTTGCAACAGTGCTGTTTCTTTTGTGAAGACAGAAGCAAAGAAAGCATTTAATAACTCTGCCTTACCTTGGTCATCCACCATTGAGTTCCCATCCTCATCCTTTAGGAGTCCTATACAGTCAACCTTTCTTTTTTTAGAGTTAATGTACTTGTAAAACTTTTTTGGGTTAGATTTGATATCCTTAGCGATTTGTTTTTCAGCTTCTATCTTTGCCTGCCTAATTTCTTTTTTACAATTTTTATTGCACTCCTTATAATTGCTTAGTGCAGCCTCGGTCCCCTCCTGTTTTAAGACCTTATAGGCATTCTTTTTCCTCTTCATTTTATCTTTAACCTTTCTATTCATCCATAGAGGCCTTTTTTTATTCCTAGACATTTTGTTTCCATATGGGATATACATACTACAGTAATGATTGAGTATAAGTTTAAAGCTTGCCATTTCCCTTCAGTGTCTCCCCCTTGAATGAGGACTTACTCTATTTTTTTCTCCTAGAAACTGCACTGTCATATCTAGATTGCTTTGTTAGCACATGTGAGCACAGCATAGATTGTATTTCAGCAGCTTCTGCAGAGGTGTGGGGTGTATTTTACTTCTCAGTCTAATTGTCACACTGAACTGCGCTCAGCCAATCAGTGAGGAGCAGGAATGTGGGAGGGGAGATAACAAGCTTCCCTCTCCTCAGCAATGTACCAAATAGAGTCAGGCTGATTGAGGTAAGATTCATTACAGCAGACACATTTATGATTGTATCAATAGCAAGAAGATCACAGAAGCGTGCACCTTCCATCCAAGGCTTTATTTCCACATAGGTGACAGTGCAGCAATTCAATGTACAACAGGTCGCTTCAACATGCATAGCCAAAAGTAACATGACGGACCATAGTGATAGTTCTTACGTGTCCATGCTGTAGTGGGTCAGTGGGAAGGAGGTGGGTGGCAGACCTAGAGGTGGCGAGCGACGGCCGTTTCGCGTCTCCTGACGCTTGGTCACGCTACGACCCACTACAGCATGGACACGTAAGAACTATCACTATGGTCCGTCATGTTACTTTTGGCTATGCATGTTGAAGCGACTTGTTGTACATTGAATTGCTGCACTGTCACCTATGTGGAAATAAAGCCTTGGATGGAAGGTGCACGCTTCTGTGATCTTCTTGCTATTGATTGAACTGTTCCTTCTTACCCTTTGCGGAGCACACATCCAGTGACAGAGGTTTTTAGTCGCAAGCCTAGCCACAGTGGCCAGTGGAGCTGTTGCCTGTGTTTACTACCTGTGTTTTTCACTCAGTATGGGATGTGCCACACCATAACACTGTTTTCTATCCTGCTATACATTTATGATTGTATTGGAATGCTTGCAATGCAGATTTAAGGTAGCCACACACTGGTCGATTTGCCATCACATTCGACCAACAGATAGATCCCTCTCTGATCGAATCTGATCAGAGAGGGATCGTATGGCTACCTTTACTGCAAACAGATTGTGAATCGATTTCAGCCTGAAACAGATTCACCAACTGCTGAGCTGCTGCTGTCGCCCCCCCGGGCCCCCGCATATATTACCTGAGGCTGGCTCCCGGCATCTTCTCCGCATCACGGCATCCACGTATAACTTTCTGTGTCACTCCAGTGACAGCGGAAGTTCAAATAGAGCGCCCTCTATTTGTACTTCCGCTGTCACTGCAGTGACACAGGAAGTTATACACGGATGCCGGATGCGGAAGGTGATGCGGAGAAGATGCCAGCCGGGAGGTGATGCGGAGAAGATGCCGGGAGCCAGCTTCAGGTAACGATGCGCTCCCTACCCGCAGGCGATCAACGGTAATTACCCGCACGGAGCGATCGACGGGACCGATCTATTTCGGGACGAAATAGATAGAAATTTAGCGTTTAGCGTGAACGATGTGACAGCAGGTTCGATCCCAGTGATCCAATCTGCTGTCGATCCGCGGATAATCAGCCTAGTGTATGGCCAGCTTTAGAATCTTCATAAGGGCCAGTTCACACTTCTTTTAAAAACGTATCCGTGGGATATGCTTTTAATGCGGATCTGAACTCTTGCACAGGACTGAAAAAATACATAGAGAAATGCACCCTGTATGTATTTAGAGAGTTTAGCCTGTCTAATTGCCCCTCATCTGTGTCTAATCACAAATTGTAATCTGATCTCTCCCCTGTGTCACATGACTGCCTGAAGATAAGGCCGTTTGAAAGCACAGGGTGTAAACAATATGTCTGCTTCCATGAATCAGGAAGTAGAAACACTACAGATTTACTGCAAGATTTGTATCAGCTGTAACAAAGAAATGTTTTTGTTTATAGGTTATTATGCTTTTGCTTATCTTTTAGCGCAGAGAGGACGTTCTGAGTTCAGGTCCGCTTTAAAGCTCTGCAGAAACGCAGGAAGCGAATCCTATGTAAAAAATATGACCCGCTTTCACTCATGCAGAAACACGGATCCGTGCTGCTCGGAAAGAAAACGTTGCGGAGAGTCTGGATTTGACACTTTTTCCCGGACTGGACGGGAAAACGTGTCCAATGCAGGCCTATGAGAACAGACACTGTCCACTCTCACTAGGCTAGTCGCCACATCCGCGTCCCCCGTTTTCGTCGCATGCACGCCGCCGCTGTGACGTAATACTCATGCGTCCCGCGGTCCATCAACGCCGCTCAGTCCATTCTGAACAGCCCATAGGCCGACAGAAGCATGGGGATTCTCCATTGGGCTGAAACAGACCAATGGGAATCCTCAGCAACAAGGAGAATTCTCATTAGTTCATGTTGGACCAATGAGAATTCTCCCTGTTTCTAGGGGGACTTGGCCTGTTGCATCATATGGAGAGCCATACTTCAGCTGGCTCCTGGGCTGCTGAAAGGACCGAGTGCGGGACGAGCGGTGAGACAGGTGATCGGTAATGCGTACGGGCAGACCTAGCGATGCTGCGAACACGAAACGGATGCAGGTGTATTTGCGCAAAGCGGATGCAGAATGGAGACAGATGCGTTCCGTTTCCGTTCTGCATCCGCACAAGTGTGGACCGAGTCTAATGAACACAGAGAAGTGGGTACATGGAATTTGATTTTATACAAAAATTGAAAAGACAGGAAATGTCCGGCACCATGGTTCATGGTTTATTGTGCAGCAAAGCAGAGGAGACGTGCTGTGGCAGAAACAACATGGAGTGCGATAACAAAAAGGCAGGGCTAATAAGCCCCAGAGTGTGAGAATCACTCCCACTCTCTATGACCAGTATGGCTGCCCGATCTTTATTGGTTGCAGCAGCTGACTTGGTCATCTGCTGCCCTGCGCTAGATTTGGTCCTGCTGTGGTTCGTCACGCTTACCCTGCCTTTTTGTTTACATGGGCAGGTTGGCTTGATTCGACGTAGCGACCGGGATCTCGCTGCTAGGCAACTGCAGCTAACACGTATGGCTTTAGTGCCAAGCTGCTCGGCTATTGGCCGCTGCCCGCAGCGTCACTTCGACGTGCGCGCACGGCTGGTTCTTGACAGCTGGCCACATCCCAACTCCATTTCTATTGGAGCTGGATCTTTGGACCAATCACACAGGAGAGGGTGGACCCTTTCAGCGCAACGGAAGTGCGTCTTGCACAGACGCATATTTAGTTCCGCTGTCGTTCCACACACATAGTGCACACCTCAGAAGAAGCTCGGCAACCGCCTTGCGAAACGGTCGTAGGGACCGTGCACCCTCTGGCGCCCACACTAGCCACCTCCAACGCATCCAGGTACAGCACAGACGTTTAAGTGACGTTCATGTTTTGTTATGTTGAGCATCTCACATGTTATCGCACTCCATGTTGTTTCTGCCACAGCACGTCTCCTCTGCTTTGCTGCACAATAAACCATGAACCATGGTGCCGGACATTTCCTGTCTTTTCAATTTTTGTATATCTATTATTTGCTGTCCTGAGCACATAGTTCCACTGGATGTAACTTCATCTGCCAGTCATCCGCAGCCGTCCCCGAGTGCCTGCCTACTCTCCCACAAGAATTTGATTTTATGGCTGACAATCCCACTTTAACCTTTTGGGGACCGCTGCTGTTCTAGCCTGATGCGACGTAGGATCTATGCTGCCCGCCGTTTCCACGATCGTGCAAGGGGGGATTAAGCTGTCATATGGAAGCTGGCATCTCCCCTTAGTGATCAGCAGCCATCGCATATGGCTGCTGATCACATGATCATTACGATCGCCGGCGGATCGTCGTGACCATTATTTGCAGCTGCGGCGGTAGGGAGGTAAAGAAGAGGATCCACTTACCTTCCTGCCGTTCCCACGGCGATCGGCGCCCTCCTCCGTTCTGGCCGGCATCCCCGCTCTCTCTGACGTCAGTGCCGGGTCCCGGCTTGATGACGTCATCAAGCCGCGACCCAGAACTGAGCGGCAGTAGGAGCGGAGATGCCGGCCAGAGCAGAGTGGTCCGCTGCGGCTCACCGATGGAGCCTGGAAGGTGAGTGATGGCTGCTGACTAAAGGGGGGATGTCTGGCCACACAGGGGACACTATGCCCAGCAAGCCCCTGCAGGCATCCGGCTGCCTGACCCCCAAACATGCCCCCCCTTTCAGCAAAAACTCCTGGTCCTTAAGGGGGGTTAGGCGGTCGGTCCTGAAAGGGTTAAAGGGCAGGAGCTGTTCAGAAAGTATCCAAAGCTTTCCATAATACAACCGGAGCAAATCAGAACTGCCCAGAGAAAGCCCAAAACCAGTTCATTACCAAAAACCCAACAACACCCTGAGACAAGAACTCCTAATCCATAATTTACCTTCCGAATGCACCATAGAGACCCATCGGAGAGATTCCATTGCCTTCCTTATGTCATATCGAATTCAACATAAACCATGCAGTCATATTTCGATTACAGAAAAATTCCTGGGTCTTCTACCAGCCCCCTGTAGCCATCCCGTGCCCTTACAGTCACTGAAGGAGCCCCTGGTCCCCCTCCGCCAGTTAGTTTCGTTTTCGCTGACAGGGAGTCGGCGGGCCACGCGTATCCTTCTTCATGTTCCCGTTCGCAATAGCGTCTTGCACAGGTGCAGGTCGCTATTGCAGCCAGGAACGCGGAGAAAAATATGCCTGTTGGGCCTGTCAGTGAAAAAGAAACTAGCTGGCAGCGGGGGACAGGAGGCTCCGTGAGTGACTGCAAGGGCACGGAACAGCTGCAGGGGGCTGGTAGAAGACCCAGGAAAGTAAAACTGATTTTTTATTCCTGACTTAAGTGTCCCTTTAAGGCCCGTACCCACCTCGCAATTTCTCTGACGATTTTCCCGACGACTGGTGATTTTTTTGAGCGATGAGCGGTCTGTTCCGCGATTTCGCATGGGTACAGGCAATCATGGAATCATGCAAACGTCGCTTAGCCTTGTGCGGTGATAACGACCCTCAAAGTGGATTGGATATTTAAGATCCCCCGACTACTCCCGTGTAAAGTACTGCAATCACTTGAAACCTTGTTCGCGCCTGTCGTGTGACATCGCGCTATACCCGCCATCGGGAAGATTGAGGAAGATGGATGGGGGAGCGCTTATTGTCAGGGAGACATCACTGGCTCCATCTCCCTGCGTAACGGGGTCAGTATGTAGCTTTAGGGCCTGTTCAGACTATGCGCGTTCCTAGACGTTTTCAGGGAACGTGTCTGGGTACCCAAAACGCATAGGAACGGCTCCTAATGCTTTTGAATGGGCTAGTTCACATGTATGCGTATGAGACGCATACGTTTCTCATCCGCATTGCTGCACGCAGTTCTGTGCGATACGCATAGAAACGGACGCAATGAAAGTCTATGGACGCGTATCAAAAACGCGTACTATTGCGTTTTTAGCGTCCGTTTTCCTCTGCGGTTCCCATAATTCTTTTTTTTCCCCTGGGTCACGTGTGTGTGCAAAACGCAATAGAATACGCATTAGAACGCAAGAAAAACGCATGCGTTTTTCAACTTGTGTTTCTTTGATTTTAAACGCATTCTTCATACGCAGATAGTCTGAACAGGCCCTTAAGGCTGGAAACACACTTCGCAGAAACGCTAGCGCTGCAGAAAATGCAGCATTTTTGCCTGCAATGGTAGTCAATAGGCCGCATCAAAAATGCATATAAAAATGCATATGCATTTTGTATGCGTTTTATAACATGCGTTTTTAAAAACGCTTGTTTTGTTGCATATTTTTCATGAATGCATCAAAAATGCACATCATGAAAGTCAATGGTAACACAATGTCATGCCTTTTTTCATGCGTTTTCATGCATTTTTATATGCGTTTAAAAAAAAAATGTTTTCTGATGTATTTCTGCTTCCTGTTGTCTTCCTAGTGTTTTGTATAAAACGCAATAGAAAAACGCAGGGAAAACGGATACAAAACCCATATGCGTTTTGTATATGAGAACCGCAAAGGAGTTAAAACGCACGCAACATGCAAGAAAAACGCATATGCGGTGGCGTAGTGGTTAGCTCTCTCGCCTTGCAGCGCTGGGTCCCTGGTTCGAATCCCAGCCAGGGCACTATCTGCAAAGAGTTTGTATGTTCTCTCCGTGTCTGTGTGGGTTTCCTCCGGGCACTCCGGTTTCCTCCCACATTCCAAAAACATACAGATGAGTTAATTGGCTCCCCCTAAAATTGGCCCTAGACCACAGTACTTACACTACATAATATAGACATATGGCAATGGTAGAGATTAGATTGTGAGCTCCTTTGAGGGACAGTTAGTGACAAGATATATATATATATATATATACACTGTACAGCGTTGCGTAATATGTCAGCGCTATATAAATACTAAATAATAATAATAATAATAATAACAAAAAACACACTACAAACGGAAAAACACACATGACAGAAAACGCGACCTTTCACGCACTGTGTGCACCCAGCCTGAACTTTTCCAGAAGCCAACCTTTCTGAGCTTCCCAGCACCCTGCTGGGAAGCCAGACACAGAAGTTAATTAACTCAGCAGAACACAGGTAATTAGTTAAACAAAAGTTTCTCCCACTGGCTTGTAATCACCCCCTGTGGACTAATGAGCCATCCCTCCAGACTTTATGTCTGCAACACTGCATGGGTCACAGGCAAAGACTCACACCACTAAACTTGGTTATATCAGCCAAAGAAATGTTAAGGGGCCCATACACCTAACGATTTTCCCGCCGATATACAACCGTTTCGATCACAGTGATCGAAACGGCTGTGAAAACGCCGCGCACACCGCTGACAGAACGATCGATTTCCGTCCGAAATCGATCGTTCCCGTCGATTCCCGTCGACCCATCTGTGCGGAAGATTTTTCTCGGCCGCGGGTCGGGAGTGCGTCGTTAGCAGCGTTGGAATGCCCGACGACCGACGCAATACAGCGGGTATACATTACCTGTTCAGGCCGGCGCGAGTCCCCTGGTCTTCTTCTCCGCTTTGGGCTCCAGACCGTTTCTTCTCCGCTTCGGGCTCCAGAGCTACACAGAACTTCCTGTCCCGGCAGGAAGTTTAAACAGTAGAGTGCCCTCTACTGTTTAAACTTCCCCTGTACAGGAAGTTCAGTAGCCGGAGCAGAGCGGAGCCGGAGCGGAGAAGAAGACAGCGGGGACTCGCGCCGGCCGGAACAGGTAATGTATGGGGGGGGGGCAGCAGCGGCAGCTCCACAGATTGTGATCGGTTTCAGGCTGAATTCGATTCACAATCTGTTTGCAGCAAAGGTGGCCATACGATCCCTCTCTGATCAGGTTCGATCAGAGAGGGATCTATCTGTTGGTCGAATCTGATGGCAAATCGACCAGTGTATGGCTACCTTAAAAGGAATCATCAATCAAAAGTAACAAATTAGCTTTACTTACCTGGGGATTCCTCCAGCCCCTGACAGCTGACATGTCCCTCGCAACAGCTCCGGTGGCTCCCGGTCCCCTCCGTTGCGGATGCTGACCTCGCCAGGCCGACATCCAATGCGCCTGCGCAAGCGCCGCGGCATCCGCAACGGAGGGGACCGGGAGCCACCGGAGCAGCGGCAAGGGACATGTCAGCTGTCAGGGGCTGGAGGAAGCCCCGAGTAAGTAAAGCTAATTTTGCTACTTTTCCCTGATGATACCTTTAACTCTGCCCCCTGCTGCAGTGCAATGCTGGGAATATATGATGAGTTTTTCTATCAACAACAACAACAACAAATAACATTTGTAAAGCGCTTTTCTCCCGTGGGACTCAAAGCGCATAAGCATGGCTCCGACCATCGTGGTACAGAGGAAGAATTTTATAAATCTGGAAATGCCAGGCTAAACAGGTGGCTTTTCAGTCTGGATTTGAATAGCTCCAGGGAAGGTGCTGTCTTTACTGGGTGTGGTAGGGAGTTCCAAAGAGTAGGGGCAGCATGACAGAAGGCTCTGTCTCCAGATTTTTTGAGGTGCACTCTGGGAGTGACCAAGTTTATAGAACTTGCTGATCTGAGGTTGTGAGAGGTGTGGTGCAGCTTCAGCAAGTCCTTCATGTATCCAGGGCCCAGATTATGCAGGGATTTGAATGTCAGCAGTCCAATCTTGAAGAGTATTCTCCATTCTACTGGTAGCCAGTGCAGTGAGCGAAGGATCGGTGTAATGTGACAGTGGCAAGGCTGGTTTGTTAGCAATCTGGCAGCAGCATTCTGCACTAATTGCAGGCGACGCAGGTCCTTTTTGGGGAGGCCAGCATAAAGGGCATTGCAGTAGTCCAGCCGTGATGTGATGAAGGCGTGGACTAGGGTTTGAAGATCCTCTGGGGGAATCAAATGTTTAATCTTTGCAATGTTCTTCAGATGAAAGAAGGAAGATTTAACTACAGATGAAATTTGGTTTCTGAAACTCAATTCCCCATCGATTAGTACGCCAAGGCTGCGCACAAGGTTGGAGCTGTTTATGTCTGAATTCCCAATCCTGATTGGTGTTGCTTTAGGATAGAGCTGTTTTGATGGCGAGCACTGGCTTTGGACAAACAGGACCTCAGTTTTGTCAGCATTCAGTTTCAACCAGTTATCATTCATCCATGCCTGAAGCTCAGCTAAGCAAGAGTTTATTTTTGGGGTAGGGTCTGTTCCACCAGGTTTGAAGGACAGGTATAGCTGTGTGTCATCGGCGTAGCAGTCAGGTACGTCAGGCCATGTCGTTGGATAAGTGTACCGATTGGCAACATGTAGATTGCAAACAGCAGAGGGGATAGGATTGATCCTTGTGGCACTCCGAATTGTAGAGGTGCAGGTTTGGACATTATAGGTCCTAGGGATACTCTCTGTGTTCTGTCAGTCAGGAATGATCTGAACCACTGGAGGACTGATCCACTGATGCCACAGTACTCCTGCAGTCTGTTAAGCAGGATTTTATGGTCAACTGTATCAAAAGCAGCTGAGAGATCCAACAGGATTAGGATGGAGCATTCCCCTCTGTCCCTTGCCATGAGCAGATCGTTGCAGACTTGGATGAGGGCTGTTTCACAGCTGTGGTGTTTCTTAAAGCCAGATTGTAGAGGGTCCAGGATGTTGTTTACTGACAGCCTGGTTTCAAGTTGCAGATAGACAGCCTTTTCAATAACTTTACCTAAGAAGGGGAGGTTGGAGACAGGTCTGTAGCTGCTCATAGCATCTGGATCCATGGAAGGTTTTTTAAGAAGGGGCTTGATGATTCCTTCTTTTAGAGAGGTAGGAAACCTCCCTGCTTGCAGAGAGCAATTTACTATTTTGTGAAATGCTGGACCAAGCAGGCCAGGGCATTTCAGCATGTGTTTAGTTGGTCCAGGTCGCAGGTTGTCTGGCGGAGACGACAGAGGATGTCTGAGATCTCTTCCTCACTAATACTTTTGAAGTCAGTCCAGGGTGTTGGTTGTTTTTGCAGCTATTTCCATTAGTTGCATGATTTACTATCAGATTTACTGGCAGATAAATTATTTCCGACAGGTCCGATTTGATTCCGGATCGTTTTCCTGATCGATTTATCATAGAAGTGAATGGAAAATTGATCGAAAAAACGATCAGTAATCAGATCGGACTTGTCGAAAATAATCAATATGCCAGTAAATCTAACAGAAAAACTCATTGGACTTGATTTACTAATGCTGGATACACACCATGAGTTTCCGCGTCGCACGCGGCCGTCGATACGCGTCGATTCGATTATTTCCGAACATTTCCGAACGAATTTCGATAATTTTTAGGTCGAATGCCATGTAAAGTATGGCAAATTGACCTAACGATCCATCGAAGCTTCAATCGGACAGGTCGGAAATAATCGAATCGACGCGTATTGACGGCCGCATCGAACGCGAAAACGCATGGTGTGTATCCAGCATAAGAGGTGCTAACCTACTTAGCACATCTAAAGTCTTTAGGCGTGCTAATAAGGGTGCTAAGTAGGTTAGCACCGGTTTTCTCAATCAGATCGTACGCTAAGTACTGTGCGCAAAGTTTTGCGCGCGCAAAGTCCTATGCGCGCGCTAAGTCCCATAGGCTTTAGTGGGCACTTCGCGCGGAGCGCCCTCGCGGTACTTTGCACACGATCACTACTTCACACATTTCAACTGAGTTTAGACGTGCTAAGGGCCAGTGCTAAAGTTAGCACCGTTTTGTAAATCAAGCCCATTGTGTATTCCCAGCATAACACGCAATATTCATATTTTCTCCATATTTAATGGATTTCTAGCCTGTAGAAACATGCTAGCAGAACAATCTTTTCAGAAGTTATCCAGGAAATCCTCAGGCAAATCAGCCATCTGGTTAATTTGCATATATTCAGCAGTGATGCACTGGGAGACATCTCAAGCTCACTCCAACCTGAATTATCGCAAATTCTTTCTGTTTTAAGAAAGCAAACTTTTGTTTTTTTTTCACAACCGAAGATATAAAGATTTTCAGGCATCCGTTATTGTTTCACAATCATATTTCATATCTGTGAATTTGTACTCCCCGTACTCTACAGAACGCAAATATGGAGTCTATTACTTGATATGGCCTACAGGCACGAGAACTCGTTTCAGTAAAGCCTGCTTAAAGAGACTCTGCAACATGCCCCCTCCCCCTCGCCCTGGCAGCGGAGTAGCTATGGGGGGGGGGGGGGGGAGGAGTACATCTGTCCCCGGGCGCAGAATCTGGGGGGCGCAGTTACAGGTTTTACTTTCCCTGATGCGTCCCCGTTGAAGAGTCTGTGAAAGACGGTGGAAGGATCCAATCTTCTCCCCGCTTCCTCCTGCTCTCTGCCTCGGAGTTTTGTATTATTTTATCTCCCTGCTGTAATCAGCGCTTGCCATGTTTGCATCAGCAAAGTAGATCAGGTGTATTTCTGCGCATCTCCCAACTTTCTAATGCCTGCTACACACAATGCAATTTCCTGCCAGGTGGATGGGTCAAATTGATCATTTCTGGCATGTCCGATCTGCTACTGATGGAGAACAGGATTGATTTTGTGCAGTGCGGATCGGAAAATCTATCCTGTTCTTAAAGAAAACCCGAAGTGACATGTGACATGATGAGATAGACATGTGTATGTACAGTGCCAAGCACACAAATAAGTGGCTGACTCAGTCCTGACTCAGACAAGAAGTGACTACAGTGTAACCCTCACTGATAAGAAATTCCCCTTTTTATCTCTTTCTTGCTCTCAGATGCCATTTTCTGCTAGGAAAGTGTTTTATAGTTGGAATTTGTTATCAGTGAGGGTCACACTGTAGTCACTTCCTGTCTGAGTCAGGACTGAGTCAGCCTCTTACATACCTGATATTTAACTCTTTCAGGCAGAGAAAATAAAAAAAGGAACACAGCAGTTATTTGTGTGCTAGGCACTGTACATACACATGTCTATCTCATCATGTCACATGTCACCTCAGGTATCCTTTAACCACTTAAGCCTAACTGGACGAGATATCTCGTCCAGTTAGGCTGCACGCACTCCCGCGGGTCGCGCGCGTTCCCGCGGCCCCCCCCCCCCTGCGCGCTCCCGCTACCTGCCGTTAGCCTAGCGAACAGTGAAAGGGATTATAGATCCCTTTCACCGATCGCATCCCCCCGGAGAAAAGCCGACAGCGTCTCTCCAGACGCTGCAGCTTTTCTGCGTGCCAAAAACTTCCGGGTCTTCTTTCTTCTTCCTGGGAGTGAGCTCGATTGCTCCCAGGACAATTTGACTGTGCCAAATAGTAAAACTACACCCACATACATTTCACATTAGACATATACACTTTTTTACATTCAAAATAAACTGTTTACCTCCCACACCAAAAATTACCCACATACAATTTTTAATTAAATTTTTTTTTTTTTTACAATAATAAAAAAAACAACAACACATAAATAGTTACCTAAGGGTCTGAACTTTATAAATATGTATGTCAAAGGAGTATATTAATATATTTTTTAAAAATTATGGGCTTCTAAATAGTGATGGACGCAAATTGAAAAATTGCACCTTTACTTCCAAATAAAATATCGGCGCCATACATTGTGATAGGGACATAATTTAAATGGTGTAATAAGCAGGACAAATTGGCAAATAAAGTACATGGGTTTTAATTATGGAGGCATGTATGAATTTTAAACTATAATGGCCAAAAGCTGAGAAATAATGATTTTTTTCCATTTCTTTCTTATTCTTCCTGTTAAAATGCATTTACAGTAAAGTGGCTCTTAGCAAAATGTATCACCCACAGAAAGCCTAATTGGTGGCGGAAAAAACAAGATATAGATCCATTCATTGCGATGAGTAGTGATAAAGTTATTGGCAAATGAATGGGAGGTGAAAGTTGCTCAGATGCAAAAAAATGTCAACCCTGTAGGCTGAAGTGGTTAATCAGGTGCAGATCAGACATGCAGGAAATTATTCTAAAACACAAACATCTCTGGGGAAGCATGATGGACCCCCTTATGGTTCACACCTTGTCACGAGGGGGCGCAAAAACTGACTTTGTCCCCGGGTGCTGAAAACCCTAGCTCCGCCTCTGGCCCCCGGGGGATATTGAGCTGAGCCTGAGCTTAATCGGGAAGCCGGTACTGAGCTTGCGCAGGATCGCAGTAGGTAAATATTGACTTCACCGGTGTTCGGTAGCTGCCAACGCTGGATCCCAAAGGGTGAAGAGGACAGGGGAAGCCTCCTTATGGCCCATACTCATGAGGGACTTTTGTTGCCTCAACACGCGGCGCGCGCGTGTTGCGGCGACAGGTCGCCCGTGAGTATGGGCCGCGCGCACCCCGAACTGTCGCCCGCAACGGGCGCGCACCCCGAACTGTCGCCCGTCGCTGATGTCGCCAGGCGATTAAAAAGTTCAATCGCCTGGCGACAGTCGCCGCCGCAACTCCGCCGCAGCTGTCGCTAGTCCGCGTGAGTACGCGGACTAGCGACAGCAACCTCCATTGAGGTATGAAGAGCTTCCGGCGGTGGGAGGAGGAACGTCGGCGACAGCTTCCGTCATGCCGCTGGTCCCTCTTCCGCGTGTGTACGCGGAGGGACCTTCGCGAGGAGCTGTTGCCGGCCTGTCGCCCACACGCTCACGTGTGCTGGCGACAGGCAACATTTGCTGCCCGTGAGTATGGGCCATTAGGTTTCAGAGGCTTCCCCCTCCTGAGGCAAGGGGGGGAGGGGATGGACACTGTATTAGTGTGTAGGGAGTTGTGCAGTCTTACCGCACCTCCCTCCATTTAGGTCCTGTAGGTAGGTGCCGTTGGTGCCTTTTGACCTGGACACACATGGCTGCGCATGTGCAGTATGCCAGGTTGGCACCTTGTGACCGTGCCCCCTACTGATCTCCGGTCACCGCCACAAAGTGGTGATGGAGAGGGGTGCTGGACAAGCTTTCCCTCGCCTCCTTCTAAATTCAGCAACCTTCACACTATTGGACAGTCCAGAATGAACTTCCCGATCGCATTACATCATGGCATGTCTTACACGAATGGAATCTTCTGACTCACAGCTAAATCCAACATTTCTAAATCCAGTCCACGCCTCGTATGTGTATCTGTCACAATCAACCTCTTAAGGTGCCCATACGTCAGGAGATTATGGGCAGATTCAAAAAAGAGGCACATTTATCTCTGATCG
This sequence comes from Hyperolius riggenbachi, assembly GCF_040937935.1. NCBI lineage: Eukaryota > Metazoa > Chordata > Amphibia > Anura > Hyperoliidae > Hyperolius > Hyperolius riggenbachi. The sequence goes on from NC_090648.1 coordinate 494,363,317, forward strand.
AATCTGATTAGAGATAAATTTGTCTGTTCGTCGAAGCTGCCCATTTAGTGCGGGTCAATTCCCGTCTAGTTTCAGCATGAAATCATCAGGGTATCGGCTGTGCCCACTGCGTCCGCCCCGCCGCTCGCCTAAATGTATAAATGTGCCCCCCCAGTGTGTGCATTTATACATTACCTGTCCTGTGTCAGCTTCCACGCGGTATTCGTAACCTCCGGGCGGCTCTCCGTACAGGCCACTGGCACATAGTGGTGTGTACGGAGGCCGCCCGGAGGTTACCAATACGGTGCGGAGGCTGACACTTGACAGGTAATGTACAATGCACACACAGGGGGGCACATTTATACATTATGGCGAGGGTTACGTCGCTCGTTCCGAAATTGGCCGCTGTACCTCCGCCCACCTGAGCAACCAACTTCGCCCCGACATCTTGCACCAGGCGTGATCGACTAAAGCAACCAATTTTAGCCTCAAATTGGTCGTATCATCGATCGGGCCTGCACTTGGCTCCATCGATTTTCAACCAATTCCATAATAACAATCTAATTGGTTGGTCGATTGGCTGCCAAAGTCGCCTGATATGTGGGGACCTTTTACTCTGTACATATCGTTTTATTTCTGCATGGCTGGCTACTTCTATTATTTGCTCTCACAGTTGTTCCTATCCGTAAAAGTCATGTTCACAATGACCCTGTAACGACCCAAATCTCACCCTTGACCTGTGTGAACAACTGTGAACTTACAAAAATAATTTCTGTAGGATGGACAAATATATCCAAATGCTCCCCACCCCAACAGAGCTCTCAAACACACTTGTGAATCAGATTTCAGTTAGACTTCCATCGACAGTATATATATAAAACTGGGCGTGTCTGTGTGTATGTATGTGCTGTGATCACTCGAAATCCGAACACTTTCATTCCAGCGCAGGAGACTTGGGCGCAGCAGGGAGTAACGTTGGCGCCGTCAGAAGGCGGAGCTGAAGTTACTTATAAAACACTATAATTTGGCCTCCAGCAATTGCTGGAAGCTGAATTATTTAATTTCCTACCATCCATGGTGGCCTGGAGGGGGAATAGTATTTAACGCGGCTGGGAACTTGTGCAGCAGCAGGATCAGCCATATATCGGCTGTATCCTGCACCCAAGTCTCCCGCGCAGATTCCTCTTGTACGCTTCGAAATCGCCTTTACCAATTGCAACAATACTAGGTATGTAGATCGCTCACTTCCTGGGATATGTTCTTTGCCCCCCCTCCAGTACCCCCAGGCAGACCTACAAACAGCCAATCAAATTTCACCCCTTCACACTAATGGGAAGATTTAACCTCTTTCCCATCCGCGTCACGCCCATGGGCGTGGCCGCGGCGGCAGCCCCAGGACCACCTAACGCCGATTGGGAGCGATCAAACCCCACCAACAGAGGATCGCTTGTGTGCTGTATTGTGCGGCCCTGCAGCTTAGCCTTAAAGCTGCAGTAGCCTATTTTACTAAAAATGGCCTGTTCACTAGGGGGGTTTAGCACTGCGGTGCTCAAGAGGTTAAAAGGCTGCCATTCTCACAGTATTAAAGCCAGAATCCCCATACTTGGCACATTTGCTCACTTGGTGACCGTGGTCGAAATTATGGAGAAGCAATGTCTGTGTGGCTTTGGCTTAAGATCTTTGTTGCTTCACTGCAGCTTGCTAAAAAAAAAAAACTAGAGCTGCAGTCACTAAAGTTGAACGATCTGTGCAGGATTGTCCGGAACGAGGCTGTTTATTCCAGGTACCTTTGAATTGTCGTGACTTCAGTCCCCTGTAGAATTGAACTTTATGAGAAGTTGAATTATAACGGCATGGAATGACTGATCATGTGAAATGGTGTCCTTTAACCACTTGAGCACCAGAGGTCTATACCCCCTAGTAACCAGGCCATTTTTTTTACAATTCGGCATTTCACAACAGTTTATTGCTTGGTCATACAACTTAGTGTCAGGAATATACTGGGGTGCTTATGATGTAAGGATAATATTTTCATTTGCCTGTCTGACTGCTATGTACTGTACTTCAGATGCGTATGTATGGGTCATCATCTGGCTTTGGGGGAAGCTGTACTTGTCTGTGTGACAGTGTGGAATACAATTACCCTCAGTTCCTTGGAGAGCAGGGAGCTAATTAGAAGCCCTATTGTCCCATTATACCAATCAGGACATAGTCAGGGAACTTCAAAGACCTACATTTGCATCTAAAGAGGACTTCAGTGAATAATGCTTGGGGTAATAAGACAATGGCAGAAGTGAAGTGTGTTGAAGTCCTTTTGATACCATTTGCTACCTGTGGAAATTGAATTATTGGTGGAGGTGCAACCTCCTTATCTTTGATCAGCTAGGAAGTACTGTCAACAATGGGGTTGTCACCTGTAACGTGGACTAGGGAAATCTTTTTATGTATGTGGGCTATTGTACATTTTTCGCAGGTGGATGTTAGATCTCTGGAGATCCAATTATGACTGAGGATGTAATTAAATCTAGCTTCCCCCCGTCCACACAGGCTTACAGCCTCGAGGCGAATATTTCATTATAAAAACCAGGGGACATCTACCTCAAATCAGTTCTCTTCTGACGGTAGCTACGGCTGGTCTCCTGGCCTAAGCTAGTGGACTCCTGGCCTAGCCAGAACTGTGTCCGTCCACACAAAAGTCCACGATTCTTCTATCTGGACCCCTTTATTTTGGTAAGCAAAATCGCTTTGTGTGTTATCTTTGTAACTTTTATCTTGTAACTATTTTTACTTTGTTTTTTGTAATCTTTTTGTATATATTAAGTTCTGCACTGTTCTATGTTTTTCTGGAATATTAAATTATTATTTAATAAGCTTGACTTCTGCTGTACTAAACTAACACTCATAGCCTAGAAGAGACTGAAGTGTAACCGTGTATAAGTTCATGCCTAGTTGTATGTTTGAGCAACACTACCGTATGAAATTGTAATTGCATTGTGTGTGGGGGCGTTTGTCCTACGTTGGCCTAAGCGCGCAGCTGACCCAACGTACGAACAACGCCAGTGCGAGTAGCGACAGCAGAGTGGCTAACAGTATCGTTCGGAACGACTGTTAGTGGGTCTTTGCTTCACGACAGTGTAAGATTGCAACTGTGTGGGTGTGTGGGGGCGTGGCGTTCCCGTATTTGGCCTAAGCGCAAAGCTGACCCAAATCCGAAAACGCGGAGTGCGCGCTGAGGACTCGACAGCAGAGTGGAAGTGTCTAGCGAACCGCTAGTGGTGGCAGTGAGAGGTGTTCTGAGGGGTTCCAGCCTTGTTTTAGCTTTACTAAGGCTGCTTCCCCTCTCAGTCTGGTCAAACCCGCAGTCGGGAACCGTATACGCAGGCGTGCCGCGGGCCGGTTCTTGACATAATTGGCTGGCAGTGGTGGCATCGTTTAGTACATTAGTACGCAGTTTAGCTCGCTATTCTGAGTACTAAAGGCTGGAAGCTTGCTAGAAGCAAATAGCCTACAGAAGTCTACTCAGTGCAGAATCTATATACGTTTTTGGTTTTTTTGGGGTTCAAAGATACACACTTGGTATTTGCTTTCCCTTCCCCCCTTTTTTCTTTTTCTTTTTTGCAACACGATGGCTCAGAAAGCATCCAGCTATGCAAGGCAAAATAAAGAGATGCTACTCCACCTGTGTGAGCACAAAGGCATCGAGACGGTGAGCGGCCAGACTAAGGAGCAGTTGGTTCGTGCCCTCGAGGAGCATGATGAGGCAGAGCAAGCCCGTGCTTCAACGTCAGCGGATGCAGCTCACGACATGCCAGAGGAGGAATCGCTCCCGCTACAGGATGCGAGTGGAGACGATGTCCTGGATGATCCACCGAACACGGAGATGACATCTCTGGAAGCTGATCTACAGCTACTGAACTCGGCTGATCCTGAACTGCGCCTAAAGCTGATCCTACTGCACCGACAGGCAGAGAAGGAACAAGCGGCACAGCGACTCCAGGCCGAGAGGGAACAAGCGGCACAGCGACTCCAGGCCGAGAGGGAACAAGCTGCACAGCGACACCAGGCCGAGAGGGAAAGTGCTGAACGGCAACACCAGCTGGAGCTGGCTAAACTTCAGCAGCAGAACCGGTCTGCTGGACCCGCAGAACGCGAAGGTGAGCGAGTCCACAGAATCCCCCTGGATAAGTTCCCCGCTATGGACAAGGACTCTGACATAGACACTTTCCTACAGGGGTTTGAAAGGACTTGTCGGCAGTATGGGGTGCCCCGTGAGCAGTGGGCAAGATACCTCACACCAGGGCTGAGAGGCAAGGCCCTGGAGGCGTTTGCGAGTCTCCCCCAGGAGGAAGAAACAGACTTTGAGGCGATTAAGAAAGCCATTATTGCGCGATACCACCTCACGCCAGAGGTGTATCGCAAACGTTTCAGGACAGTGCAGCGAGGTCCTAATGACAGTTACCTGGATCATGCGTGCAACCTGCGCACTGCCTTCCAGCAGTGGTTAAAAGGACTGTCGGTTGAAACCTTTGATGCCCTGCAGGAACTGATAATAAAAGACCAGTTCCTCCACACTTGTCCTGTTGAGGTCCGGCTGTTTGTGCTGGATCGAGAACCAAAGACAGTGGATGAGGCTGCGGAAATGGCCGATGCCTACACCGCCCATAGAGCACCTGAGTCCCGGAGGACTACTACGCCCAGCTGGAGAGGAGAACAGATTGCTAAACCTGTTTCACCCAGCACCCAGAGGAGGCAAGCACCGCTGTCTCCTGGATTCAAGCAACCTGACACTCGGAAATGCTTTGTATGTGACAGGGTGGGTCATATCAGCACGACTTGCCCAGAGAGGAAGAGGGAGGCCCCAAAATCCAGTGAGGCCTCAAACGCCAGTGAAGTCCCAACGGCATTGTGTGCTACCAGGAATGCCACTGGCTATGCAGAGAATCTGCAGCTTGTCACGGTTGGGGGTACAGTTGCCACTGGGCTGAGAGACACTGGAGCAGAAGTGACTCTCATACATCCCTAGCTTGTGAACCCGGAGCAGTACATACCTGGGAAAATGATTGCTGTCAGAGGAATTGGGGGTGTCACCCCCGCCATACCCACCGCCTTGGTCCACCTGGACTGGGGGGCCGGCAGCGGATTGAAAGAAGTTGGGGTAACCGACAAAATCCCCACCAACGTGTTGCTGGGTACTGACCTGGGACGGTTAGTGGCCCGGTATGAGCCTACTCCAAACCCCGTGGAGCCTGCATCCCCAGCAGAAGTTCAGGACTCTTGCAAGGTACTGTCTGATAATGCTGTGCAAATGGGGAGTGCTGGTGAGGCCCCAGGGGCTATGGACTGTGTGCTAGGAGCCAGCCCTAGTGAGTCTCCAGTGCCTAGGCCTGGAGTGGGACATGTTGATACAAAGAATGCAGAAATTGATAATGTCATTTATGACGCACGGACTATCGAGGCGATCGATGCAAGAACTGTTGATGCTACTTGTGAAGTGCTGAGTAGCAATGTGTGTAATGATACAGATAATGTGGATGTTTTATGTAATGTCCCAAATGACAATATATGTAGGGCTGATAATGCTGATGTCATATGTGTTGTGCTACGTAATGCTGTGTGTCATGTGGGCACTCCGTCAGCTGCAGGAGGAACCAGCGGCGCTCGCTGGGCTGCAGCAGGTGGACTGTCCACTGAAGGGGCAGATGGCACCAGGCCAGATCCTTCCCCTTCAGATGGTTTCCAGACCAAAGGTGATGTGGTTTATGATACGTGTAATGTGGACGCTCCCTCCGCTGCAGTGGTAACCCGCAGCGCTAGCGAGTCTACAGCAGAGGGACTGTCCACTGAAGTGGCAAATGTTGCTGGGTCAGCCACATCCAATACGGAACCTGGCCTGCAGGGCCCAGGAGCCTCTCCGTCTGCAGCCTTCCTGGAATGTGTGACAGGCAGCCCTGAGCTCTCTGGGGCTGTTCGATTTGACAGCAGCCTGGAAGAGCTCAGGGGGCTAGCCAGCAGGTCACCAGCTGGGAGGGGCGGGCTGAGAGGGTCCTGGGAAGTTATTCCCTCGGAGCTGTCCGAAGGGGAAGAGGCAGACCAGCAGATAATCGATCCCCAAAGGGACCGAGAGATAGCTCCTGCCACTATATAGAAAGTGCCTGTAGCGACGGTTGGAACCCTCCCCCAGCTGCAGCACTGTCTCTATGGTCGCGAATTCACGGGTGTCACTGACCCTCATTCCCCTGGTTGGTTACGTCAGGTTGTCAGGGGCAATGACACATTGCAGCAACCTGACCTAGCTTTCCAGTCCTGTAGCTTGGAGCTAAGGAATTACCCCCCCAGGCCCGGCCGTCAGTGTCGGCTTTGGCAGGACGATTCGTTAGAATCATCTGCCGGCGCCATTTGGAAGAGGGGGCGTGTCAGGAATATACTGGGGTGCTTATGATGTAAGGATAATATTTTAATTTGCCTGTCTGACTGCTATGTACTGTACTTCAGATGCGTATGTATGGGTCATCATCTGGCTTTGGGGGAAGCTGTACTTGTCTGTGTGACAGTGTGGAATACAATTACCCTCAGTTCCTCGGAGAGCAGGGAGCTAATTAGAAGCCCTATTGTCCCATTATACCAATCAGGACATAGTCAGGGAACTTCAAAGACCTACATTTGCATCTAAAGAGGACTTCAGTGAATAATGCTTGGGGTAATAAGACAATGGCAGAAGTGAAGTGTGTTGAAGTCCTTTTGATACCATTTGCTACCTGTGGAAATTGAATTATTGGTGGAGGTGCAACCTCCTTATCTTTGATCAGCTAGGAAGTACTGTCAACAATGGGGTTGTCACCTGTAACGTGGACTAGGGAAATCTTTTCATGTATGTGGGCTATTGTACATTTTTCGCAGGTGGATGTTATGCTGGGAATACACGGTTCGTTTTTGCCTTCGTTTAAACCTTCGATTCGTTCGGTAAACGAATCGAGTGTTGAAAACGTATGTGAAAATAGTCATAATCTCATTATAGTTTCGATTAATAGACCCCAAAAACGAACGACTAGTGATCGAACATGTTTGATATTATCTCTCTTTATCCATCTAATCGAGCCATTGGTAGGCTTGATGGCTGTTCAGATCGATTATATATTCGTTTATGCTAGTCCGTCCCTGTAAAAAGGGATTTTCGTTTCGTTTCTTTGCAGCCTTCGATCATTGGAAAAACGAAACCATCAGAATCGGAAAAAAAACGAAACCGTGGGTGGTGATATTAACTATATGACCGATTATTTCGGGATCGAAAAGGACAAAAGGCACAATCGAAACGAAGGTTTAAACGAAGGCAAAAACGAACCGTGTATTCCCAGCATAAGATCTCTGGAGATCCAATTATGACTGAGGATGTAATTAAATCTAGCTTCCCCCCGTCCACACAGGCTTACAGCCTCGAGGCGAATATTTCATTATAAAAACCAGGGGACATCTACCTCAAATCAGTTCTCTTCTGACGGTAGCTACGGCTGGTCTCCTGGCCTAAGCTAGTGGACTCCTGGCCTAGCCAGAACTGTGTCCGTCCACACAAAAGTCCACGATTCTTCTATCTGGACCCCTTTATTTTGGTAAGCAAAATCGCTTTGTGTGTTATCTTTGTAACTTTTATCTTGTAACTATTTTTACTTTGTTTTTTGTAATCTTTTTGTATATATTAAGTTCTGCACTGTTCTATGTTTTTCTGGAATATTAAATTATTATTTAATAAGCTTGACTTCTGCTGTACTAAACTAACACTCATAGCCTAGAAGAGACTGAAGTGTAACCGTGTATAAGTTCATGCCTAGTTGTATGTTTGAGCAACACTACCGTATGAAATTGTAATTGCATTGTGTGTGGGGGCGTTTGTCCTACGTTGGCCTAAGCGCGCAGCTGACCCAACGTACGAACAACGCCAGTGCGAGTAGCGACAGCAGAGTGGCTAACAGTATCGTTCGGAACGACTGTTAGTGGGTCTTTGCTTGCAACTGTGTGGGTGTGTGGGGGCGTGGCGTTCCCGTATTTGGCCTAAGCGCAAAGCTGACCCAAATCCGAAAACGCGGAGTGCGCGCTGAGGACTCGACAGCAGAGTGGAAGTGTCTAGCGAACCGCTAGTGGTGGCAGTGAGAGGTGTTCTGAGGGGTTCCAGCCTTGTTTTAGCTTGACTAAGGCTGCTTCCCCTCTCAGTCTGGTCAAACCCGCAGTCGGGAACCGTATACGCAGGCGTGCCGCGGGCCGGTTCCTGACACTTAGCACCCAAAAGAATTCTACCCCCTTTTCATCTTACTATTAGAACTTTCTTTTGGTTGTTTCTGAGTGCTGCTGCCACTGTTACTTTTTTATTATTAATAAATGGAGGATATATAAGCTGTGTGTGTGTGTGTGTGTGTGTGTGTGTGTGTGTGTGTGTGTGTGTGTGTGTGTGTGTGTGTGTGTATATATATATACATATATATACATATTACATATATACACATTGCTGTTTAGTTTTTCTTGTTTTTGTGAAAATCTGACAGAACCAACAGGCTTTGGACTAGTCCATGTCCTCATGTGGGATTCTCATTTGTTTTCAAAAGAGTTCCCTGAGGAGCAGTTGTTAAGTCTGACTGCCAAAATAGTGTGCAAGTGAGTCGCATGCTGGTGGGATTGTCATGGTTTCGGGGGCTGCATGAGCACTGGAAAGCTGTACAGTTCATTGAGGGAACCATGAATGCCAACATGCACTGTGACATACTGAAGCAGAACATGATCCCCACCCTTCAGAAACTGGGCTGCAGGGCAGTATTCTAACATAACAACACCAAACACACCTCCAAGATGACCACTGCCTTGCTAAAGAAACTGAGGGTAAAGGTGCTGGACTGGCCAAGCATGTCTCCAGACCTAAATCCTATTGAGCATCTGTGGGGCATCCTTATACAGAAGGTGGAGGAGCACAAGGTCTGTAACATCCACCAGCTTCATCATGGAGAAGTGATTCCAGTTGTCACCTGTGACGCTCTAGTGACCTCCAGGGCCGGATTTGGACTTCCCAGTGCCCTAGGCCCGGTACCACCAACCGCCCCCCCTCCCCCCCCCACACACACACACACTCAGGGTGCATACACACATCAGACCATAGTCTTTGGAAAATGAAGGATCACAGACCAATTTTACCCCCTTCCATGTAGTATGAGGGCCATACCTACAAAATCTATTCTATTGAGCTGAACTCCCCATCAGATAGAAATCTTTGCAAGATGCTGCACACAAAGATGCTGTACACATGCAACAGATCAATATCTGCAAAAGATCTGTTCCTGCAAAAGATCCGTTTCTGCAAAATGCATTCATAATCTATGATATCTGCAGATCCTCATACACACCTTGTTTAACAAACATTCATCTACAGATCAGATCCACCAGGATGGATCTTCAGATCTGCAGATGATTGTCTGATCTGCAGATAATTGTCTGTTAAACAAGGTGTGTATGAGGATCTGCAGATATCATAGACTATGAATGCATTTTGCAGGAACGGATCTTTTGCAGGAACAGATCTTTTGCAGATATTGATCTTTTGAACGTGTTCAGCATCTTGCAAAGATTTTTATCTGATGGGGAGTTCAGCTCCATAGAATAGACTGTGCAGGTATGGCTCTCGGACTCCATGGAAGGGGGTAAAATTGGTCTGTGATCTTTCATTTTCCAAAGACTGTGGTCTGATGTGTGTATGAGCCTTTAGGAAAATGAAAGATCACAGACCAATTTTACCCCCTTCCATGGAGTATGAGAGCCATACCTACACAGTCTATTCTATGGAGCTGAACTCCCCATCAGACAGAAATCTTTGCAAGATGCTGCACACAAAGATGCTGTACACATTCAAAAGATCAGTATCTGCAAAAGATCTGTTCCTGCAAAATGCATTTATAGTCTATGATATCTGCAGATCATCATACACACCTTGTTTAACAGACATTCATCTGCAGATCCGATCCACCAGGATGGATTTTCAGATCTGCAGATGATTGTCTGATCTGCAGATGAATGTCAGTTAAACAAGGTGTGTATGATGATCTGCAGATCTCATAGACTATGAATGCAATTTGCAGGAACGGATCTGTGGCAGGAACAGATCTTTTGCAGATACTGATCTTTTGTGTCTGTACAGCATCTGTGTGCGCAGAATCTTGCAAAGATTTTTTCTGATGTGGAGTTCAGCTCCATAGAATAGACTGTGAAGGTATGGCTCTCATACTACATGAAGGGTGGTAAGATTGGACTGTGATCTTTCTTTTTCCAAAGACTATAGTCTGATATGTGTATGAGCCTTAACGATCACTTGTTTGCAGGATACCTATGAATGTTTTCTCTCTGAAAAATGATGAATGATTGTTTTTCCTGTTAGAGCAGTGAGTCCCTAATGCCTGGTACGCACCAGATAGATGGGTTGAATCGATTTTCCGATCACTTATACAAAGTCGATTAGAAAAATGATCAGAAATCAGATTAGACCTGTCAGAAATAATCAATTTGAACCCATCTATCTGATGGCAAATTGCATGGTGTGTACCAGGCATGAAGTAGCAGAGCGGCATTCATCTCCCTCTCTGCTCTTCTGTAATCACAGATCTGTTGCATTTATTTTATAGTATTTATTGTACTGATTCTTTCACAGGTGTTTTTTTACTGTTTGCCAACACGGTACAAATATATATTTTTTTAATTTTTAGTGTATGTTATTACTTTTGGTATACAAAACAGAATGTAACAATACAAAAGTATACAACAGTACATTTGTAATTATAATTATAGAGAAGTTGTCTATCTCATACTAGACTACTGCTGCCTTTAAAATGAGCCAGCAAGGGGTTAAGATTTAGCTTAGAAGGGGCTGCCATAAATCTCTCTAAGGAAAAAAAACCCTTATCTGTTTAAGATTTACAATCCAGGGGGAGAGAGGAGAAGGAATGGCTCAAGTCATTAACAGAATCTGACCAGCAATACATTGTTTAGCCCAGCTTGAGTTGTAAAGAGGAAATAATTCTGTTAAAATGTTTACTTTCACTGGATCAGAAATTGTCTACATTGTGATCCATGTTTCTCTCACCCCTGGCAATAAACTGAAGCGTGTATGTTCAGTAGATAGCACTGTCTCATCGCACACCACGAAGTAAGGAAAATACACGGAGCTCTGGAATTCTGACTGTGTGTGTGCAGCAAAGCTGGGGGTGCTTTGGAGCAGGAGAAATGATTTATTTTGACATGCAGCCTCTTATCTCTCTCAGGTCCTGCCGCCCTTTTATCCTTCTGATTTTTTTCCCGCCCTAGGCCGTGACCTTTGTGGCCTTTGCAGAAATCCGGCCCTGGTGACCTCCATGCCCAAGAGAGTTAAAATTAACCTGAGATGAAAGACATCTCAGGTTGTATACTTATCTGGGGCTTCCTTAAGCCTCGCTGTCTCCCCGAATGGTTCTATCCCCCACAATACGGCCCGGTAGCATGGCCGAGTTGCGTTTAGTCACGCATGCACGGCCTGTATGTCGCTGGGAGCATTCTGTGCCTATGCAATAGTACTTCAACAGGGGAGCTCCCGTGGCCAGGCTGCACATAACCGGGCCGCACATGCACGATGATGCGAGCCTCGGCCGTATTGCGGGGGACAGGAGCCATTCGGGAAGATGGCGAGGGACTGAGCGGCCTCAGTGGGGCTTAAGGAAGTCCCAGGTAAGTATAGAACCTGAGATGTTTTTCATCTCAGGTAACGTTTAAGGCAGTGCTGGAAAATAATGGTGGGCACACAGATTATTGACACTTGGGGCAGAATGTTGCCATTTTTCACTTAGGGGCGCACCCACTTTTGTTGTCAGGGGTTTCAGATATGAATGGCTGTGTGTTGAGTTATTTTGCTGCTGCGTGACTAAAATATTACCCAGAAATGTTAATTTTTTTATTATATACGGTGAAACACCCTTTACTGTAATCTACCAAAGCCTCCATTCTATGTCCATTAACATTCCTCCTGGCTGCTGGCCATCTTGTCTTAATGCCTGGAAGTGCTGAGCTGGGCATTAGCAGTGAAGGATGATGGGAATCCCGGAGGTCGGAGTATATCTGACCCTCCTATACAGAAACACAGATAATTCAATATGACTCCATTCTAATCACTGGACTCGATCTTCCTCTAAATATTCATTACTCTGAACTTTGCTTCATCTAAAACAACGTAGCCAGGAACGTCTGTCCCATCTCTGCAGTCCATTTCAATCGTCGTGGAATGTTTGTGAGGGGAACGTTTGTTCGCTTTTTCTTGGGAATTTTGCAGCTAATAGACATGATTCAAGCTCTTAACCCTAATCTATGCAAACACTAGTGCACATGGCAGGCAGGGGCCCCGACCACTGCCACTGCTCGGGGCCCCTATACGAGCATGTAACACAATAGGGGAGCGAAGGCAAGCCCTGGAGCTGCCACCACCAGGAACTCGCCCCCACCACTCCTTCAACTTACCACACACAAAAGGAATGCTCACTCCCAGACAGCACTCCCCCCGAGTACTTGTCCAATCCATGAACAAGGGGCTCTTCTCCACCGCCGGTGCCCCAGGAGGAGGTGGGGGCCGGTGATGCTCTGGGGGGGATTCATGGTGGCATCTGCGAGTCCCATTTAAGAAGGGGACCCCCAGATGCTAGCCCCCTCCCCAGGAGAATTTAATTTAACCCTTTCCACAAAGGGTTAAATGAAATAAAAACAACCACGAAAAAAGTAATTAACCATGAATACTTACCTTTAAAAAAAAAGTTACCACGCCAATATCCTCGGAAAAGTCTCACGCCAATATCCTCAGTTACAATCTTCAATCAAGGTCGAAAGTTTAGACATTATTGGTGTGGGACTATTTCCCACACTCTGAACATGTTACATTTGTGACTGTAATTACTATGTCAATGGACGCAGGGACGGATCTAGACCAAGTTGCGCCTGAGGCAAGGTCAGGTTTTGGCGCCTAAAGGTCAGGTTTTGGCGCCTAAACTGCCATTCCCCATCCAAATTTTGCCGCCTTTTTAAGAATTCAGCAAACTGCGCCTGGGGCAAGAAAACTGCCTGCCCCCCCCCCCCCCCCTAGATCTGTCCCTGAATTATGGACGATGCAGTGAGTGTACACGATGGGAGCGTGGTGCGGCGCGCATGCACACGACAACGGGAATCCCAGTGATGTACTTCCTGTACAGCAGGGAGTATGTCAATAGCCGGGGGCGGGGCTATGCATATGACCCTGTCACCGCACTGTGTCGCAGGGTCGTATGAAGGCTGATTTATGCAGTGCGCTAATATTAGATCTACAACCGGCTTAAATGGATTTTCTCTGGCAGATGGGATCAAATCTGCCAAAGATCGATGTCTCAGCATAGTCGCTCAATTGTAATTATGATTGATTTCTAGATAAAATAGATCCAATCTATCAATTTTAAGGTGGCCATACATTAGAAGATTATGGGCAGATTCGACCAAAAGACAAATTTATCTCTAATCAAATCTGATTAGAGATAAATTTGTCTCTTGGTCGAATCTGCCCATACACTACAGGCCGATTCCCGTCCGATTTCAGCATGAAGTCATCAGGGAATCGGCTGAGCCCCCAAAATGTATAAATGTATGTAGTGTGTGTGCATTTATACATTACCTGTCCCGTAGCAGCTTCCGCACGGTGTCCGTCCATCGCGCCAGGTAACAGCCACATACGCGCTGACGTCAGAGCTATGCGCTGCCGTCGTGTATGCGGAACCCGGCGAGATGGACGGAAACCGCGTGGAGGCCGACACTGGACAGGTAATGTATACAAGCACACACACTGCATACATTCATACATTGCAGCGACGGGGGTTTTGTCATCTCATTGCTCGTTCGCAATTCGGCCGCCATACCACCGCACACCCGACCAACCAACTTCGGCCCGACATCTTCCAGCATGCGCAATCGACCGTGCAGCCAATTTCTGTCCCGAAATTGGTCGCTTTGTCGGTTGGGCATGCACTTGGCAGCACCAATTTTCATTCAATTCGATTATAATAATCGAATTGGATGGTCGATTGGTTGGTTGGTCAGCTAATGTATGGCCTGCAAAACTGAAAGAAGATCTACCTGGAAAAGGGGACAGGGCAGTAGATAATTGGCCAAGGCCCCATAGCCAGTGATGGCCTCCCAGGTCTCCCACCAGCTAATAGTGCTCCCTGGAGCCCCTGTAGAGTACTGGTGGCAGTGAAGCACTCTCACTTGTCTGGCTTCCCTTCCTCCAATCCAGGGGCGTAACAATAGATCCTGCAAGGGATGCAGCCGCAGGGGGGCACAGAAGCTGCAGGGAGCCCCATGGGGGGAGAAGTTTCTCTTCCCTGTCCTAAGCGACTGACAACTAAGGGCACGGAGAAAAAAACTTTCTGCTCTCTGCACAGTTGTTCTAATGACTGCGTCTGCTCAGCCACTGATAAGGAATCATACAAAGTTTTGTAGACAAAGATTTGTAGACAGTCCCTATTCAGTGTGCAGCAGGGTCTTCTGTAAAAACGCCCCTTCCCCAGCCTCTCCCTCCCCAAGTGCTGTGTACTGTAGTGATGCTGGATAGGTCTGCAGAGCCATTTCTGCTCCATGGACACAGTGAGTGTAATAAGCTGAGGCTGGGAGCACACTCGTCTGTCGGTGTTCTGTATGCGGTTTCTGCACACATGTGTGTCTGTATGTGTGAAAACATGAACATTTTATCACAGAAGCTAATGTAATTGATAGAGAAAATGCCTGCAGTGCTTCAGTGCTGTCTGTTTTATCTGCATGGGGAAAACACATTCAAGTGTGCACTAGCCAACTGAATAACATTGGTTCTCAGTTTATCTGTGCAGAAAGTGAGGGGGAAAAGAGGAAGGGGGCCCATCCAAAGTTTTGCAGGGGGGCCCAGTGATTTCGAGTTACCCCCCTGCTCCAGTCGGTGTCCCTCCCTCTCCATCCTTGCTGAGGCCCGTTGTCTGTGACCCAGCAGTGTGTTATGTGAGCAGGACGTGGCATCGGGGTCACAGAGAAGAGGCATGGGGGAGACGAAGGCGGGAGGACACAGGCGGGAGCATGCTGCACTACCGCCAGTACCCTGCAGGGGGCCCATTTGGTGGGTACACACAATGGTATTCCGCATAGAGGGAAATATAGAGAGCAATATCATTAGAGGTGTGCCATAGCACCCACGTAGACTTTATACCTGTACAAGGATATGTATCAAAAATATTGAAGAAACTCAAAAAGGTTATATGCAAAAATACAAAAAGTCTTTATTGAAGACAACACTTGTGCAAAAATATTCATAAAAGGTCTCCTTCAAAGAGCATATTCCATAGCAGAGAATGGCGAACATGCAGCAGTGATTGGCAGCAAGATTAGTGCAGTTGTAAATATTGAGGCGACAACGTCGACTTGTTTCGGGATAGACCCTTCATCAGGCCTCTGCACATAAAGACAAGTCTATATAGTTAATGCATGATCATAAGAAACATCTGGGCAAGACGAAGCCAGGTAAGACCACTATCCAAATGTAACCAAAATTATCCCCCCAAAAAACTCAAAATATCCAAAATAAACAAAACATCGTTCTCACGATCCAAAGTGACGGGATCGCGGAAACGATCGCTCATCGCTCCAAAAATCGCCGTTATTAGAGAAATCATCCACAAAATCACGTAGTGAGTACGGGCCTTTATTGTCACAATCCTCTGTGCGCTGTGG
This sequence comes from Hyperolius riggenbachi, assembly GCF_040937935.1. Lineage (NCBI taxonomy): Eukaryota > Metazoa > Chordata > Amphibia > Anura > Hyperoliidae > Hyperolius > Hyperolius riggenbachi. The sequence goes on from NC_090648.1 coordinate 494,379,055, forward strand.
ACAGACACGATGACACAGAAGGTCGGGGAACTGTTCGGTGGCCGCAGAGTGAACTGGGAATGTCAGATTTAATGAAATCGCTCTGTGACTTATATTAATGGGAGATTTTAGAAGGAACGGACAATGGCAGAAATGCTTTTTAAAAGCTGTAAATAACAGAAGTGGCGATGTGTAATGAGGCGTCGACAAAGAACCCGCGCTGTGAGCGTGCCAGCAGGTCCCTGTGTCCATGGTAACCGCGTCCTCATATATTCCTGCATGGAGGTAAATCACTGCACAGAAGTACAAATAAACTTACAGGCCATTATGCCATGCTGCGACCGGCCCAAAAAGGAAATTACTGGCAAATAACAATCAGCCAGGAGCAGCTGAACCGCCAGCTTCCCCCGCTGCTCGCTACACAAATACAACCAGATTTCCATGCAGGGATGGTCGCAGTCAGCCAACTTCGCTACGCTGGAACTACGTGTAGTTCTACGCCATTACGCTTCGCAAACTACGGTTTCAAAATCAGAAGTTTCGCTACGTTTGCATTTCGTAGACTACGCATTAAAATACGGAAGCTTCGCGTAGTACGAAGCATAGTGTATGCGGGCGCTTATGCCCTTATGTGGAAAACTTTCCGCAATAATCCGCTAAATATGCGCATATTCCACCTTCCAATGCAGAATTGTATACGTATAGAAGGGCAATAATATTTCTGCGCATGCGCAATGATCCGTATAGACGCAGTTACCGCACGTGTAGTTGACTTTGCAATACATACGTCAACTACGCGTAGCGGGCGAAGCTTCGAATAGCGGTACTACGACTACGTGGAAATATGTACGCGATGTTTTTAAACTTCGTCTATGAACTACGATGCGTAGTTGCGGACTACGATGCGTAGATTCGCACTGGCGTAGTTTGCGAGCAACCGTTTTCATGTCTAACGGAGAAAGTTGTTGCCATCAGTTTTAGTTGTACAATATGTAGGATCAGGTGTTATCGGTTCTAGTTGTACAATGTGTGGGATCAGACGTTATCAGTCCTAGTTGTACAATGTGTGGGATCAGACGTTATCAGTCCTAGTTGTACAATGTGTGGGATCAGACGTTATCAGTCCTAGTTGTATAATGTGTGGGATCAGACTTTATCGGTTCTAGTTGTACAATCAGACATTATGGGAGCAAGTTGTACAGTGTGTGGGATCATATGTTGTTGGTTCTAGTTGTATAATGTATGGGATCAGACGTTATCGGTTCTAGTTGTACAATCAGACATTATGGGAGCAAGTTGTACAGTGTGTGGGATCATATGTTATTGGTTCTAGTTGTATAATGTATGGGATCAGACGTTATCAGTTCTAGTTGTACAATCAGACATTATGGGCTTGATTCACAAAAGTGTGAGAACTCCGTTATCATGCCTAAAAGCTTTGCACGTGCTAACTAGGGTGCTAAGTAGTTAGCACGTGCAGACTACTTAGCACCCTAGTTAGCACATGCAGACTACTTAGCACCCTAGTTAGCACGTGCAGACTACTTAGCACCCTAGTTAGCATGTGCAGACTACTTAGCACCCTAGTTAGCACGTGCAGACTACTTAGCACCCTAGTTAGCACGTGCAAACTACTTAGCACCCTAGTTAGCACGTGCAAACTACTTAGCACCCTAGTTAGCACGTGCTGACTACTTAGCACCCTAGTTAGCATGTGCAGACTACTTAGCACCCTAGTTAGCACGTGCAGACTACTTAGAACCCTAGTTAGCACGTGCAGACTACTTAGCACCCTAGTTAGCACGTGCAGACTACTTAGCACCCTAGTTAGCACGTGCAGACTACTTAGCACCCTAGTTAGCACGTGTAGACTACTTAGCACCTGTGAGGAAACGCGGAAAAGCCGCCGCTAGTACTCAAAGTAAGGCGGCTGATTCCGCGTTGAACATGGCAGCTAGCGCACAGTCGGAGCGCGGAGAAACTGCCGCATGGCCAGACAACAGGGCGGCGGATTCCGCGTCCCGACGCGGCAGGTAGCACGCATAGGCCTACTCTTGTCAGTAATGCTGAATGCGGAGAAAACGCCGCACGCACGGACAGCGGTGCGGCGGATTCCGCATTCAACACAGCAGGAACATTGCAACACATGTCTGGTGTGGCTGGGACTGATAGTCCACACTGGTTCAGGAGGACGCGTGCGCGCGCAGAGAGGCAGGGCCTTTATGACAGTCAGAAGGGAGTCAGCTGACCAAGCTGGTCAGCTGACAATTTCAGCAACTTCCATTGGTCCAGCACTTAGGGGAGCGCTGGTGTATATATACTGGGTGCTGGTCATTCCTCTGGTGTCTGGCGTTGCGATCACTACGTGGTAGCACTCAGACCTTGTCAGTATCTGTGTTTATTAGACAGTTTCGTAGGTGTTGATGATCACGGAGCTCACACCTTAGCCTAGGAATTGTATTATTATCTGTGTGAGTATCTAGACCAGTTTCCAAGGTGTTGATGGCCAAGGAACTCACACCTTAGTCTAGGAATTCTGTACCATCTGTATCATTATTATTGTCTAGTCTAGTTCCAGGAGTGTTGAGAATCTAGGAGCTCACACTCAAGCCTAGGCATTGTTGATTATCTGTTATGACCTTCTGCTTTCCTGACCATTCTTCTGATCTCTGATTCTGTACCTTAGTCATTCTGATACTCTGTTGCTAAACTCTGCTGGTCTTAGGATTCTGTCCCTGTATACTGTTTCTGTACTTTATCTGTCCGTGTGTTAACGACCTGGCCTGTCCGACCTCGAGAACTCTCTCTCCTGTTAAGAGATAGTTCGCAGATCTTTCAGTGACACTTCCTCATTGGTGTCACTCACGTTCTGTCCTTCCCACTCTCAGCCTAGCTCCGCCCCTTGGGGAGCTTCAGACCTGTGGAAGGAACCTGATCTCAAGCAGTATCTCCCACTGTTTAACACCCTTTTTTTGGGTGCTCTCCTCAAAGTATTACTGTTGCACCAAACACTCTTATCACTCAGGTGTCCAGAGGTTAGAGATATATCTGATTATCGGTGATACTGCAGATCATCAATAATCGGGTATATATCTGTATTCTCGGTGATACTGCAGATCACCGGTAATCAGACCCTCTCTGTGTTACACCGATCGTTACAGAACGCCAGACGGTCAGTGTGTGAGGTGCGATCTCCTCCTAGCACAGACATACGTATGCCTGTACCTGAAAAATTTTCTGGTCACAGATCTTACTTCCGAAATTTTAGGAGTAGAGTGTTGTCATATTTTGAGTTGAGATATAGATCTTCAGGAACCATGACCCAAAGGGTCACGTTTATTAAGACTTTGTTATCAGGCGACTCCCAGACCTGGGCATACAGTTTACCCGCTGGAGATTTAGCCTTAACCTCTGTAGACGAATTTTTTAAGGCTATGGCAGTAATTTACGACGATCCAGACATTGCCTCGACTTCTGAGCGGAAGCTCAAGTTGTTGCTTCAAGGCAAAAGTCCAGTCGAGGAGTATGCTGCCGAATTTAGGAGGTGGTCAGTTTCAGCCAGGTGGGACACCTATGCTCTTTTAGACTGTTTCTTATCAGGATTATCAGATGAGGTCTCCGATCTTATGTTAAGTCAGCCTGAACCTAAAACCGTCGATGAGGCCATTTCATCGGCAATCAGGATTGATCGCAGATTACGTTATCAAAAGCAGACCCGGGGTAGAAACAATGTTAAAATGATGTCCTACGCTGCGCCTCCGGTGACTCCACCTCCTCCAGTTTCACCTCCTCCAGAGCCAATGCAGATTGGTCGGTCAAAACTGTCCCAAGTGGAGCGGAGACGCAGGATTTCTGAGCAGTTGTGTCTCTATTGTGCAGAGGGGGGTCATAGAGTACGAAATTGCCCTAAGAAGTCGGGAAACGCCACTGCCTAGGAGTAGTTGGGGGTAATACCCTAGACGTACAGCTCTTACCCCTAGAGGATAAGCGATTACTTCTCCCTTGTATGATTACATGGGAAGATAAATCTGAAGTCTCTGAGGCCTTCATTGATTCAGGCTCAGTGGCTAATTTTATGGACTACGAATTTGCTATGAAATTAGGTGTTCCGCTCACGCTGGTAAAACCACCCCTTCAGGTTACGGCAGTGGATGATTCCCCCCTACAGCGTAACCATCCGCTGTCCCAGACACCAGAGGTGGAAGTCACTATAGGGGTGCTGCATAGAGAGAAGTTGCAGTTTTTTGTATTGCGCATGACAACCTCCACAATCATCCTTGGTATGCCGTGGTTACACCTTCACTCCCCTCAGATAAATTGGGCTACCGGTCAGCTAACGAGCTGGTCAGCCCACTGTTTTCGTCATTGCTTAGTGAAGGTGACCTAAGGCCAGACCAGGATTCATGTGGAGGGTGTTCCGGAACAATATGTTGAGTTTTCGGACGTATTTTGTCCCAAGGCTGCAGATAAACTACCTCCACATCGCCCTTTCGATTGCCTGATTGATCTCCGATCAGGTTGTATGCCCCCTAGAGGCCATCTCTACAATTTGTCTGGGCCAGAAAAGGTGGTCATGCAAGAATACATCCGTGAGAACTTGGCTAAGGGATTTATTCGTCCGTCCCGGTCACCTGCCGGAGCAGGTTTCTTTTTTGTAAAAAAAAAAACACGGAGGCCTTCGGCCATGCATTGATTACCGGGGACTGCATAAAATCACAGTTAAAAATCGCTATCCATTACCTTTGATAGACGATTTATTCACTCAGGTCACCAATGCCAAGATTTTCTCGAAATTGGATTTGCGGGGTGCATACAATCTGGTGCGGATCAGAGAGGGCGATGAATGGAAGACGGCCTTTAACACACCTGAGGGGCATTACGAGTACCTGGTGATGCCCTTCGGGTTGTGTAACGCCCCGGCCGTCTTCCAAGAACTCATTAATGAAGTTTTCAGAGAGGTGTTGGGTAAATTTGTCCTAATATACCTGGACGATATACTGATCTTCTCAGACAACCTCTCTGAGCACAGGGCTCATGTCAAATTCGTGCTGCACAAGCTTAGACAAAACAGGCTTTATACTAAATTGGAGAAATGCACTTTCGAGGTGACATTGTGAGGAAACGCGGAAAAGCCGCCGCATGTGCCAAGAGGCAGGCGGCTGACTCCGCGTCCTACGCGGTGGTTTGCTTGCGTCTGGTTGTGTGGTGGAACGCGGAAAAGCCGCCGCATGTCCTGACAGCAAAGCGGCTGTTTGCATGCAGCAGCATGTGCTTGGTGTGGCTGGGTCTGTTAGTGCATCTAGGCAGATGGAGAGCTATGCTCGCGCGGGCCTGAATTCAGGACCTTTATACCTGCAGAGGAAGTATCAGCTGATCAGGAAGGTCAGCTGATTCCTGCAGGACTCATGATTGGCTGAATGGTTCGGACGGGGCAGCAGAGTCCAGCAACTATATATTCTGCTGCTTAGTCAGTTGCTGGTTGCCTGTCGTTGCAATCACTTCGTGGTAGCACGCAGACCCTTAGTCAGATCCAAAAGTGTGCCGGGACCAGCTGGAGCTGTAATCCTACACTTAGCTAGATTCTGTTGATAGTCTAAAGTACTAGTTTGATTGTGATTATCTGTTATGACTTTCTGCCTGTCTGACTACACTGCCTCTGTCTTCTGATCCTGTACTTTGTTTGTCTGTGAGTTGCCGACTTGGCCTTCCCGACCCTGAGAACTATCTCTATCGCTAGGAGATAGTTCATGCCTTGTATGTGCTGGGTACCTGCTCCATAGGGCCAGCACTGTATCTGCTGGGCACTGCTCACAGGGCCAGCTCTGTATTTGCTGGGCACCTGCTCCTCAGGGCCAGCGCTGTATTTGCTGGGCACCTGCTCCTCAGGGCCAGCACTGTATGTGCTGGGCACCTGCTCCACAGGGCCAGCTCTGTATTTACTGGGTACCTGCTCCATAGGGCCAGCTCTGTATTTTGTGGGCACCTGCTCCCCAGGGCCAGCGCTGTATTTGCTGGGCACCTGCTCCTCAGGGCCAGCACTGTATTTGCTGGGCACCTGCTCCCCAGGGCCAGCGCTGTATTTGCTGGGCACCTGCTCCTCAGGGCCAGCACTGTATGTGCTGGGCACCTGCTCCTCAGGGCCAGCGCTGTATTTGCTGGGCACCTGCTCCTCAGGGCCAGCGCTGTAGTTGCTGGGCACCTGCTCCCCAGGGCCAGCACTGTATGTGCTGGGCACCTGCTCCATAGGGCCAGCTCTGTATTTGCTGGGCACCTGCTCCCCAGGGCCAGCGCTGTATTTGCTGGGCACCTGCTCCTCAGGGCCAGCGCTGTATTTGCTGGGCACCTGCTCCACAGGGCCAGCTCTGTATTTACTGCCCCAGGGCCCATCCTGTATTCATTGGGAACCTGCTCCTCAGGTTCCTCAAGCTTGTTACTATTCTTCTGTATTCTGATCTTGTACCTTGTCATTCTGATACCCTGTTGCCGAACCTCGGCTCGCTCTTAGACTCTGCATCTGACTCCTGATTCTGTACCCCGATATTTCTGATACCCTGTTGCCGAACCCTGCTTGTTTATTAGTCTTCGCCTCTGCGTTCTGAATCTGTACTGTATTTGTCCGTGTGTTACGACCTGGCTTGCCTGACTTCGAGAACTGACCTTACTGCTAGAGGCAGTTCCCAGATCTGTTAGTGACACTCTCTCCTAGGTGTCACTAACGTTCTGTCCTTCCTACGCTCTGCCTGACTCCTCCCCCGGGAGAGTCCAGGCCTTCGGAAGGAATCTGTATTGCTGCAGTACTTCATATTGTACGGCACTTGTTTCTGAGGCTTAGTCCTCGAGGTATTACTGTTGCACCAAGCACTTACACTACTCAGGTGTTCAGAGGTTAGCGTTATATCGGATTATCGGTGATACTGCAGATCATCGATAATCGGGTATATTCTGCATTCTCGGTGATACTGCAGTTCACCGGTAATCAGACCCTCTCTCTGCTACACCGATCGTGACAGACATCTGTCCCTTTTCTGGGATACATAATTTCCACATCGGGTCTTTCTATGGATCCTGCCAAAGTCTCTGCTGTCCTGGAATGGCCCCAACCAGTAGGACTCAAATCTCTTCAGAGATTTTTAGGGTTTGCGAATTACTATAGAAGGTTCATAAAGGGGTACTCCACAGTCATAGCACTCCTCACCAGTCTCACAAAGAAAGGGGCAGATACCAACCACTGGTCCTCCGAAGCTCTGGCAGCTTTCTCCACTTTGAAAGAATTGTTTTGCTCTGCACCCATATTGAGACATGTAGACACCTCTTATCCATTCATTGTAGTGGTTGACGCCTCAGAAGTTGGGGTACGGGCTTTGCTGTCTCAACGCTCTGGGCTGCAGGGAAGATTACACCCGTGTGCCTATTTCTCTCTGAGGTTTTCACCAGCAGAGAGAAACTACAATATAGGTAACAGGGAGCTTCTAGCCATTAAGTTGGCCTTTGAAGAATGGCGTCATTGGCTAGAAGGAGCAGAACATAGTATTACAGTTTACACTGATCACAAATATTTGGAATACATTGAGGGGGCTAAGAGATTGAGTCCCCGTCAGGCTCGGTGGTCACTGTTTTTCTCAAGATTTAGATTTGTAATTACGTACACTCCGGGTAGTAAAAACATTAAGGCGGATGCTTTGTCCAGATGTTTTGAGCCGGAGACAGCACAGCCCTCAGAACCAGAAACCATTGTTCCACAGAGAGTGGTGCTGGGAGCCACAGAGACTTGGAGAGACTGGACGGAGACTTTGGGTCCCTTTCAGCAGGATATCCCCGAGGGAAAGCCTGAAGGGGTTATGTTTGTGCCACTACCATTTCGTCTCCAGATTTTGCAGATGTTCCACTCGCACAAAAATGCCGGGCACCCAGGGGCCTCCAGAACGCAAGACTTGGTTGCTAGATGCGCTTGGTGGCCTGCAAGGAGTGTGTTAGAGAGTGTGCAGTGTGTGCAAAAAGCAAGCCCTCCTGTCTGGCACCTGTGGGAACGTTGCAGCCTTTGCCCACCCCGAGTGAACCATGGACCCATTTGTCCATGGATTTTGTAGGCAAGCTTCCTAAGTCTGAAGGCATGTCGGTCATTTGGGTGGTAGTCGACCGTTTCAGTAAAATGGCCCATTTTGTGCCCTTGAAAGGACTCCCCTCGGCCCAGGAGTTGGCCGATCTTTTCATCAGCCACGTTTTCCGACTTCATGGCATTCCGGAAAACATAGTGTCAGATCGGGGAGTCCAGTTTGTTTCTAGATTTTGGAGGGCATTTTGCCATCAAATGGGCATGGAACTGTCATTTTCGTCGGGCTACCACCCACAGACCAATGGTCAGACGGAAAGGTTTAATCAATCATTGGAACAGTTCTTGAGGTGTTATGTTGCAGAAGCACAAAGTGATTGGGTCAAGTTCTTGCTGTATGCAGAATTTGCACACAATAATTTGAAAAGCTCTTCCTCTGGGTTCTCTCCGTTTCAGGTGGTCACTGGAAAGTTGCCCAAGTTTTCCCCATTGCCAGTAGCCTCTACTCCGTTTCTAGCTCTGGAGGCTTGGCAAAAGTCGTTCAAAGCCATTTGGGGAATCGTGAAAAGTAATTTGGAAAAGGCTTTTCAAAGTCAGAAAGGTCAAGCTGACAAGAAACGATCCTTAGAGTGGAAGTTCCGACCAGGAGACCTGGTCTGGGTCTCCACACGTCATTTAACCCTGAAACAACCCTCGCCCAAGCTAGGTCCCAGATTTGTGGGCCCTTTTTCTGTGACCAGGAAGATCAACAATGTTACTTATGCCATTGATCTTCCTGCCAGCATGCGTGGTGTAAGATCTTTTCATGTGTCCCTGCTTAAGCCAGCAGTCCATGTGGGTGCCACTCCTCCTCCTCCTGTGATGGTAGACGACCAACCTGAGTATGAAGTAGAAAAGATTTTAGACTCACGGGTAGTGCAGAACTCACTACAGTATCTAGTGCACTGGAAGGGGTATGGTTTGGAGGAGAGAACATGGGTACCTGAGTGTCGCATGCATGCGGACAAATTAAGAAGGGAATTCCACACTCGATATCTTGAGAAACCGGGTAGGAGTTGTCCGGAGTCCACTCCTCAGGGTGGGGGGGGGGGGGGGGGGGGTACTGTGAGGAAGCACGGAAAAGCCTAGTACTCAAAGTAAGGCGGCTGATTCCGCGTTCAACATGGCAGCTAGCGCGCAGTCGGAGCGCGGAGAAACCGCCGCATGCCCAGACAACAGGGCGTCGTATTCCGCGTCCGACGCGGCAGGTAGCACGCATAGGCCTACTCTTGTCAGTAATGCTGAATGCGGAGAAAACGCTGCACGCACGGACAGCGGTGCGGCGGATACCGCATTCAACACAGCAGGAACATTGCAACACATGTCTGGTGTGGCTGGGACTGATAGTCCACACTGGTTCAGGAGGACGTGCGCGCGCACAGAGAGGCAGGGCCTTTATGACAGTCAGAAAGGGAGTCAGCTGACCAAGCCGGTCAGCTGACAATTTCAGCAACTTCCATTGGTCCAGCACTTAGGGGAGGCGCTAGAGAGCGCTGGTGTATATATACTGGGTGCTGGTCATTCCTCTGGTGTCTGGCGTTGCGATCACTACGTGCAGTGGCGTAGCTAAGGAGTTGTGGGCCCCGATGCAAGTTTTACAATAGGGCCCCCCAAGCACTCTATACATAGCAATTGATACGGTGCACCAAAACCTGCCAATGGCAACTACAGTGTCAGAGGTGCAAGAAGGGGATGGGGAACAGTTTGTTAATGATTACCACTATTCAAAGTATCTATAGAAGTGATTATTATGAGCACAGGACCAATAGAGAGCTAATACTGTAGTTGAGGAAGGGCCCTTCGGGACCCCTCTGGCCCAAGGGCCCCGATGCGGTCGCTACCTCTGCAACCCCTATTCCTACGCCCATGACTACGTGGTAGCACTCAGACCTTGTCAGTATCTGTGTTTATTAGACAGTTTCGTAGGTGTTGATGATTACGGAGCTCACACCTTAGCTTAGGAATTGTATTATTATCTATGTGATTATCTAGACCAGTTTCCAAGGTGTTGATGACCAAGGAACTCACACCTTAGTCTAGGAATTCTGTACCATCTGTATCATTATTATTGTCTAGTTTAGTTCCAGGAGTGTTGAGAATCTAGGAGCTCACACTCAAGCCTAGGCATTGTTGATTATCTGTTATGACCTTCTGCTTTCCTGACCATTCTTCTGATCTCTGATTCTGTACCTTAGTCATTCTGATACTCTGTTGCCAAACTCTGCTGGTCTTAGGATTCTGTCCCTGTATACTGTCTCTGTACTTTATCTGTCCGTGTGTTAACGACCTGGCCTGTCCGACCTCGAGAACTCTCTCTCCTGTTAAGAGATAGTTCGCAGATCTGTCAGTGACACTTCCTCATTGGTGTCACTCACGTTCTGTCCTTCCCACTCTCAACCTAGCTCCGCCCCTTGGGGAGCTTCAGACCTGTGGAAGGAACCTGATCTCAAGCAATATCTCCCACTGTTTAACACCCTTCTCTCGGGTGCTCTCCTCAAAGTATTACTGTTGCACCAAACACTCTTATCACTCAGGTGTCCAGAGGTTAGAGATATATCTGATTATCGGTGATACTGCAGATCATCAATAATCGGGTATATATCTGTATTCTCGGTGATACTGCAGATCACCGGTAATCAGACCCTCTCTGTGTTACACCGATCGTTACAGCACCTGTAACAGTAGCAAACTACTTAGCACCCTAGTTAGCACGTGCAGATCCCTGAAATCAATGGAGCTTCGCCCGCACAGTAAAATAGAGTATGTCAATGTAATTATGAATGGTGGTTACATTAACATGTGTGGTACTGTAAAGCGGCGCGCGCAGTCTTACGCACGCCGCATAATGAAGTATATATATTAATAATCAGTGTTTTACATTGCGCTCGCGTGATCTGCACTGACTTTGCGTGCTAACTATCATTATCACGTGAAGTCAGTGCAGTTCACAGTACTTTGCACGCAAAGCGTTTGCACGCAAAACTTTATGCTCGCTAACTCTTACGCGCATGTTAGCACGTGCAAAGCATGTTAGCACATGCAAAGTAGCTTTTCACTGGCGTGCTAACACTTTGCACACTTTAGTGAATCAAGCCCAATGGGGGTTAGGTGTACAGTGTGTGGGATCAGTCGTTATTGATTCTAGTTGTACAATGTGTGGGATCAGTCTTTACCGGCTCTAGTTGTACAATGTGTGGGATCAGATGTTATCAGTTCTAGTTGTAGAGTTTGAAGGTATCAGTCTTTATCCAACCTAGTTTATATACTGAAGGTCCCCATAATCATAGTAGTGCCTTCTATAGTTATACTATTCATGTATCCTTGTAATATGATTAGTGCCGGATGGCAGATGCTCTGTGATTGGTTGTTTGGCAGTTATACTGTTGAGGATTGGGTGAGGGTACTATTAATTACCGGCCTATCAGAGTGCAGTGCCTCACTGTCCTCACTTGTCACTGGATGATTGATCTCGCCATGTCCTGCAATGTTACATGCATCGTTCGGTTAAGATGAGAATTAGCGTTTAGCAGTTACAGCATCACACATACAACCTTTCATCTCTCTGCTGAGTCATGTTTGATGGGTTTTCTGTTCACAGCATCTCAGTGGGATTTGGGTCTGGGCTCATGATGGGCCTCGTTGTTTTTCTGGTATTTCTGAGTGGATTGTGTGGAAGGTTTGGGGTTATCAGTGAGATGGAATCAGAGATGAGTGGGAAACGCTATCTGAAGAGATGTTATTTTTCTCCTCCCAGCGGCTGAATGTTTCTCATCGATAGAGGTTATTGCTTGGCTGGTCCGCTACATTTGGGATTTATGGCCTCAGTGTATATGACGTGTGGAGCTAATGGCGTGTCGGCTTTTCTGCTACTACACTGCATTTATTAATTTCCCACTCAGACTAATGTTTATTTAATGCATATTTACTGGAATATATATACGGTAATAATCTGCGATGCACAGAGTTTTCCGCATTGCACACAATCATTTTTGCATTATTTATTATCTTGTATTATATGTCTTGCTGGGTTTACAGTGCTGACTAATGCCAGTTATTGCTGGACTGGACTTAGGTTATGAGCTGCACAGACCCCTCCCCTTTTCCCATCAGGGAGGAGCTAGGAAGGAGGAAATGCAAGACTTCCTGTAAGTACAGAGCTGACCACACCCTCAGGAGGGTGCAGAGGGAGGAGCTGGATGGTGGAAAATGCCAGACATCCTGTGAGCATAGAGCTGACCCCACCCACAAGAGGGAACAGAGTGAGGAGCTGGGAGGGGGAAGCAGCAAAACTTACTGTAAACACAGTGCTGACCCTGCCCACAGGAGGGAGCAGAGGGAGGAGTTGGAAGGGGGGGAGCTGCCAGACTTTCTGTGAGCACAGAGCTGACCCTGCCCACAAGAGGGAAAAGAGGAAGGCATGGGAGGAGGCAGCTGTCAGATTTCCTGTGAGCACAGAGCTGACCCTGCCCACAGGGGGGAGCAGAGGGAGGAGCTGGAAGTGGGCTGCTGCCAGATTTCCTGTGAGCACAAATCTGACCCTGCCCACAGGAGGGAGCAGAGGGAGGAGGTGAGCGAGGTTGGGTGATGACTCTGGGATAGAACCTCCCCCTCAGTTGGCAGCTCTATAATGTATGCACAGTCATGTGACTGACTTTTCCATAAAGGATTTCCCAGGAATGGCAGCATCATACATCTGTGATATGGGAGTGATATCACAGTCTCCTATTCCCCTAAGTAAGGATGAATAATGCGGTGGGGTGAACCGGTGCGGTGGGGTACTTCATAAAAAATTCTGGTGGATCTTCCACATCCTGCTTTCCTAAATTCCAATTCTTAGAGGCCCAGACTTACTCCTTCTATCCCCTCTCATCCTACAGGCTAAGAGGAGACCTAACACCTACAGGTATTTCCCTAATCCCTAATGGGGAGGTCATTTGCCTCCTCCCACCATCCAACTGGCAAAAGGGAGCCCCTCCTCCCAGTCCTAGCAAGTCATCCTCCCAGCATTAGCCTGGCAGTGCACAGACCGAGCCCCTCCTCCCAGTCCTAGCGAGTCATCCTCCCAGCATTAGCCTGGCAGTGCACAGACCAAGCCCCTCCTCCCAGTCCTAGCGAATCACCCTCGCAGCACTAGCCTGGCAGTGCACAGACCGAGTCCCTCCTCCCAGTCCTCCACATCGCAGCCCTTTATCGCAGCCCTATATAATAATGAACAAGTGTCCCTGCGCACACCTGCCCCTGTGTCCTTCCTGCGCGCAGACAGACCTAGAGCCCATTTTTAAACAGCCCTAGGTCAACTAGTGTATATATATATATATATATATATATATATATATATATATATATATATAGATATATATATATATATATATATATATAAGTACAGAAGGGCTGCAGCACACAACAGGAAAACAGTGACAGGGGCTCTTGGTTACGCTTTAACGCGCTTAAGCTCACCAACTGCGCCAAAGTGTCCCCAATCTGGTGAGTCCTACTCTACCATGCAAAATGCCAGTTTTTATAAGCAGTCTAGTGGGAACTAAACCAAAAACCCTAAAATGTCAACTAGATGGGAAAAAGGAAATTAAAAACACCTCACCCTTCACCTAGCTACCAAACGAACTCTCTTAACATGTGCAAAGCACTCATTTATATACTTAACTGTGCTAGAGGTGGGCGTGGTCATGCAGGCTCACAGGGGAAAATTATAAATAAATTACCAAGGGGTGAATTGCATAAAAAAATTTGGTTTGTGCTGCTCACCCCTTGGTAATTTATTTATAATTTTCCCCTGTGAGCCTGCATGACCACGCCCACCTCTAGCACAGTTAAGTATATAAATGAGTGCTTTGCACATGTTAAGAGAGTTCGTTTGGTAGCTAGGTGAAGGGTGAGGTGTTTTTAATTTCCTTTTTCCCATCTAGTTGACATTTTAGGGTTTTTGGTTTAGTTCCCACTAGACTGCTTATAAAAACTGGCATTTTGCATGGTAGAGTAGGACTCACCAGATTGGGGACACTTTGGCGCAGTTGGTGAGCTTAAGCGCGTTAAAGCGTAACCAAGAGCCCCTGTCACTGTTTTCCTGTTGTGTGCTGCAGCCCTTCTGTACTTATATATTTCTTATGGAGTCTGGGGACCTCCAGCGCTGCGTGCATGCTTTGCATAGAATTGCATAAAAAAATTTGGTTTGTGCTGCTCACCCCTTGGTAATTTATATATATATATATATATATATATATATATATATATATATATATATATATATATATATATATATATAACTTGCTGTGCTACAAGAAAAAAATAGAGGTTACAAGAAATTATTACTGAATTATTCGGAATATAAGACATTCAAAAATCGGGGGAAAGAGGGTCTTACATGCCAAATACAGGGCCTCATGAACACTCGCCGATACAAACCTCCAATTCGCCGCGATGTGGGGACTTCCTGTATTGTCCCCATGTGTCCTCTGCTCCCCCTGAATAGATGAAAGCAGCAGCAGAACGGCTCGCCTAATCCAAGGCTCCAGCAGCGATCAGAGACCTCTCCTCTGCCTCACTGCTCCCCTAGTGCCGGCTTCTGCTGATGACCCTATCAGCAGAAGCCGGCACTAGGGGAACAGTGAAGGAGAGGAGAGATCTCTGATCACCGTGGGATACAATAGATTAGGTGAGCCATGCTGCCGCTGCTGCTTTCATTAATTCAGGAAGAGTGGAGGGGAACATGGGGACAGAAAGGTACACGTGGGGGTCACAGGAGGACACATGGGGGTCACAGGAGGACACATGGGGGACAGAAGGGGACACAGGGGGACACAATAATTGGTTGAGAACATCTACAAGATGCTCCTGCATTAGGTTTAGTATATATATATTTTTTCCCTGGTCCGGAACATCTTATAGCCCAAAAAATATGGTAAATGTTCTTCATGAATTAATTTACTGGGGGTCTCAAACATTTTCCTCAGGATTTTCAATAAATGCTGTTTGTGGGTAAAGCTTGCATCCATCGCTGGGGTCATATTAGAGGGTAGCGTGGGTTGTTGAGATGCTGGAGAATTAGAGGTTAGGATATTAGCTTCTTCGTTATTTTTTTACCTGCCTGCACTTTTGACTGTAGTGAAAGTCATTGTGGCATGTATAATAATAGTAATAATAATGCTGTACAGAGACCTGGTGCGGTGGATGTGGCGTCGCACCTCCCCCCCTCCTCCTAACTCTGAAATATCAGGACTGCAGGCGGCTGCCTGCTCTGTATTGGATTAATGTCATTGATTTATTTTAATATGAATTATATCATTTTACAGAGGGGTTTTGCAATGCAAAGCACAATTTCATATAGGCAAATGGGCAGTAATAGGCTTTGTGACATTGTATTGTATGAGATGCGGGGATCCGGGGGAGATTTGCCTGTCAGTTGTGATAGAGGATGAGTTCATCTACAGCGTCCGCCGATAATATACATCCACCGCTCACTGCTGGGCTTAAAGGGACACTGAAGCAAAAATAAACTTATGATATAATGAATTGTAGGTGTAGTACGGATAATTAATAGAACATTAGTAGCCTTATTCTCATATTTTTATTTTCAGTTTGCTTTTTTTTTTATAACATTATGAAACAGAGCAGAACTAATGACCCTTTGAACTTCCCTGCAGTAAAACCTGATCTGAAGCTGTGTCTCACTGTTTCGTTGATGTAAAAGTGCTTCATAAAACAGCACTGTGGCTGATCCAAGTTGGGTCGGAGAGCTCAAAGAAGCTCATTTGCGTAGATAACAAGTGAAGTTTCTTAAAGGGAACCTGAACTGAGTAAAATAATTTAAAATAAACACATGACGTAGCTGCAAATTAATATTCCATACTAACCTCGCCATCAGTTCCTCTCAGAAGCTCACCATTTTCTTCTTACAGTGATCCCTTTCAGTTCTGACAAGATTTTGTCAGAACTCAAATATATCAGTTGTTGTCAGTTATATATCAGCTGCTGTCAGTTACAACTGAATGTGCAAGGTGATGTCTATGTTTCCCTATGGCTCAAGTGGGTGATATTACAGTTTAACAGTGTGCTGACCAGGAAGCTGTTATGGGGTAATGGGCATTTTCAAAATGGAGGACAGAGAATTCCATCAATCACAGTGGACAAATGGAACGCAGGAGAGGAGAAAGAGATTGATGAGTAGACTACACAGGAGGTAAGTATGACCTGTGTATGGTTATTTTGACTTTTTATTTTCAGTTCAGGTTTTCTTTAAAGCGGATCCGAGGTGAAAAACTAACTGTAACAAGTAACTTGTCTATATATCTTATCTAAAATGTAGACAGCAAATCTAGCTGCAAACAGCTTCAACAGTATATGATTATTTCTTCCTGTGATACACTGAGGGCAGCCATGTTCTGCTTGTCACACAGGCAAGCTGATAGCATCTCCAGTCCTTAGCTCAATCCCCTCTCCTCCTCCCTCCTCCCCTCTGCCTCTGAAATCTATGGTGAGTAACATCTTCTCCTCCTGCCCAGACTGAGCTCCCATAAGCCCTTTCTACATTGCTCTAAGAGTGCCAAGGCACAAAAGGAGCTGTGGGCGTGGCTTGTTTAGTTTATAGGAAATTTGAGTATTAAAACAAACAAATAAAAGTATTTGGCTTGAGGAATGCCCTATAAACTATATGAAAGAAACACAATTATGCAATGAGTAAAAGTTTATCAGAACCACTTTAACTTTTCCTGTACTGGAAACAATATAAGACTCGTATATTCCATTTCTTAGCTGTACTACACATACAATCCATAATCTCATAAGTTTATTTTCACTTCAGATTCACTTTAAAGGGACTCCCCCCCCCCCCCCCCCCCATATTTCCATGTCTTCCTATAGATCAGCTGCGGATGTTACTGGTCTCCTGTATTTGTAGAGAACATAGAACAGCATAGAACATAGAAGGTGCGACCTACAGAACTGATCCTATCCATTATCTGTCCAAACTCATGACTGTTACGGTGAGGCCTCATTCACAGCGGGACGTTGCGTTGTAATGTGACGTTAAAGTCGCTACGCAGCATTACAACGCAACGAAAGAAAAAGGTGGCAACGCACATTAACCCTCCTGGCGGTATAAAAAAATACGCCAGGAGGCAGCGCGGCAGTTTTTTTTAAAATTTTTTTTTTCTATATCATGTAGCGAGCCCAGGGCTCGCTACATGATAGCCGCTGCTCAGCGGCATCCCCCCGCCCTCTTCGAGGCCTTCGGCGATCTCCGATCAGGAAATCCCGTTCAAAGAACGGGATTTCCTGGAGGGCTTCCCCCGTCGCCATGGCGACGGGGCGGAATGACGTCACCGACGTCACTGACGTCGGGTCGTCATTGGGAGTCCCGGGCCACCCCTCGGCGCTGCCTGGCACTGATTGGCCAGGCAGCGCACGGGGTCTGGGGGGGGGGGGCCGCGCGCCGCACCGTATAGCGGCGATCGGGCGCGCGGCGGCGGCGATCAGGGTGCTGGCGCAGCTAGCAAAGTGCTAGCTGCGTCCAGCAAAAAAAAAATTAAACAAATCGGCCCAGCAGGGCCTGAGCGGCACCCTCCGGCGGCTTACCCCGAACTACGTTCGGGGTTACCGCCAAGAAGGTTAACACTGTGTTACCGTCGCATACAGTAGGTACAGTAAAGCATACAGGCAATGAAAAGTCTGCTTCCCTGTACCTGGTAACGTGTGCTTTTAGTGGTAACGCATTGCAGCAATGCCTTACCATAACCCTACACGTTACAATGTGACGCTAATATCGCACTGTGAGCGTCCCATAGGATTATCATAAGAGTTTATAACGCAGCTCTGCAACGTCGCCCTGTGAATAAGCCCTGAAACTCAAAAAATTGTAATATTGTGTAAATATTCATTTATTTCACTAATTCAACTTAAAAGGTGAAACTAATACATGAAATAGGAACCCTTAGCAGGTGTTTTGGATGAATTCGCTGATTAGAGTCTGACACGTTGAGCCGAGAGAGTATTGAACATTTTCACAATATTCTAATGGTCTGAGATTTTGATTTTGAGCTTTTCATCAGCTGTAATGCTGGGCATAGACGGTACGTTTATGCGCCGGAATTGAGCCAGCGCGTCACCGCTCGTCCCCGCGGGCACTTCCTTGTCAGCGATTCTTTTTTGCCCGATCC
Organism: Hyperolius riggenbachi; assembly: GCF_040937935.1. NCBI lineage: Eukaryota > Metazoa > Chordata > Amphibia > Anura > Hyperoliidae > Hyperolius > Hyperolius riggenbachi. The sequence continues at coordinate 494,397,292 of NC_090648.1, forward strand.
ACGCTGTGATTGGACACGTCGGAAATTATCAATCGAGCTATCAGCGGCTCGATTGATAAGAAAAAAATGTACCATCTATGCCAAGCATTGGCCAGGAAGTACGTCACTGGGATTCCCGTCGTATTCCCGTGGTTTCGCACATGCGCGCTGCTAGCAACATTTTTTAAAGTGTATCTGTTGCCCATTGACTTACATTAGTGTCGCTGTCGTGGAAGTTGGCCGGTAACATGCTGTTGACTTTGCGGCGGTGACTTGGTCACTACAATGCAATAACTGCTAAGCCCATTGCCTTTCATTGCCACTGCGTTACCTTGCGGTAAAACAGGGTAACACAACACAAGTTTGCAAGGCATGTGTTTAAGGGGCCTTATAATCACTGCCAGAGCCTAGTGTAAAGCCTCATCTACACCATACAATTTTTTGTGCGATTCGATTAAATCCGACATGTCCGATCGGGATTCGATTTGCCATTGTTTTGCAATGGCGAATCGAATCGAATCCTGATCGGACATGTCGGATTGAATCAAATCGAATCGCACAAAAAATTGTATGATGTAGATGGGGCTTAATGTATTGCATTCTGCTCTACTCACTGTGCACATCCCATAAACATACAGATAAGTTAATTGGCTTCCCCCTAAATTGGTCCTAGACCATGATACATACACTACATGATACATACACATAGGACATATGACTATGGTAGGGATTAGATTGTGAGCGACAAGACAATATATACTCTGTACAGCGCTGCGGAAGATGTCAGCGCTATATAAATACTAAATAATAATAATAATAGACTGAGGGAAGATGGGCATTATTGGCATAATTATTAATATTTCAGGGATTCAGCAGACGGACGCTGACAGCACTATGGCACCTCTGTCTCTCAATACATCCAATTAACGGTATAAATCTGTGCCAAACGTTTTATGTGTCAGCAGAAGATTGGAGCTCTCAGCCTCCCACATTATTATTATTATTATTTATTTATAAAGCGCCAACATATTCCGTGGCGCTGTACAATGTAAGAAAACAAACAAGGGATACATAATGATACAGACAATGATATACATCAAGGGCCTGATTCACAAAGCAGTGCAAAGTGTTTGCACGCGAGTGAAAACCCCTTTATCACGCCTAAACTCAGTTTAGGCATGATAAGAAGAAACTCGCGCGAATTTTCCGCGCGCAAACGCGCAGCACCCGGCGCTTCGCGCGAAGCTCCCATTAAGCCCTATGGGACTTTGCGCGCGCACGTACGCGCGTACGCGCGGTAGCTTCGCGCGAGTTAGAGCACAAAGCGGTGATAACTTTGCTAGTGCAAAGGTTATCACGCCTAAAGTCTTTTAGGCGTGATAACTGAGTTATCACCGCTTTGTGAATCAGGCCCCAAATATGAACACTGATACAAGATACAGCACTGCTGATTACAATTTGATTTAACATGATGACTAAAATGTATAAATGACTAACAGTGTGCATGCAATTAAATTAATAACATTCCATGACACAAAAGGGTGAGAGCCCTGCCCTTGCGAGCTTACAATCTAAAGGAATGGGGTGGAAACAAGAGGTGGGAAAGTTTGTTTTTGTTTCCACATAAATATGACAACTTGTCCAAAACAACAAAATCCGTTCTGTTTCTGCTTGAAAGGGTCCATATAGAGACGTATTCATCTACGAAAGATGGCAGACCTTTACCGCCCCCTAATGTTCACCACAGTTACTACAGATTCATTCCCTGCATCCCCTGTGTAAGCCTTATCCACTAATTACAGCTTCAGGTACCAATTATGTGCGGAGGTCTCGAGCTTAGAAAGTTATACTGTGCAGGGAATAGCTGCAGAATTCTACAGGTAGATAAACTCCTTATCGGGGGGAGAAAATGGTATCTGGGAATCTTCTGAAAAGTTCCCTGTTGTAACAGAAACACGCGTGTAAACTGTAGCCATGTTGTAGATGAGTCTGCTTCAATATCTTGTGGTGTGACACACATGTATGTTCCTAATACACACATACCGTGGCCCATATGCAACTCACTTTTTTTCTTAAGTTTTCTCCTAGGAGATAATTTTTCTGTTTAAAATAACTTTTCAGCATTTTGCAATTGAAAAAGTACTAAAAAGTAAGTGAAAAGGTACTCTCAAAATTATTCTGAGCATTTTCTTGCTTGCTGGTGGTTTGAAAAGCATTTTATTGATGAGGTGAGAAAATATCACCTTGGAGAAAACATAGGAGAAAACGTGAATTGCAGCGTGCATGAAAAAGGGCGCCGTGAAAAAAGGGCCCGACTTATTAACGAATTTGGCGCCAGGTATTAACGAAATTTGCTAACGAGGACCATCGTTGTCAAGTTTTGTTAACCATAATTACTGTTGTAAAAACAAGCGAGAAATAATAACAAATAAATATTAACGTTAAATGTCGTTACGTTTTTCGGCAATACTGCTTAACCCAACCCTACCCTCACACAGAACCCTCCCCTGGTGGTGCCTAAAACTAACCACTTCCCTGGTGGTGCCTAACCCTAACTACCCCCCCTGTTGTTGCCTGACCCTAACCTCCCCCAGGTGGTGCCTAACACTAAACTCCCCCCCCCCCCCCTGGTGTTGCCTAACCCTAACCTCCCCTTTGGCGTTGCCCAAAACTAACCGCTGCCTAGGTGGTGCCTAACCCTAACCACACCCCTCGGTGGTGCGTAACGCTAACCACTCCCTCTGCAGAAACACACTTTTACATATATTAACGATAATACCTTTGAAAATGTAAAATCTGTACTTATTAACAAAATAATATGACAAAAACTATACCGTTGTAAACCTCTAAAAGGATAACTACCTCAAAAACTATAGTGTTGTAATGTTATTAACACATTTTTTTGCAGCGCCCTTTTTTGTGCTTTTTTTCTGTATTAACGATAATTGCATTAAAGTCTATGGCGGCGCCCTTTTCGTTCACCCTCAGCCGGCGCCCTTTTTTCCTGCTACTGAATTACATATGGTCCTGTGGCCCATATGCAATTCACCTTTTCACCTGAGTTTTCTCCTAGGAGATAATTTTTAATTTTCTACTTCTAAAATGACTTTTCAGCACTTTACAGCTGACAGTTGGGGAAAATGTACTCTTGAAAATAATGTTGAGTATTTTCTTGCTTGCTGGTGGTTTGAAAGGTTTTTGTTGAGGAATTATTCTGTTATAAAAGCAGTATAATTCGTACAGAATGCTGCAGCCAGACTCCTAGCCAATGCCCCCCGCAGCTCACACATCACCCCAGTACTGCAAACTCTTCACTGGTTGCCAGTAAAATGGGGAATCAATTTTAGGATCTGCCTGCTGACATTCAAGGCTCTACACCACATGGGACCCAAATACATAGCGGATCTATTGGAACTTTATGCCCCTCCCCGCACCCTCCGCTCTGCCAACAAGCTCCCAGGATACGCTTAACATTTGGTGCTCGGGCCTTTTCCTATGCAGCCCCTACTCTAGACAGTGGGATGTGGGGGGATGGGTGGAAAAACAAGGGGTGGGGGAGAGCGCACTCAGGTTGTCATTCAATAAAAATGGCCAGCCGGCCGTGGAATATTCTCACCTGGATCTGTGGCTGACTGTCCCATACGGGGTGGCCAGCAGAAAGGCTTTGTCCCACTTGGACCGGGGACCAAGTCTTGGCAGAAGTCCTCCTCCACAAGGCGTGAAGACGATAGCCTCCTTCAGAGCTGTAGTAGCAGGCTGCTGTTCTGGTATATTTTCCACCTAGCCTGAGTGCTGTGATGCCACTATAGGCAGCTGCACTGTCAGGCAGTCGTGGGTGGATTAAGAAATTTGAGTTTAAGCGATTTGCCAGTGCAAGTGTATGCAAGTAGGAAATAGACGGCGGCTGCCGTGTAAATCAAAAGTAAAAACTTTTATTGTAGCTAAGCAACGCGTTTCAGAGGGCTCAACCCTCTTTCATCAGGCTCTATGGAACTCACTTACACAATCAGTACGAGAGGCTCCTTCTCTGGACAGCTAAAAAAAAAAAAAAAAGGCTAAAAACTCACCTCTTTTCTCTAGCCTTTGAGGCTGCATAATGCAGGGTCACAGCGCATTGATTCCCCAGGGAGAAAAGCGCTATAAAAATATTATTGTTATATTGCTTTAATAATAATAATAATAATGCATTCTGTCCTATGATAACTATGATTTTTTATATAATGTGGATAAAAACCTAATTTCGTGGAAAAACTGCAAGTCAGTGGAATGTAGGAGGACAACTATTTTATAACTCTTGCACTCCTGAGAACAAGTACTGTACACAGCTACTGCTATAAACATCTCAGTATCGCTTTTCCAGTTTTGAAGGATGTGATTGAAACCCACTGTAGATGTATTAATTGATTTACGATGTGACCCAAAACTCCTTTGATTAAATCCATATAAGCTGGAATTGTTGGTAAAAGTTCCCAAGCCATTACTCTTGTTTTTCCAGATTTTCTGTTACTGTACCATTGGTGTAATGCTGGCTTAAACAGTATATAAACCTCATCACATGTCTTGGAAAATGAGAAGTTACTGATCTCAACTTAAAGAGACACTGAAGCGAGACTAAATCTCGCTTCAGGTCTTATATATAGCAGGGGCACGTGTGCCCCTGCTAAAACGCCGCTATCCCGCGGCTTAACGGGGGTCCCTTCACCCCCAACCCACCCCCCGCAAAAGTTGGTCGGAAAATGGTCGCTCGTATTCTTCTTCCTGGAGGCAGGGCTAACGGCTGCAGCCCTGCCTCCAGTCGCGTCTATCAGACGCGCATCGCCACCTCTCCCCCGCCCCTCTCAGTGAAGGAAGACTGAGAGGGGCGGGGGAGAGGCGGAGATACGCGTCTGACAGACGCGCATGGGGCAGGGCTGCGGCAGTTAGCCCTGCCCCAACCAGGAAGCGCTCCCCCGCTGCACGGAGGGGGTTTGGGGGGACAGGGACCCCCGTTAAGCCGCGCTATAGCGGCGTTTTAGCAGGGGCACGCATGCCCCTGCTAGCTATGAGGTCTGAAGCGAGATCTATTCTCGCTTCAGACTCTCTTTAAGAGTGCCACAACCATGTGTCACTCTGTGGTAGCTTCCATTGCTTAACCAGGTCTGCATTTTTGGTACATATATATATTTATATACGCCCCTGTGTTTACCACTAGCAGATCAGGGGCGTATATATAAGCACTGTTTACTTACCGCCACCAATCGCATTTCCCGCACTGTTTCCGCCGCATCCCCGTTTTTCTGTAGTGAGAGCATGAGAATCAATTCATTCTCAGGTCCCATCACTGTGTCATTATGAATGGGAGAGATGCATCTTTCATTTATAACCCCAAGGAAACTGTTACAAATATTATTGTTCCTATCTGCTGTAAACAGCAGACAGTGAACTAAGTGTAGTGCCATCTTGTGGCCAAAAAGTAAATTACAGCCAAATACACCCAAGTATACCATAAAACACTTTTACATTCAAACTTTTATTAAATATTTTTTTAAACCCTTTCTACCCCTACCCCATAATTACCAAAATAAAACTTGTAAAAAATTACAACATAAAAAAAAACTACATAAATTGTTACCTTAGGGACTTTTTAAATATGTACAGTATGTTATGAGGGTATATTACTGTTGCTTTTGTAAATAAATGCTTATAATTATTTCCATAGTATAAAAAAAACCCATCAAACTGAAAAAATACACCTTTATTTCCAAATAAAATATTATCGCCATACATTGTACTAGGGACGCAATTTAAACGTTGTAATAACCGGGACAAATGGGCAAATAAAATGTGTCTGTTTTATCTACAAAAGCACATTTTATTTTTAAACTACAATGGCTGAAAGCTGAGAAATGATGAATTTTTGCAATTTTTTTCTTCTTCTTTCTTGCCTAAAAAATTAATATATAATAAAATAATTCTTAGCAAAAAGTACTACACAAAGAAAGCCTAGTTTGTCCCGCAAAAAATAATATATAGATCGTTTCAGTGTGATAAGTAGTCATACAGTTATTGGCGAATGAATGGGAGAAGCGCGATGTGAAAATTGCTCTGGTCTTGAAGTGGAAGGGAAGTGGTTAAGCAATTAATAAATATCATAATGTATTTTACAATTTGAAACAACTGTTTCACTGTTGATTCATTTTTTTCACAATTTTGAAAATATCACAGAGGAGAAAAATCAGGAGAAATAGTGAATTGCATATTGGGCCGTATGTCTTACATAAACACATAATGGATATCACACGTATACAGATCTGCTGAAGAGGAACACAAAAAGAGGAAAAAATAAATAAATACATTGCAAAGTGAGACGTTAAAAAGTAGAAGAGAGATCAAGAAATGATTGACATTCACCATGGAATTTTTTCATATTCTTTGATCCACAATGAGTCTGCAGGTCATCATCTTTACTACTGGCAGACATGAAAAAAACTAGACAGCACCAACTGCCATTATCTGTAACCACACCCCCTAACAATGTGATAGGCTAGAAGGTTGTTTTTTTTTATAGATATACATATACACAGAGGGAGAAACTGGTTGCTTGGTATTTGGAAACAGCTGTTATTTCCCACAATGCAACAAGGGTCACAGACAGCAAACTGTGGGAGGGGTTTCAACCCAATTTTGGCCAAACAGACCACTCCTGATGATCTATTCGAGAAAAGGTAAAGATTTCTCATGGGAAGGAGGGTATCAGCTACTTACTGGGAAGAAGTTTAATCCTTGGGTAGAGTTCCTCTTTAAGGCTTGTACACACTTCCCAACTTTTCTGCACGATAAATCCGATGGCATGACTGACTGCACGACCAAGCGATTGAACAACCAACTCACGCAAGCGGAATGACGGACTGCATGAAATGGCCGCAGTTACAACCAGTACACGTCGCTCAAACGACTTGTACACAATCGGCCAACTTCATAATATCAGCCCAACAGTCGTGTGAGTTAATCCGCCTGTTGGATCGGGCAAACCGCCCGTTTGTCACACGTTCACACGCCCAGCTACAGTGTTCTCCCCAGAATTTTTTTCTATTCGGGTGGCATGAAAAAGTAGCCGGGTGGGACACGATGGAGGAAGGCAGTGCTGGCGCAACTCTGCTTACAGCATAAGAGGAGGATGAGAAGGCAAGCTGATGACAACCGGGTGCTCACCAAAATTAGCCGGGTGGAGCACCCAGCTAAGAAAGCATGGGGAGAACACTGCAGTTTTTATCAAACAGACCAAGTTTGGGGGATGGTTGGGTGAAAAGTTGCATGTATGTACGAGCCTTTATAAATACACTTATTTTCACTTTAGGGTTGCACAGTTCCTGAAAATAACTTTTATCAGCCACATAGTGAAGTTGAAAGGAAATTTGGCACAGGTTGACTCGTTACATTGTTAGTTTTGTTGAAAAAAAGACATCCGTCTATCAAATCCAAACAGGAAAAATAAAAATTAAGTAAATAAATAAGCATTGGGTACATTTCTCTCCTGCTCCCTCGCACATCCCAGTCGATCCAGGGGAAGGCAAGAAAAACTCCTTACAAGGCTTTGGCCAGTGAACTTCTAAGGGCTGGTGCACACCTAGAGCGCTTCTAATCGCTTTTCAAAATGCTAGTGCTTCGGAAAGCACTTGGCTAATGTATTTGAATGGGATGGATCACATAAGAGCGATGTGATTTTTTTCCCAAACGCAAACGTGGGTCCTGCAGCATTTCTGAGGCGATTCAGCCTCAATGTTAAAGGGAAGGTTCAGGGACTAACAAAAAAAATAAGAATACAAATCCACTTACCTGGGGCTTCCTCCAGCCCGTGGCAGGCAGGAGGTGCCCTCTGCTCCGCTCCGCAGGCTCCCGGTGGTCTCCAGTGGCCGACCCGACCTGGCCAGGCTGGCGGCCAGGTCGGGCTTGTTCTGCGCTCCATTGTGCGTTTCATGCCGGCGCACTGACGTCATCGGACGTCCTCCGGGCTGTACTGTACTCAGAACTACTGAGCCTGCGCAGTACAGCCCGGAGGACGTTTGATGACGTCAGCGCGCCGGCGTGAAACGCACAATGGAGCTCAGAACAAGCCCGACCTGGTCGCCGGCCTGGCCAGGTCGGGTCGGCCACTGGAGACCACCTGGAGCCTGCGGAGCGGCGCCGAGGGCACCTCCTGCCTGCCACAGGCTGGAGGAAGACCCAGGTAAGTGGATATGGATTTTTTTTTTTGTTAGTCCCTGAACCTTCCCTTTAAGTATAGGAAAGTGGAAAATTGGTCTAAAAAGTGATAGAACAGAGTTATTTTTCCAAGCTTTTTTTTTTTTACAAAAGCTGTACACTTCCAGCTCTACTGTACAAAAAATAAAAAAATGCTACACCAAAACGCTCCAAAAATCACCAGGCATAACTAGAAAATCGCTATCGATTTTGAAAAATCACTTCTAAAAATGCTGATCATTTGTGATTACTCTAGCGCTTTTAGGTGTGCACCAGCCCTTAGGGGGAAAAAATTCCTTCCCATCTTCAGGTGACAGTCAGATAAAATCTCTGGATCAACATCACTAGGAATGAACTAGTAATTATAGCTGCATATCTCCTTCAATGCAAGGAAATTATCCAAATCTCTTGTAAATGCAGGTATAGAATTTGTCATAACTACTTCCTGTGGTAAAATATTCCACATTTTAACAACTCTTACTGTAAAGAACTCCTTCCTAAATAGATGGCAAAACCTGTGTTCCTCCATACGCAGATCATGTCCCATTGTCCGCTGTACAACCCCAGGGACAAAAAGCTCATCTTTTGTATTGCCCTCTGATGTATTTATACATGTTAATCAGATCACCCCTTATCCATCGTTTTTCTAAGCTAAATAAGCCCAGTTTGTCCTACCTTCTTGGTAAGCAAGACATTCCATCCCTCTGATTATTTTAGTTTTCCCGGCTTTGTGCCCGTTCCAGAAGGTCAATATCCTTTCTGTAGTGTGGTGCCCAAAACTGTGTCCTATACTCCAGAAGTGGCCTCACAAGTGATTTATACAGAGGGAGTAGTATACTAGCATCTGGTGATTTTATTCCTTGTTTTATGCATCACAGAATTTTATTTGCTTTAGCTGTTGCTGCTTGGCGTTAAATACAGATGTTAAACTTGTTATAACCCAGTATTCCCAAGTCTATTTCCAAGTCTGATGTTCCCATGTATGCCATTTATCTTATATGTTAAAAGCGTACATGAACTTGTTCCTGCTTATCTTATATGTTGCTGTACCATTGGCATGCCCAAGGTGTATGACCTTACATTTATCCTCATTTATTTTCCTCTGTCATCTATGTGTCTATATAGCCATCTACACTGAAATATAACACTACAAAAAGTACTGCGAATGAACCTGTAGAAGAAAAAAATGTGCAAACAAAGCAACGGCTTACCAAAGAGATGAGGGTAACCAGGAGCGGGGAGCTGTGCCCATCGGGTTACCCTCATCTCTTTGGTACACCATTGCTTTGTTTGCACATTTTTTTCTTCCACAGGTTCATTCGCAGCACTTTTTATACTTGCTGTACTGTATCACTTTATATACTCCATGCCTGGATAAAGCACATATTTTTGCACTGCTGATGTAATGTTTTTGAATACATTTCATATATGTTTATTCTATATTTTTTACATTTTTTTTTTACTAATCTTGGACCTATTGTACCAAGACACTAAGGGCACTGTTTTTTTCACTGCTACTCCAGGTGTGGTGCATACACTGATCTATGGTGTGTTTTTACACATCTCATACATGATATATATTTCTTTGCACAGTCCTTGGCTAACCATTGTGTGTAATTATATATTACAAATCTATATGTATATTATTATTGACCAGCTTATATAAACTTTGGGTACTTTTCCAGGATGTCTAATTGTAATCAGCAACTGGGGAACTTTTTAACTTGTTGTTTTTAAGCATGTTCGTGTTTTTGGTCTTTAAATAAAATTTACATATTTTTGCAACTTTATTTATGGTGTTCTCCATAATTGTCGCTCCATGAGGGTAGTTTTTTCTCATGTCTATAGTTATTTATACTTTACCCTAGAGCTGGACTTAACAATAGTTGGTGCTCTAATCTGTGAGAGTTCTCTATCCACATACACACATGTTCTCCTAGTCCCTGTATCCTGAGCTTCTGCAGCAGGCTGTTGTGGGGAACAGTGTCAAACGCCTTTGCAAAGTCCAAGTATACTACACTTATAGTTTTCCTGAGATCTAAATGTGCCTTCACCACTTCATAAAAGCTGAGCATGTTGGTGAGACAGGACCTGTCTATGGTACAGCCATGCTGATGAGCTGAAATGAGCTCATTCTGTGCTATAAAGTCTTGTAAAGCATCTTATAGGATGCCTTCAAACAGTTTACAGATTTTAACAGACTTGTGTGGTGATGTTATACTGTATGTTATATATGTTTATGTAGTAAAATGCAGTTGCCCTTTATAGACATATTGGCCCATATGCAATTAACTTTTTCTCCTGAGTTATCTCCTAGGAGATCATTTTCATCTTCTCTTTAAAATAACTTTTAAACAATTTGCAATTGAAACAATACCTGAAAGTTGGTGAAAAATTATTGTCAATTTTTTTTTGAGTGTTTTCTTGTTGGCTGGGGATTTAAAGGACATCCGATGTGAAAATTAACTGATGTGATAAACAATGGCATCTATCCTCTTTCTTCTAGAAATGACGTTTTTTAGATATCCCACAGATTTATTTTTATATTTAAATCTACTTTTTAAGTTTTCACTATTCAATTTTTTCTGCTCAGTGACACATTCATTGAAGTATGCCAGAGCTCAAGTCTATGAACTATTGATCCCCTTTATCTCTTTTCTGCTCTCGGAAGCCTTTTTCTGCTAGGAAAGTGTTTTATGCCTGTATTTCTTATCAGTGAGGGTTATGCTGTAGTCTGACCCAGTCCTAACTCAGACAGAAACGGTCACTTACATACCTGATATTTAACTCTTTCAGGCAGAGAAAGAAAAAAAGGAACACAGCACAGTTATTTGTGTGCTTGGCACTGTACATACACCTGTCTATCTCATCATGTCACATGTCACCTCGGGTATCCTTTAAAAAGCATTTTATGACATGGTGTGAAAATATCCCCTAGGAGAAAACTTAGTAGAAAAAGTTAATTGAATAAGGACCATTGCCTCTGGACCTGTTACCAAACGGTCAGACTCATTCCCATAGAGAGTGGCTGCAGACAGAGTTGGAAGGATGGCGAACCTTCTGAGGGACATAAAATGTAGTAATGTAGTAAATTCTCTCTGCCCAGCGAGCGACGCGTTCCCTCTTCTCGGAATTGCTACTGAGTGGTCCGTATTCCAGGAGACATCTGTTCACTCATCTCTTCTCTGTTCTCTCCAACAGACAAACGAGATCTTGGAGCTTCAAAGGATCCGGATGAAGGATGAGATTCGGGAGTACAAGTTTCGTGAAGCCAGACTTCTTCAGGACTATACGGAGCTGGAGGAGGAGAACATCACCCTGCAGAAGCTGGTGTCCACCCTGAAACAAAACCAGGTGCATCCTTCTCTCATATCAGACTCATTCTCTTATATCAGACTCATTCTGTCATATCAGACTCATTGTATTATATCAGACTAATTGTGTTATACCAGATTCATTCTCTTACATCAGACTCACTCTCTTATTTCAGTCTCATTCTCTTTTATCAGACTTATTCTGTCATATCAGACTCATTCTATTACATCTGAGTTAAACCTGATACACACATCCAATTTTGATGGGCCAACCACTGGCCAATTTTACAATTTCCGTTCACAGCAGAGAAAAGCAGACCTTCTTAGGACAAACTACATCCGGATGACTAGCTGCATAGGTGTGTAGAGCCTACTTATAGGCAACGTGCACACCCTGCATTCAACCAGATGCAACAAATTACCATTATTGGAGGATGATAGTTTTGAAAATAATTTGCATGCAAATTACTAAGCACTTGACCCTTCCACCACGATGAGGCCTTCCTCTGCGGTAGGGGCCCTAACCTCTAAGGAGGGTCAAGTACTTGGTAATTTGCATGCAAACTATTTTGGAAACTAACATCCTTAAACAATGGTAATTTGGTGCATTTGGCTTGAATGCAGGGTATGCATGTTGTCTATTAGCAGGCTCTAGTAGTGGCTGGATAGTGTACTGGTTAAGGGTTCCGCCTTTGACATGGGAGACCAGGGTTCGAATCCTGGCTAGGTCAAGTACCTATTCAGTAAGGAGTTCAAGGCAAGACTCCCTAACACTGCAGGGTGGCCTCCTGAGCGCGTCCCAGTGGCTGCAGCTCTTGAGCGCTTTGAGTCCGACAGGAGAAAAGCGCTATACAAATGTTCGGATTATTATTACACACTTATGTGTAAGAAGCGATCTTAGGCCTGGAACCCACTAGAAAGAGCAAAACGCTAACGCAATCGCTAGCGATTTGTGATAGCGTTCTGCAAGCGATTTTGGGAGCTATTTCCCTTCTCTTATACAATTCATTAGAATGCTGCATGTCCTGTGATTGCGATTTTCTTAATCGCAATCGCTGTAGTGGAATCCGTCCCATCCATTTACTTTGGCAGAGCATTTAGGGAAATCGCTAGCGATTGAAAGCGCTCCCTAAATGCTCAAAAAAACGCACTAGTGGGTTCCAGGCCTGATGGATCAGATTCTTGCAGTAGAGGATCTCCTATTAGTGTTAGTGGACCATGGTTTGGTCGGAGACTTTATATACAAAGTTTCTCTTTAAGGAGAATGTCTCTTAGAGAGAAATAGAGAGATTTCTGGAAGCACAAGTTCAGTAGAACATTTTGTGTATCTTCTAGAAAGAGCAATTCATCAGCGCATATGCCAGACTAGCTGACGGCAGTGCCAGCAAAACATGAGTTTATAATGCTTTCTGGGATGTTGTATCGCTGTGAGCAGCTATAAGCTGCTGGTGCCAAACAGAAGTTGTTGCCCATAGCAACCAACAAATGATATTTTCGACATTATGCAGCTAGACATTCGGATGCAGTTTGTCCTAAGAAGCGCTGCCTTTCTCCCCTGTGTACGGTGTAAGTATATTCTACGGCCAGCTGTTCTTCTTCAGATGTTTGCAACTAGTACATATGCAGAGCTTCTGTTTTTGGATTCCAGGGACTTGATTCACTAAGACAAATAACATGCCTTATCAGAGATAACATGCCTTATCTGAGTTAGCATGCCTTATCAGAGATAACATGCCTTATCTGAGTTAACACGACTTGTCCGAGTTAACACTCCTTATCAGAGTTAACACTCCTTATCAGAGTTAACATGCCTTATCAAAGTTAACATGCCTTATCAGAGTAGCATAGTGAGCGCTACGAACTAGCAGGGGCTAAGGGCAAAACGAGTGGAGCTCTCGTCATTGCCAATTAGCAGGCATAAGTTTGTAGCGCTTGCTATGCTACTCTGATAAGGCATGTTAACTCTAATAAGGAGTGTTAACTCGGATAAGGCGTGTTATCTCTGATAAGGCGTGCTATTTGTCTTAGTGAATCAAGCCCAAGGGGTGTTATTTGTCTTGGGGGGCTCAGCACATCTCTGTTGGTAACCAATCAGAGACGGCCTGGTGACGCACTGATTTTTCCATCTTTTTAATTTTACAATTTCCATTTAGTTTGAGAGGTTACCTGCGCAGTCTGCTCATAGTTTTCAAAACCTGTAGGTCGTCATACTTCATGGTGGTGGTAAAATTGCTCTGTGATTGGCCAATCAACATCAGGTGTGTGTATGCACCCTTACAGAATGCCCAGCAAGATCATGGTGAACCAGAACTCCTAGGAGTGTGTAAGGGGGCCTTTTAAAATGCCATGCAAAACAGAAGTTTGCCTTATTTAAACAGAAGGTATAAGCGATTATTCAGGTTGGAGTGAGCATAGGCTGATTTTTGGTTCTAAAGATTTTTAAAGATTTTTTACTCTACTCTGGCACCTCTGTTACACTGTTTCATCTTAACTTTGTTATACACCATTGGTGGAGGGGTGATATCCCCTTTCCAACTCTACAGAGAACGCCTTTTTATAACATGAGTGGGGCTGGGTCTAATCTTTCCACCTGGCTGTACAGTGGTTACCTTTGTAAGTATTAGGCCCGGTTCACACTTGCGGTGGCCCTCCGGAATCGCCGTGCCGGAGCCGCACCGCTTGCAGAACGGACGGAACGGACGCACGGCATAGCAATGAAAGCCTATGCGTCCGTTCACATGCGTCCGTTCTGCCGAACCGGAGCCGGACCGGATCCGGGCCGGATCCGGACTCCGGCCTCCGTTCCAACATGCGCTATTTTTTCATCCGGCTCCTCCGGCAGCCGTATCCGGGGCGGAGCCGGACTGCACCATCCGGCCAATACAAACCAATAGGAACCGGAGAGCGCACAACACACTGGCTGAGAAATCCGGATGTTCTACCCCACTTCCTATGGGGATTGTTGCGGCGATATTGGATGGGGACACATGGGCAAGCATTTTGGAGTGGAGCAGCACAGCTGGATCCGGATCCGGAGATGTTGGCAGCATGTCGCAGGTGGAGGTGAGTGCTAAACAGCAGAGGGCCTGATTCCACAGGTCCCCCTTCTGCTGACCTCCCAGACCCCAACATTTTTTTTGTTTTTAACGAACTTTTGCCAAACGGATCCGGATCGCATCCTGATGGACACCTGATGCAACCTGACCGGATCCGGATCGGATCCGGATCAGAACCGTACGGTTCCGATCCGGATCCGATCCGGATCCGGTCAGGTCATCCGGTCCGTTTGGCAAACAACCGCTAATGTGAACCGGGCCTTACTCTTCACAGAGAAAGTACCTTGGACATTACATTCTACACTATATCGGGCTCTCTGTGTCCCCTGTTTTTTGTATTATATCAGACTAATTTTCTTATATCAGACTCCTTCTCTTATATCAGATGCATTGTGTTATATAATACTCCTTCTCATATACAGTGGGTTGCAAAAGTATTCGGCCCCCTTGAAGTTTTCCACATTTTGTCACATTACTGCCACAAACGTGAATCAATTTTATTGGAATTCCACGTGAAAGACCAATACAAAGTGGTGTACACGTGAGAAGTGGAATGAAAATCATACATGATTCCAAACATTTTTTACAAATAAATAACTGCAAAGTGGGGTGTGCGTAATTATTCAGCCCCCTGAGTCAATACTTTGTAGAACCACCTTTTGCTGCAATTACAGCTGCCAGTCTTTTAGGGTATGTCTCTACCAGCTTTGCACATCTAGAGACTGAAATCCTTGCCCATTCTTCTTTGCAGAACAGCTCCAGCTCAGTCAGATTAGATGGACGGCGTTTGTGAACAGCAGTTTTCAGATCTTGCCACAGATTCTCGATTGGATTTAGATCTGGACTTTGACTGGGCCATTCTAACACATGAATATGTTTTGTTTTAAACCATGCCATTGTTGCCCTGGCTTTATGTTTAGGGTCATTGTCCTGCTGGAAGGTGAACCTCCGCCCTAGTCTCAAGTCTTTTGCAGTCTCCAAGAGGTTTTCTTCCAAGATTGCCCTGTATTTGGCTCCATCCATCTTCCCATCAACTCTGACCAGCTTCTCTGTCCCTGCTGAAGAGATGCACCCCCCGAGCATGATGCTGCCACCACCATATTTGACAGTGGGGATGGTATGATCAGAGTGATGTGCAGTGTTAGTTTTCTGCCACACATAGAGTTTTGCATTTTGACCAAAAAGTTCCATTTTGGTCAGAGCACCTTCTTCCACATGGTTGCTGTGTCCCCCACATAGCTTGTGGCAAACTGCAAACGGGACTTCTTATGCTTTCTGTTAACAATGCCTTTCTTCTTGTCCCTCTTCCATAAAGGCCAACTTTGTACAGTGCATGACTAATAGTTGTCCTATGGACTGAGTCTCCCACCTGAGCTGTAGATCTCTGCAGCTCGTCCAGAGTCACCATGGGCCTCTTGACTGCATTTCTGATCAGCGCTTTCCTTGTTCGGCCTGTGAGTTTAGGTGGACGGCCTGGTCTTGGTAGGTTTACAGTTGTGCCATACTCCTTCCAAGTCTGAATGATCGCTTGAACAGTGCTCCGTGGTATTTTCAAAGCTTTGGGAATCTTTTTGTAGCCTAAGCCTGCTTTAAATTTCTCAATAACTTGATCCCTGACCTGTCTTGAACCTGTCTTGTGTGTTCTTTGGACTTCACGGTGTTGTTGCTCCCAATATTCTCTTAGACAACCTCTGAGGCCCTCACAGAGCAGCTGTATTTGTACTGACATTAGATTACACACAGGTGCACTCTATTTAGTCATTAGCACTCATCAGGCAATGTCTATAGGCAACTGACTGCACTCAGATCAAAGGGGGGCGAATAATTATGCACACACCACTTTGCAGTTATTTATTTGTAAAACATGTTTGGAATCGTGTATGATTTTCGTTCCACTTCTCACGTGTACGCCACTTTGTGTTGGTCTTTCATGTGGAAGTCCAATAAAATTGATTCATGTTTGTGGCAGTAATGTGACAAAATGTGGAAAACTTCAAGGGGGCCAAATACTTTTGCAAGCCACTGTATCAGGCTCATTCTGTGATATCAGACTCATTCTGTTATATCAGACACATTATATTAAATCAGAGTCATTCTCTTATATCAGACTCATTATATTTTATCAAGCTCCTTCTCTTATATTACACACATTCTGTTATATCTGACTCATTCTCTTATATCAGATGCATTCTCGCGTATACCAGACTCATCCTGTTATATCAGATGTATTCTCTTATATCAGACTTATTCTGTTATATCAGACTCATCTCTTATACCAGACTCATTCTCTTATATCAGACTCATTATATTATATCAGACTCATTCTTTTATATCAGATGCATTTTGTTATATCAGACTCATTCTCTTATATCAGATTCATTCTATTTTATCAGACTCGTTCTCTTATATCAGATGCATTGCGTTATATCAGACTCATTCTCTTATATCATATGCATCTTGTTATATCAGACTCATTCTTTTATATCAGACTCATTGTATTATATCAGACTCATTTATATCCAATGCATTGCGTTATATCAGACTCATTCTCTTATATCGGAACCTTAGTTAGTGGGACTCTGGGGAACCTCAGTTAGGAGGACTCTGGGGAATCTCACCTGCTACATGATTGGCTGACTTGATAATTGCTGTAATGAGCAGATGTTCGGTAAGTTGATATAGCTGTCCTGTCCTTGGGGAGATGTTCACTAATCTTCCCCCAGATACTTGTCCTATACCTGATCCGGGAATAGCTGCATTCACTACATACTGTATGTCTCTAAAAACTTGAAAAAAAACATAAATAATAATATTATGGGAACAGAATTGTATTAGAGATAAAGTCCTGCTGCTGAACCCTGGGCGATTATTGATGACATCATTCTGCGGTGGCCTCCCTGGCCAATTGCACGAGTTCCTACTGCCAGATGCATAATCGCATCCCACTAGAGTTTAATTAGGCGATGGATCAAATTTCTCTCCAAAACGAGTGTTTTTACCTGGAGGGATTCGTCCACGCCCCCCGAGACCCCAACATCTGTCCAATTATTTAACAAACACTTCTACCGAAGCACACTCAGTATTCAGAATGGCATATTGCTTGATTGATGAGTTCCTACATTTTTTTAGTTAGTAGTTTTATTGTTTAATATACCATAAACCACACCACAAATGTCACAAAAACAAAACACTGTAACTTACTATTATCCATGTTGTGAATGGTGACTGATGTAAAAATCTTATCTTAAAGGGAATGTATAGCAATTACTTATTCATTCCTTCATACGTCATTCATTTGTTATTTTCTATTCCTGTACTGCTTATCACCTTTGTGCAGATCTTACCTGCAATTTTGCACACACTGAATACAGAGAACAAGCTGATGAGAAATCATTCTACACACTCTAGATGGTCGAGGTCACCTGTGCTGAGAATCTAGGGTGTGCAGCGCCTCCTGAGGGCATTGTTCTTCTAGTCACCCCGCCCACTCCATCATGTGACGTGCCGCTAGTTCTCTTCCCCCCACTATAACAACCGAACACATCTCTAGCCTGCAGGCTGCTGATGCATCTGTACAGAACTCTGTGGGATTGAGTCCTGATCTCTGCAGGTGATAGTCTTGGTACGTGCATTTGATCCTTCAGATGACAGTGGGAGCCGATGTTGTACAGACGAGTCTTTGGCTGCCGCCAAGTTTAAATTAATGTGTAAAGGAAGCTTAAGAGGCATAAGAAAAGAACTGCCATCAGCATATATTCCCTAGTCCATACTCGCTGTGCGCTGAAGTGCAGGTAAGACCTGCGCAGGGACGATAAGAAGTGAAGATACAACAAGCAAGGTTTGGGACACACTGCAGACACTTTACAAACAGTAAAGTCTTATAGTCACGCTAGAATGTTCTTGCCCGGGGAAGCTAGTCTGTGCCATCCCTGGTGAATATCTGGGGCTTGATTCACAAAGCCGTGATAACTGTTATCACTCCTGTAAAAAAGCGATTTACGCACGTTTTAGCGCGCGTACGCGAGGATCAATGGTAAGATGACAGCCAGCTCTGCTGCGCACTTTACTCTGCAAGCAGGGGGACACTGGGGGGCACAGTCGGAGGAAGGGAGAAATATGATGCCGGACCTGTATCCCACACAGCGCATCCGCTCGGCTGGCGCCTCGGTCATTTTTTTCGCCTCCTCTCCAGGGTCACCCTCCTCCCCACCCACGGGCAGGTTATATTGGCTATTTTTTTTAAAACTTTAAAGTACCTTTGCGGTACTTTTTAATTAAATAAAAAAAATCATATAAAATGTATGCTTGACTAGGGGTGTGGTTGGGGGTGTGGCATGGGGTGTGGCCTAAGTGTCCCGCTTTCTCATTTCAAAATCTTGGGAGGTATGTGGTAGGTAAGTCCCTCTTTCCCGCTTTCATCCTTGTTTGTCCTTCTTTCAGGACTGATCTTTGTAACCCTAAACTATGTTCCTAATTTTAAACTGATATTTTTATTTTTAATAATGTATTAATATTAAGGGAAATTAATGATTATAAAAATGGTGGGTATGGATAGAATTATAAAATGATGTCTTTTACTTACAAATTAATCGTGGTATGCGTGACTAGGGATGAGCTGGGGGTGTGATTAGAGGTGTGGCAGGGTCATATTTTTGAAATGTTACAATCAGTCAGAAAAATCGATTGCAATTCTTAAATTGAACAAATATTTAAAAAATTGTATGGTGTGTGTGTGGCCACCTTTAGGAACAGAGATAGCAGCTAGCAGATTGCATGAATTGCATAGAGCTTGAAACTGGACCAGTCAGAATAACTTCCTGTCAGTTTTTATTGGTCCAAGTTCAAGTTGTATGTATCATTGACGTGAAATTTGAACACAGGGAGTAATTATTTGCATCTGATCGATCATCGCTAACAGCAGCTTATACGGTACAGTTTCTGTTTTCTTATAATAGGAAGTGATGTGCACAGCGTAAAGTCCTTATAATTGAGTTCAGACAAACATCTCAGTGCAGACACGGCGTCTGCATTTCTCTGCAGCTTCTTACTAAACTCTGAGCAATTATTATGCAGCCTCTACTCCCCAGAGAGGCAGTAATTATCAGGTGAGACTTGGCCTCTCCATTGTTTCTTTGTTTAAAAAAAAAATCTAATTTCTGACAAAGAAAATATTCCCTGCAGGGATTTGGTGTAGCTGGTTATTTTCGGAGTATCGGCCCCCTCGTCAGGGGAAAACCGCCGGCAAGTCCTCCGGCAACTGGGAGAGAAATCTGCTTCAGTCTTAGGAGTCGGGCCATCAGATGTTCCGATTTGTTACATTTCCTAATAATTATTTTTATACAGACAACTCTGCCTATTTTTGCCCTAAATATCGATTTTTTTTTTAAGTTTATATAATCAGGGATTAGGGCTACGGCCGACTAAAACGCTTATAGCCAACTTTGGAAACGCCGGGGATTCCAAAAGCGGTAGGCTAATTAAAGTCTACAAAACGATAGCAATTTTTAGAAATCGCAGTTGCGAGTCCTGCGCGATTCCTGCATGATTTTCAAAGCGATTTAATCACTTTCGTACTAAGAGGTTTTTCCCCTTCTGGACCAGAGCAATTTTCACCTGTCAGTGCTCCTCCCATTCATTTGCCAATAACTTTATAACTACTTATCACAACAAAACAATCTATATCTTGTTTTTTTCACCACCAATTAGGCTTTCTTGAGGTGATACATTTTGCTAAGAACTATTTTATTCTAAATGCATTTTAACGGGAATAATAAGAAAAAAAAAATGAAAAAAAATCATTACTTCTCAATGTTTGGCTATTATAGTTTTAAAATAAAACTTTCTACTGTGGTTAAAGTGAACCTAAAGTGAGGAAGAAAAAATGAGTTTAACTCACCTGGGGCTTCCCTCATCCCCCTGAAGCTGATCGGTGCCCACGCTGACTCCATCAGATGTCCCTGGACCAGCCGGCGGCGACTTCCGGTTTCGCCGTCACCGGCCGACAGGCCGGGAACGAGAGTGATTCTCCACGTTCCCAGCCAGAATATCGCCCCCTATGCTGCTATTGCGGCATAGGGAGGCCGCAATAGCAGCATAGGGGGCGCTATTCTGGCTGGGAACGCGGAGAATCACTCTCGTTCCCAGCCTGTCGGCCGGTGACGGCGAAACCGGAAGTCGCCGCCGGCCGGTCCAGGGACATCTGATGGAGTCAGCGTGGGCACCGATCAGCTTCAGGGGGCTGAGGGAAGCCCCAGGTGAGTTAAACTCATTTTTTCTTCCTCACTTTAGGGTCACTTTAAAACCTGCACATATTATTTGCCTATTTGTCCCGGTTATTGCAACGTTCAAAATATTAGTAAAAGGTATGGCGACAATATTTTATTTGGAAATAAAGGTGTATTTTTTTTCTGTTTTGTATTTATATCTAATTACAAGCCCATAATTATAAAATAACAGTAATATACCCCCATGACATATAAATTAAAAAGGTTCAGTCCCTAAGATAACTATTTACACATTTTTCTTTAATTGAGATAGATTTCATTAATCTGATCGGATTGGTTGGGAGATATTTGTCCTTTACTGGTCCCAAACATTCATTTCCAATAGTTCTTACAAAGAAACGTCCGTAAACAATCGCTCTGCAAATTGTATTGTTAGTGGTCTTAAGGCTCCGTACACACATCCAATTTTAATCTGCAGATGACTGGCCAATTTTACCACTGCCAGGTAGTTTGAGGGCCAACAGATTTTGAGTACTATGAACAGACTGTGTAGGGGTGCTCCCATACTACATGGAAGTGGTAAAATTGGCCGGTCATCTGCAGATAAAATTGGATGTGTGTACGGACCTAAAGTTTGGTGAGTAGATCCTAGATATTTCCCAGATATTTCCCAGTCCCAGGCAGTACAGTGGCGTAGTGGTTAGCGTTCTCGCCTTGCAGTGCTGGGTCCCCGGTTCGAATCCCAGCCAGGTCAACATCTGCAAGGAGTTTGTATGTTCTCCCTGTGTCTGCGTGGGTTTCCTCCAGGCACTTTGGTTTCCTCCACATCCCAAAAACATACAGATAAGTTAATTGTCTTCCCCTAAAATTGGCCCTAGACTACGATATATACACTACATGATGTAGACATATGACTATGGTAGGGGTTAGACTGTGAGCCCCTCTGAGGGACACATAAAGGGACTCCAAGCACCTCTCAAGGGTATGCCTTTAAGACTCCGACCAGTACTGCAAAGTACTTAAAGATGCATACCTTTCTGTAGCTTGTGCTCTCCTCTTTCATTTGATGCCTGAATCGCCGTTCTACATCAAATAGTTTTAGTTTGATTTCAATTTCAAAATCGCAGCTGCCATCTTGGCTGTGTTATAGCTTGCGGGTCACCCCTGTATTCTCTGTTAGAGAAGTGCATCACTGAATGAAGCAGGAAGAGGAAGTGACACGCGTGGCCATTGCAAGAGGCTCCTCCAGAGGGGTCCTAGCACCAGGGGAGGACTGGGACCTTTTGGCCTGGAGGGAAAACACAAACTAGAGGCCCATTTTCACGGCAGCCCGGGCCTAAATTACAACACACACGTGCCCCATGTGCTATATGCCAAAAGTCACATGGGAAATTCAGTAAGGACACATGAGGGACAGCGTGACAGGTACAGTATAATGCATTGGCAATGGGGGGGGGGGGCACATAAAACATTTCGAGTTCCGTCGCGTTCATTGTTCGTGATTATCACACTGGATCGACCACATCAGCCCGAGATTTCCCCGCATCTCAGATCGATACTTTCAACCAATTTCCACCCAAAATCAGACAGATATTTTCCCACGGACCTGCAGGCAAGCCTCTGCTCTGCATCATGCTGTTTATATTTACCAACTTGCCCTCCCTCTAATTACTCTGTAATTAGGCATTGATTTCCCTCGGCCAGCCCAGTGGTTCACATTGTCTTATACAAAAACATGTACCAGGCACTGTACCAGCCCTAAATCATTAAATGAGAGGCAGCCTGGGGGGAAATTGCCCCCCTTCCCCCCTGGCCAGTCCTCCCCTGCCTAGCACGACTTTGTTGGAAGTCGCCTGGCTTAAAGGCATGCCCATGAGGTGCTCGGAGTCACTTTAAGTGACAAGACAATGTACTCTGTACAGTGCTGCGTAATATGTTGGTGCTATATAAATACTTAAATAAATAAATATGCATTTCACTTCTTACCTGAGTTTTTCTCCCAGGTGAAATTTTCACAACTTGTAAATAAACTGCCTATTATACCAACAGCAAGCAAATACTCAAAATAATTTTGACAGTAGGCTTTCACCTACGTTTTGGTACTTTTTTTCATTGCAAAGTACTAAAAAGTTATTAACCACTTAACGACAGCCTAACGCCGATAGGCGTCGGCGGGTCGTTAGTGGTATAGCAGCCTTTCCATGCCAGTTCACGGAGGGTGCCTCCGTGAACAGTGTGCAAGCCGCCGATCGCGGCTCGCACGCATAATGTAAATACACGGGGAAGAAATCGCAGCAGCGCCGTGATGTAGATTGGCGATCCCCGGCCTCTGATTGGCCGGGGATCGCCGGCATCTGATAGGCAGAAGCCTATCCTATCAGGCGCAGGACGGATATCCGTCCTGCGCCGCTCAGAGGGTAAGGGAGAGGGAGGGAACGGAGGTGAGGGCAGAAAACGCTGCGGAGGGGGCTTTGAGGAGCCCCCCCCCCCAAATCAATAATAACCGGCGGCGATCAGACCCCCATCCCCAGCAGGACATCCCCCTAGTGGGGAAAAAGGGGGGAAGTCTGGTCGCCCTGGCACATACCTGATCTGTGCTGCGGGCTGTAGAGCCCACGCAGCACCGATCACTGGAAAATCCCCTGGTCCTTAAAGAGAATCTGTATTGTTAAAATCGCACAAAAGTAAACATACCAGTGCGTTAGGGGACATCTCCTATTAGCCTCTGTCACAATTTCGCCGCTCCCCGCCGCATTAAAAGTGGTTAAAAACAGTTTTAAAAAGTTTGTTTATAAACAAACAAAATGGCCACCAAAACAGGAAGTAGGTTGATGTACAGTATGTCCACACATACAAAATACATCCATACACAAGCAGGCTGTATACACCCTTCCTTTTGAATCTCAAGAGATCATTTGTGTGTTTCTTTCCCCCTGCAGTTCTCATGCACTGAAGTTTCAGGCTGCTCGTTTCTTCATGCAAACAGCTTTGTCCTTGTCTGTAATTCCTCAGTATGTGAAAGCCCAGCCAGCTCAGAGGACGATTTATCCAGCTTGTAAAAGATAAGAGAGAAGAGAGAAGCTGCCCTAATCTAAATAATACACAGGCAGTGTGCATAGAGGGGCCTGGAAGGGGGAGTTCATAGCAGAACCACAACACTGAAGAACTTGGCAGCCTTCCAGACACAGGCCGAGAAGTCTGACAGGGGAAAGATACATTGATTTATTACAGAGACTGTGATAGTAGAAAGTGCTGCAGTAAGCCAGAACACATTAGAATAGCTTTTGGAACTTGAAGGATGATAAAAAACAGGATGCAATTTTTGTTACGGAGTCGCTTTAAGTAGGGACCATGAGCAGTAAAAATAAATGAAATCAGTACTTACCTGGGGCTTCCTCCAGCCCACCGTAGGCTGCGAGGTCCCCCGGCGTCCTCCAGGCTCCTCCCAGGGTCCCAATGCAGACTTCACTACCGCCGACCTTCGGGCCGACACTTCCTCAACAGTGACGCGACTCGTCATCACGCCAGCCGGCGTGACAGTACTGCGCATGCTCGGTTCAGAGTGACCAGCCAGCCGCCGTGATGACATGTAGCGGCACCGTTAAGGAAGTGTCGGGCCAACATTCGGCCTGGGTGTCGCCGGGGGACCTCGTGGCCTACCGTGGGCTGGGGGAAGCCCCAGGTAAGTTCTGATTTCATTTATTTTTACTGCTCAGGGTCCCTTTAAATTGAAGATGAAAAATTATCTCCTAGGAGAAAACTCAGGCGAAAAAGTGAATTGCGTATGGGCCAGAGTATTTATTTATGTGATAGCTTCTTCTATACAGGTAGTCCCCAGTTAAAGTACGAGATAGGGACTGTAGGTTTGTTCTTAACCTGAATCTGTTCTTAAAGAGAACCTGAACTGAAAATTAAAAGACAAAATCACCATACACAGGTCATACTTACCTCCTGTGTAGTCTACTCCTCAATCTCTTTCTCCTCTCCTGCGTCCTGTTTGCCCACTGTGATCACTGGAATTCTCTATCCTTCATTTTAAAATTGGCCATTACCCCATAACAGCTTCCTGGTCAGCACACTGTTAAACTGTAATATCGCCCACTTGAGCCATAGGAAAACATGGACATTACCTTGCACATTCAGTTGTAACTGACAGCTGCTGATCTATAGCTGACAGCAACTGGTATATTTCATTTCTGACAAAATATTGTCAGAACTGGAAGGGGTCACTCTAAGAAGAAAATGGTGAGCTCTTGAGAGGAACTGACGGTGAGGTTAGTATGTAATATTCATTTGCAGCTACGCCATGTGTTTATTTTAAATAATTTTACTCTCTTCAGGTTCCCTTTAAGTCAGAACACTGTGCCATCTCTGTCCCCTGTACTTCCTATGCCCCCCCCCCCCCCCCCACCACCTCCTTGTGCCTCCAGTGTCCCCCTCTATGTCACCTCTGTCCCCTGTACCTGCTCATATAAGTTTAAAAGTTTTTTCTGTTCATTTTATTTTTGTAATAAATTTTCTCAAAAACTACAAGTCCAATTTGAATTTTTTAGGACTTGTTCCCACCACAGAATCAGAGAGTCCATGCTGTTCGTATCGGCGGGTGGTTTTTAAGTCGGGGGACTACCTGTACTGGCAAAATGGTCACATTCCCAAGTATACTCCCATAATTTAACATAAACTTGGCACGTAACCTGAACACCTGCAAATACATTGGTCTCATGCTAGATGAGAAGAAAAATAATTTTAATTGGATATAGCAGATGCTTTTACAAACTTTAATATGAAACATTTCTAGATAAGAAGATCTGTGGAAGCACGATGTCCTTGAACTGCCCAATAACTGCCCACTAACAACAATATATAGTTTTGTTTGGACATTTGTTACATAAGCCACCTGTGGTAACGGGACATTTATGACTTTTAATTAGAGTTTGTTATTATATAGTAAGAATTGTCCTCGACAGAAGATAAACCACCTGTGGTAACGGGAAATATTTGACTTTTAATTAGAGATTTTGTTATCGTATAGAAATAATTGTCCTCAGAAGACAAGCCACCTGTGTAACAGGAAAGTTATGACTTTTTAATAAATGCTCGTACTAGGGCTGCACGGTTTTTTCGGTTTAAAACCGAAACCGCGGTTCGTGGCAAGACGATCTGCTGATCGTCAGTACCTTCGGTTTTTTTGGTCCGCTGTCTGTAATAACTTGCGTCTTGCCCCGCTGTGCGCGGATTGGCCAGAAGCAGTGAATAGGTGGAATGACGGCAGCGGTAGGTGGAGCTGTATGCTCTGTACAGCTCCGCCTACCGCTGCCGTCATTACATCGCTATCCAGTGATTGGTAAAGCTGTATGTGCCCAGCCGCTCGCTCGAGTGGATCCGCCCCCCGCTCATTAAGACTTATACATATTCACTGCTTCTGGCCAATCCGCGCACAGCGGGGCCAGAAGCAAGGTATTGCAGACAGCGGACCGGGCAGTGCGGACCGGGAACCAACAATACACCCCCCCCCCCCCCCCCCCCCCCCAAAGTGCTAAAAGCAGGTTTTGAAAAAAAATCGGGGAAAAATCGAAATTGCAATTTCTGAGAGAAAAATTGCAATTTCGATTTTTCCCTAAAATTGTGCAGCCCTACACATGCTTGACTAAAGTCGGCTGAGGTGGCTTATAACAGCTGCCTTAGCCGATTAACAAGCGTGTGTATGGCAGCTGCCAACTCATGATAGATCTGTACAGCGTATCAACTCACCAGACGGATGGCCTACTTCTTTCAAGACACCGCTTCCCCTCTTGCCACATGACATCATGCATGTGCCACTCCGCCCCCTACATAGCAACAGTACACATCGTCAACTACACAGCTGACATGCGTCTGTACTGGCCGGCCCAGCTTTGTCACCCAAGGGGATTGGGTTCCGATCTCCGACAGGGTGACACAAGTTAAAGGCATGTACACACCTTAAAGAGAACCTGTACTGAGTAAAAATATTTAAAATAAACACATGAGGTAACTTCAAATGAACATTGCATAGTTACCTTGCCATCAGTTCCTCTCAGAAGCTCACCATTTTCTTCTGACAATAATCCCTTCCAGTTCTGACAATATTTTGTCAGATCTGAAATATATCAGTTGCTGTCAGTTATAGCTGAGAGGAAAACTGATGTACCAGGTAATGTCCATGTTTACCTATATCTCAAGTTGGCAATGTTACAGTTTAACAGTGTGCTGACCAGAAAGCTGTTATGGGTAATGGCCATTTTCAAAATGGAGGACAGAAAATTCCCTTGATCACAGTGAACAAACAGGACGCGGGAGAGGAGAAAGACACTGAGGAGTAGACTACATGGAAGGTAAGTATGACTTGTGTATGCTTATTTTGACTTTTCATTTTCAGTTCAGGTTTTCTTTAAGGGAGTGCATTATCATAAAGGAACCAATGTCCTTGACCTAAAAATAACCTGTTGCAAGCTAAGCTTTATGTTTGTTTTATGGTTCTTTAATGGAAAACCAGTCTCCTGTGCTAGACAAACACACTAAGGTCAATATATGTTTATCAGTTTGCGTTTAAACGTGGCTTAACAGAATAATCCATAAAACAAAATGTAGACCGTATAAAGAACAAACAGTAGGATAAAGTAATGGGTGGGTACACGACAATCAAATGTAGACCGTATAATGCAAATAGATGTAACCTTTCCAAAACAATTATATACTTCAAAATATTATTCACAGTAATCTGTACAGCAAACAGGGATTTATATTTAGTCAATACTTGTACCTAACCGCTGCTGATAGCGTTACACCAGAGAAATAGCGATAGTCATGTCTAGGAGACGTCATGGAGAAGCATGTGATTTGCTTGATCAGCTGACAGATGTGCTAAGCTCTGATTTGCTGGAATCACATCCTGCTTTAGCAGATGATCAGGACTAGCAAATCAAAGACTTGCATATCCATCACCTGACCAAAATGATCACATGCTTCTCCATGACTTCTCCTAGACATGACCATCACCACAGAGGTGTCCACACTCCAGTAATGGAGAGATGGGGTACATATTTATTATAGCAAGGCCTCAGGTATGGTCAGGTATCCTGAGAGTCTTTGTGGTCCATTTTTACTTTGTATTTTTGCAAATGTAAGCTAATAACGTGACTGTTCCTCCCATGAATTTATTGTCATTCTCTTCTCTTGTCTGATTCAGGTGGAGTATGAAGGTCTGAAGCATGAGATCAAGCGGTTCGAGGAGGAAACGGTCTTGCTGAACAGCCAGCTGGACGACGCCATTCGGTTGAAGGAGATATCCGAACATCAGTTGGAGGAAGCTTTGGACACTCTGAAGAATGAGCGGGAGCAGAAGAACAACTTGCGGAAAGAGTTGGCCCAATACATCAACATCAACGACAGCATGTACAACAACCACATCAACATCGCTGTGGATGGGCTGAAGTTCTCCGAGGATGGGGAGTCCAACAACGAGGAGAAAATGAATGGTCATATCCATACTCCTCTCGTCAAACTGAACGGAGATTATCGGACTCAGGCTAGGAAGGGGGAATCACACCATCCCGTCTCTGACCTCTTCAGTGAGCTGAATATATCCGAAATGCAAAAACTCAAACAGCAGCTCATCCAGGTATGTCGTTTGGAGTGGAAATATAGTATGTAGTCAGTAGCTGAGAAGAAAGGACCACATTATGCACATTTTGTCTTCTGTGTTTATTGGAGGATTAAGGCCAAATTCAAGTAAAAAAATATTTTATTTCTGAGTGTGAAAAACAAGTCTGGAACTATACTATGGGGTACTATCCCCCACTCAATCAGGTCTCACCTATGTTTGATGACTGGAGAGAGAATAAGGAAATTAAACTGCGACTATGGAGGGGACATTAGACTGTGACTATGGAGGGCAAATTATTTCTCTTGGCCGCAGGAATAAGGACTCAACCCCTTGGGTGACAGTTGGGGTGGCCACAGGGATTGGGACTCAATCTGTTGGGTGACAGTTGGGGTGGCTGCAGGAATCAGGACTCATTTCGTCAAGTGACAGTTGGGGTGGCTGTAGGGATCGGGACTCAATGGGTCAGGTGACAGTTGGGTGGCCGCAGGAATCGGGACTCCATCCTTTGGGTGACAGTTTTTGTGGCCGCAGGTATTGGGACTCGATCCATCAGGTGACAGTTGGGGTGGCCACAGGCATCAGGGCTTGATCTGTCGGATGACAGTTGGAGTGGCCACAGGGATCGGAATTCAATCCATTGGGTGACAGTTGGGGTGGCCGCAGGGATCGGGACTCAATCCGTCAAGTGACAGCTGGGGTGGCCACAGGGATTAGGACTCAATCCGTTGGGTTACAATTGGGGTGGCCACAGGGATTTGGACTTAATCCCTCGGGTGACAGTTGGGGTGGCCCCAGGAATCCGGACTCAATCCCTCTGGTGACAGTTGGGATGGCCACAGGGATCAGGACCCAGTTCCATTGGTGCTCAGCAAGATTTCAGATATCCAATCTACCCAGATAATCCGAACTTTTTTCCACTTTGAATAGCAATTCGGATATTTTTTAAAATCCGAATAGACAATCCGAGCAAACTCGGATTTCCCATCTGAAATCTGAAATCCGAAATCCGGGCGGATAGTTAGTTCAGAGCAGAAGCCAAAATCACCTTCAATGGCAAAAATCCCTTTTGAAGGCATCCAGGCCGAGAGAGAGAGAGACCTCCGAAAGGGGTTTTTGACATTTGAAGAGACTTTTGGAAGCATTTTAAGCCATTTTCGTGTCACTTCCGGTTTTCAATCCGGATATCCTAATCCGGCCGGATATTGGGTTCGGATATCTGAGTTTACTCGGATACCAAAAAGTTCCTGATATCTGGGTATCCGGATCTGAATCAATTCGGATTTTAAAAAGGGGTATCCGATCACCCCTGCCCAGTTCCTCGGGTGACAGTTGGGGTGGCCGCAGGGATCGCGACTTAATCTGTTGGGTGATAGTTGGGGTGGCCGCAGGGAACGGGATTCAGTTCCTCAAGTGACAGTTAGGGTGGCCGCAGGGATCAGGACTCGATCTGTTGGGTGACAATTGGGGTTGCTGCAGGGATCAGGACTCAATCCCTCGAGTGACAGTTGGGGTGGCCACAGGGATCGGAGATTCAATCCCTCGGGTGACAATTGGGGTGGCCACAGGGTTTGGGACTCAGTCCCTTGGGGGACAGTTGGGGTGGCCGCAGGTATTGGGGCTCAATCACTTAGGTGACAGTTGGGATGGCCTCAGGGGTCAGGACTCAATCTTTTAGGTTACAGTTGGAGTGGCCGCAGGGATCGGGACTCAATCCATCGGGTGACAGTTGGACTGGCCACAGGTATTGGGGCACAATTCCCTAGGTGACAGTTGGGGTGGCCGCAGGGATTGGGATTCAATCCGTTGAGTGAAAGCTTGGGTGGCCGTACGGATCAGTACTCAGTCCGTCAGGTGACAGTTGGGGCTAGAGTTACAAGTGGCCATGTAAGGCAACAAACAATTAAAGGTATTTGATGCTTTACAAACAGACTTTAGGGTGTATGCACTAAACTAGAGTAACGTATAATTGTACTGCATTGTGCTATACTCATCGTGCTGTAAGACTTTTCGCAAGTTATTCTGCTTAACATACCTTAGTGCAGTGGCGGCTAACCCATGGCAGGCGTGCCAGAAAGGGTACTCGGAGCCCTTCCTGTGGGTATGCGTGCCAGAAGGGGTACTCAGAGCCATGGGCGTCCGCAGAAAATTTTCCAGGGGGGGGGGCAAAAAGTGGGGAGCAAAAAGCGGGGTGGCGCCGCAAATTTGGGCTGCTGTTGTGTGGCGCGCGCAGCGCGGCAAAAAATGGAGCTACGGACGAAAAATGGGTGTGGTCATGAACCAGAATGTGGGTGTGGTCGTGGGTGGAGACAAGTTTACATGAACTAAGCAATGGTGGGACATTAGATTAGGACAGTGGTGGCGAACCTTTTGGAGGTCGAGTGTCCAAACTGCAAAGTCACTTTACTATCACAAAGTGCCAACAGCAATTTAAACTAAATACAAACGTTTTAACTCATACATGAACATTATGGAAAATTAAGTTGAAAATAAACTGTGAAGATAAACAATTTCATCCATCGTACTCCTGAAAAAAATTATTCATTTTTTTTAGAACCTCCCAGTTTCATTTTCTGTTTTAAAAAGCGGAAAAAGTAGGTTTAATGCTATTGTCTCATATGATGATGATTCAGCTTTTTCCATAGTCTCGCAGTTAGCAATCATGTGACCCCCATCAAGACAAATTCAGCAATCAAGAGGCCCCCAACAAGACAAATTCAGCAATCATGAGGCCCCCAACAAGACAAATTCAGCAATCATGAGGCCCCCAACAAGACAAATTCAGCAATCTTGAGGCCCCCAACAAATCATGAGGCCCCCAACAAGACAAAGTCAGTAACCATGAGGCCCGCAACAAGTCAAATTCAGCAGTTATGAGGCACATAAATAGACAGCTTTTCACATAAATAGGCAGAATGCCCCCTTAATATGTAGACACCTCTCACCTGGCAGCAGTTCCCCAAAATACACTCAATCTGACAGCAGTGGTTCCCCAAAAATAGGTAGCCCCAGGTCTATAGGTGTCCCCAGAATAGGTGGCCAGCGGTATAGATGTCCCCAGAACTGGTAGCCAGGGGTAGAGATGTCTCCCGAACAGGTAGCCAGGGGTATATGTGCCCAGTATATGTAGGCAGGGGTATATGTCCCAGTATATGTAGGCAGGGGGTATATGTCCCAGTATATGTAGCCAGGGGGATATGTCCCAGTATATGTAGGCAGAGGTATATGTCCCCAGAAAAAGTAGCCAGGGGTATATGTCCCAGTATATGTAGGCAGGGGGATATGTCCCAGTATATGTAGGCAGGGGGATATGTCCCAGTATATGTAGGCAGGGGGATATGTCCCAGTATATGTAGCCAGGGGGATATGTCCCAGTATATGTAGGCAGGGGGTATATGTCCCAGTATATGTAGGCAGGGGGTATATGTCCCAGTATATGTAGCCAGGGGGATATGTCCCAGTATATGTAGGCAGGGGTATATGTCCCCAGAAAAAGTAGCCAGGGGTATATGTCCCAGTATATGTAGGCAGGGGTATATGTCCCAGTATATGTAGGCAGGGGTATATGTCCCAGAATATGTAGGCAGGGGGTGTATGTCCCAGTATATGTAGCCAGGGGGATATGTCCCAGTATATGTAGGCAGGGGTATATGTCCCAGTATATGTAGGCAGGGGGTATATGTCCCAGTATATGTAGCCAGGGGTATATGTCCCAGTATATGTAGGCAGGGGTATATGTCCCAGTATATGTAGGCAGGGGTATATGTCCCAGTATATGTAGGCAGGGGGTATATGTCCCAGTATATGTAGCCAGGGGGATATGTCCCAGTATATGTAGCCAGGGGGATATGTCCCAGTATATGTAGGCAGGTGTATATGTCCCAGTATATGTAGGCAGGGGGTATATGTCTCAGTATATGTAAGCAGGGGTATATGTCCCAGTATATGTAGGCAGGGGTATATGTCCCAGTATATGTAGGCAGGGGTATATGTCCCAGTATATGTAGGCAGGGGTATATGTCCCAGTATATGTAGGCAGGGGTATATGTCCCAGTATATGTAGGCAGGGGTATATGTCTCAGTATATGTAGGCAGGTGTATATGTCCCAGTATATGTAGGCAGGGGTATATGTCCCAGTATATGTAGGCAGGGGTATATGTCCCAGTATATGTAGGCAGGGGTATATGTCCCAGTATATGTAGGCAGGGGGTATATGTCCCAGTATATGTAGGCAGGTGTATATGTCCCAGTATATGTAGGCAGGGGTATATGTCCCAGTATATGTAGGCAGGGGTATATGTCCCAGTATATGTAGGCAGGGGTATATGTCCCAGTATATGTAGGCAGGGGTATGTGTCCCAGTATATGTAGGCAGGGGTATGTGTCCCAGTAAATGTAGGCAGGGGTATATGTCCCAGTATATGTAGGCAGGTGTATATGTCCCAGTATATGTAGGCAGGGGGTATATGTCCCAGTATATGTAGGGCAGGGGTATATGTCCCAGTATATGTAGGCAGGGGTATATGTCCCAGTAGATGTAGCCAGGGGGATATGTCCCCAGAAAAAGTGGCCATGTGTGCAAGAGAAGGGGAGCAGCGGAGAGAAGAGGGAGAGATATGGGCATTCACCTTAGGGGGCTCTCCCTCCCTCTCTCGCTCTCCCCTCCGGAGTCCGGAATGAAGTGTGCAGCGGCTGGCAGCGGGCGGAACTTACCTCCTCTCGTCGCACGCGCCGGATGGATTAGCCGCTACTCTGGCCTGATCCAGACCAGAGTGCGGCACCAGAACTTCCGGCGCAGGAGCGAGAGGAGGTAAGTTCCGCCCGCTGCCAGCCGCTGCACACTTCATTCCGGAGGGGACAGCGAGGGAGAGAGAGCCCCCTAAGGTGAGGGAAGGGGGGGAGACGTCCGCCCTTCCCCACTGTCGCCCATAGCGCTCTCTCTCTTCTCTGCGCTGTTCCCCTCCTGCTGGCTGCACGGGCACGCGGCCAGGGGGGGGCAGTGGACGGCCAGGCTCGGGCAGATGCCCGGTTTTGCCATATGTGCGGATGCCCATGCTCAGAGCCCTTCCTGTGGGCATGCGTGCCAGAAGGGGTACTCAGAGCCCTTCCTGTGGGCATGCATGCTGTTGTTGGGTCATCGCCTAGAGCGAAGATGCAAAGTGGAGTAGAAAGGATCCCATGCAGACTATGCCTATATTGAGAGGGATCATCTGGCTACTTATACTGGGGGGGGGGGGGGGGGGGGGGGGGGTACAGGCATCTAGCTGTCTATACTGAGGCAGTCATCTTGGGAGGAGAACATCTGGCTGGCTGTATTTGGGAAGGAGGGATCAATATTGGCTGCCTATACTGGGGAGTGGGGTCATCTGGCTCCCTATACTGGAGGGTGGGGTCATCTGGCTACCTATACTGGAGGGTGGGGTCATCTGGCTCCCTATACTGGAGGGTGGGGTCATCTGGCTGCCTATACTGGAGGGTGGGGTCATCTGGCTACCTATACTGGAGGGTGGGGTCATCTGGCTACCTATACTGGAGGGTGGGGTCATCTGGCTACCTATACTGGAGGGTGGGGTCATCTGGCTACCTATACTGGAGGGGTGGGGTCATCTGGCTGCCTATACTGGAGGGTGGGGTCATCTGGCTACCTATACTGGAGGGTGGGGTCATCTGGCTACCTATACTGGAGGGTGGGGTCATCTGGCTACCTATACTGGAGGGTGGGGTCATCTGGCTACCTATACTGGAGGGTGGGGTCATCTGGCTACCTATACTGGAGGGTGGGGTCATCTGGCTACCTATACTGGAGGGTGGGGTCATCTGGCTACCTATACTGGAGGGTGGGGTCATCTGGCTACCTATACTGGAGGGTGGGGGTCATCTGGCTACCTATACTGGAGGGTGGGGTCATCTGGCTACCTATACTGGAGGGGAGCATCTGAGCACCTCTACTGGGGTATAGTATTCAGGTTAAATTGCCATATCGGCACTTTGCAATTAATATATAGGTTTTGGGTTGCAGTTTGGGCACACGGTCTCTGAAAGGTTCGCCATCACTGTTTAGTGCATACACCCTATACTGTACATTCAGTATGTCATAGCAGAGAGCACAACGCTCACATTTCTGTAAATATTTTATTGTATCTTTTCATGGGATAAGATTGAAGAATGTGACGCTGAGATACAATGTAAAGTAGTGTACAGCTTGTGTAACAGTGTAAATTTCCTGCCCCATCAAAATAACTCAACACTTATTATTAATGTCTAAACCATCTGGCAACAAAAGCAAGCCTAGCTCCCAACTGTCCCTCTTTTGCTATACAGACCAGTAATTGTAGTAATAATTTCCGCTATTAATGTTTGTAAAAGCAACGGAGAAGCTGGCAGCGTCTTGTAATTCAGGGAATAAATCATGGCAATGTGTCAGAGCGATGACAGGCGATCCTTTTTCAAGCTTGTCCAGTCCCTAATACAATCATCTCTAACCTCTCTCCCTTATATAGTATAACAAGCACTAAATTGACCAATGAAGGATCAGCATACCCAGTCAGCTGACTTGTCAATATTCAAACATAAAACTGCCCACCAATCACAGCCCACCATATGCACTGAAAACATAAGCACTCCACTGCTTTGCCGTAACCAGACCCTCTTTCAAACCGTTTCCTCACTGACCTAGCGGAGGGCGGAAACACGCCTCTCCACTGCGTTGAAGTATTCATAGGAACACACACCCGGGGTGGCGGGCCTAGCAGATAACAATTGCTAGTTCTTATGCAGGCAGATGTAAACACAGGAAGTCTCATCCCAGAGGGAGCGACCAATGGCAAGTCAGGAAGCAGATGCGTCAAATGACTCTGGACCGCCTCTAGATGTTAGCGGTCCAACTGCATATGAGGACAGGTGCTGGTAAACAAAGAGGCGGAGCCACCTACTGTCACAGCACATGTCATACACATGGAATGAATAAAATGTGACAGGCTCCAACAGGTTCTGCATATGGAGTGTATGCAAGGCTGGATTAATACTTTTTGCGCCCTTAGGCCAAGTATGAAGGGGCTGTCCTTCCATGTGTGACAGCGCCCTCCCATTCCATGTGTAACATTCATGTACAGCAGCCCCCTCCCATTCCATGTGCAGCAGCCCCCTCTTCCATGTGTAACATTCATGTACAGCAGCCCCTCCCATTCCTTGTGCAGCCCCCTCTTCCATGTGTATCATCCATGTACAGCAGCCCCCTCCCATTCCATGTGCAGCCCCCTCTTCCATGTGTACCATCCATGTACAGCAGCCCCCTCCCATTCCATGTGCAGCCCCCTCTTCCATGTGTAACATCCATGTACAGCAGCCCCTCCTATTCTATGTGCAGCCCCCTCTTCCATGTGTATCATCCATGTACAGCAGCCCTCCTCCCATTCCATGTGCAGCCCCCTCTTCCATGTGTATCATCCATGTACAGCAGCCCACTCCCATTCCATGTGCAGCCCCCTCTTCCATGTGTATCATCCATGTACAGCAGCCCCTCCCATTCCATGTGCAGCCCCCTCTTCCATGTGTATCATCCATGTATAGCAGCCCTCTCCCACTCCATGTGCAGCCCCCTCTTCCATGTGTAACATCCATGTACAGCAGCCCCTCCCATTCCATGTGCAGCCCCCTCTTCCATGTGTATCATCCATGTACAGCAGCCCCTCCCATTTCATGTGCAGCCCCCTCTTCTATGTGTATCATTCATGTACAGCAGCCCCTCCCATCCATGTGCAGCCCCCTCTTCCATGTGTATCATCCATGTACAGCAGCCCCTCCCATTCCATGTGCAGCCCCCTCTTCCATGTGTATCATCCATGTACAGCAGCCCCTCCCATTCCATGTGCAGCCCCCTCTTCCATGTGTATCATCCATGTACAGCAGCCCCTCCCATTCCATGTGCAGCCCCCTCTTCCATGTGTATCATCCATGTACAGCAGCCCCTCCCATTCCATGTGCAGCCCCCTCTTCCATGTGTATCATCCATGTACAGCAGCCCCTCCCATTCCATGTGCAGCCCCCTCTTCCATGTGTATCATCCATGTACAGCAGCCCCTCCCATTCCATGTGCAGCCCCCTCTTCCATGTGTATCATCCATGTATAGCAGCCCCCTCCCATTCCATGTGCAGCCCCCTCTTCCATGTGTATCATCCATGTATAGCAGCCCCTCCCATTCCTTGTGCAGCCCCCTCTTCCATGTGTAACATCCATGAACAGCAGCCCCTCCCATTCCATGTGCATCCCCCTCTTCCATGTGTAACGTCCATGTACTGCAGACCCTCTCTTTTATGTTCAACTTCCTTTAGCCTCAGCTTCCCCTTGTCATTTGTTGCTACCCCTATTTCACACCCAGGTGTAGCCTTGAGCTGCAGCCTCCCAAGGCCCGGGCCTTTGTTGCTGTTTCTTCCGGCCCTGAGTGTATGCAATCAGTAATCTCACAAGGGTGCAGCAATCTAGTCAGGTTTGTGTGATAACACAGCCTGCAGCGTGCTGGGCTCAGTCACACCTCACATCATCATGCAGTACTGTATTTCCAATACTGAATCCATGACTACACGTCTCCAATCAATCAATATTTTCCTCTTTCTCATTCTGCTTCGGAATGCACAAGAATGAGAGGATGACGGTTTCTTTAGGGGCGATCGATGTTTCGCCGGGGACATTATTGATTTTGGCCTGTGGATAATGGACTGGCACCGCTATAAATAGAGACTCTCTATTCCCAAAGGCAAACGTTTAATTCCACAGCATTAGTAAGAATGCCGGGCACATAATGACCTCATTTAACCGCTCGGAAACAAGATAAACAATCACACTATTGTCTACTGTATGGATCCAGTTATCAGCTTTCAGCATGAAATAATCTTAAAATTATTGTTGAAGGCAGGGCCAGCCTGGGCCCTGAACGACCGTATTGGTCCCTCAGGGCGCCACAATATACTTCTGGGCTCCTGAGAAGCCCCACCTACAAAAGTGGAGTGAAGCCCCGCACCAAACATCCACAGAGCCCCGCCTCCCACAGTTCTCTTGGCTGCTGAAAATCCCCGCCTCCAAAGGGGAGGGAAGCTCTACAAACAGCCTCAAAGCCCCACCCCCACACAGTTCTCTTGGTGCTATAATTAAGGACCATTGTCCAAAACATGTCGGCTACCTGGTCGTTTCGTTTTTACCTGGATTAAATAAAGGCGGATTTATACTTTTGCAACATTTTGTGCAACTTCCTTTTTTTTTGTCCCACACAAGAGTGTACACAGTACACTGCAGGCTCCGCCTCGCCTTACCATTCTGCCTGACATACTGTACAGCTTACTCCTTCATCATCAGTGCACAGAGGTGTCTTCAGCAGCAGTGGGTTGACGATCCCTGAGTTCCCTAATCTGCCCGGCAGATAAGAAGGAGGGGGGGACTTGACTTCCTTGGCGGTAACTCTGAGAGGCAGGGAACACGCTTGACTGTTTTCGTGCGCGTTTTCTGCACAGAAAAACTGAGAACTCATGATAATCAATGTGCTAGTTCACACTTACTGAGTTGTTCGTGCGCAGAAGAAAAACTGACATTCTGCATGATGACTCTGCACATTTTGGCAGTTTTCTCTATCAATTACATCAGCTGCTGTGAAAAAAACGTGTGCGTTTTCCTGCATGGAAACACACTTGGTGTGCAGAAAA
Source organism: Hyperolius riggenbachi (assembly GCF_040937935.1). Classification (NCBI taxonomy): domain Eukaryota; kingdom Metazoa; phylum Chordata; class Amphibia; order Anura; family Hyperoliidae; genus Hyperolius; species Hyperolius riggenbachi. The sequence continues at coordinate 494,435,400 of NC_090648.1, forward strand.
ACGCACGCGGAAAACTGAAAGTCAAGTGTGTTCCCTACCTCAGTCAGGCTCAGAGTGGAAAAGAGATGCCAGGAGCGGTAATATTGAGCCTGACTCGGGGAAATTGCCGGAAAGTATGGGAAGACAGCACAGGTTTGCAGTGTTTCTAACTCACTTCCCCCGCCGGGATCCAGACGCTGGCAGTCATTCAACTTGTCTTCTGAGAGGCCCTCGATCCCTCTGATGAGATTGCCGTTTGTCTTCATGACAACAGACGGTGATCGCACTAAAGGGGTACAGTGCCACCCCGAGGACGGAGGGAGAATTGCAGTGCTGGATCCCACATAGGTGAGTCTGCAAAGGCTGTGGTATGACTTTCTCCTGCTTTCAGGGTCTTAAAGCTTGTGAAAAAGTGTGCGTTATTTACGCTAAAAAAAGTGTGCGTTTTTAGACTCTAAAATCCAGAAATAATCATACCGCCAGGGAGGTTAAAGAGGAAATCCAGTGAAAATAATGTAATAAAAAAGTGCTTCATTATTACAATAATTATGTATGAGTGATTTAGTCAGTGTTGCCCATTGTAAAATCTTTCCTCTCCCTGATTTACATTCTAACATTTATCACATGGTGACATTTTTACTGCTGGCAGGTGATGTCACTGGAAGGAGATGCTGCTTGCCTTTTATGCAGTTGATAACAGCTGTTATTTCCCACAACGCAACAAGGCTCCCACAGTGTGATGTCAGAACCATGGTCCTGACATCACACTGTGGGAGGGGTTTCACCACAATATCAGCAGCACAGAGCCCCCTGGTGATCCGTCTGTGAAAAGGAAAAGATTTCTCATGGGGAAAGGGGGTATCAGCTACTGATTGGGACGAAGTTCAATTCTTGGTTACGGTTTCTCTTTAATACTGGGGAACATCTGACTACCTATACAGAGAGGAGGTTAATCTGCTATATATACAGAGGGAGCTACCTAATACTGGAGTACTGGGGCACATCTGGCTACCAATACTGGTTAGAGAGGGCTGTTTCACACCTTAGATCATTGTGCAGAATTGGCAAATCACTAGTGCAGTGGCTCCCTGTGGGAACATTCACACTTCAGCGATAAATGGTGGCAAAATTGACAAGATTTTTAGTGTGAAACAGCCTATATATAATTATGCAGGTACTAGCTCCATAAAAGTGGAGGCACATCTGGCTACCTAATACTTATATCTAGAGATGTACCTGGCTACTTAGCACCTGCCACTACTGAGAATGCTGTGTTCTCGGCAGTAGCTTTGTGATCTTCGCCGGCAGGGGTGGTCAAATCTGTGAGTGGGGGGCACTAGCCGAAAAATGGGGTGCTGGCGTGCCAACAAATGTGGTGCCTGTGGCGCGCGCAGCGCCGAAAGGTGGGCACGGCCATGACATTCTATGGGCAGAGCTAACGTAATGATGTAACAGCGAAGCATAAGAAAGCAGTGTTTACGCCATGATGTGGTCAAACGAGGATTCGCATCATGGGTTTGCAGAAACTGTGTGATGCTATTTAATAGTATACCGTAACCCCAAAGCAGCAAATACAGCCAACTATGACCATTAAATAATAAATGTTACCCCAGACACCAGAAAATAAACGCAATGGGCAACATGTCAGCACAAAATAAACGCATTGCGGGCAACATATCAGCACAAAATCAACGCATTGCGGGCAACATGTCAGCACAAAATAAATGCATTTCGGGCAAACATGTCAGTACAAAATAAACGCATTGCGGGCAACATGTCAGCAAAAAATAAACGCATTGCGGGCAAACATGTCAGTACAAAATAAACGCATTGCGGGCAGCATTTCAGCACAAAATAAACGTATTGCGGGCAACATGTCAGCACAAAATAAACACACTGCGGGCAAACATGTCAGCACAAAATAAACGCAATGGGGGCAACATGTCAGCACAAAAACGCAATGGGGGCAAACATGTCAGCACAAAAACGCAATGGGGGCATATTTCACCTGGAAAAAAAAAGCATTTACTTACCTGACATAAGTCCCCTCACGCAGTCGGCCTCTGGTGTGTGTGCAGCTCCCCGGGCTCACAGGCACTCAGGCAGAGTAGGGCTACGGCAAGATGCCATCCGGAGGCGGAGCCCTGTACTGGAGACACAAAAAATTCTCCAGTACAGGGCTCCGCCTCCGGACGCCATCTTCCCGTAGCCCTGCTCTGCCTGTGCCTGCCGTAGGACAATGCAGGCTGCTGGAGCGGGGCTGCGGGGAATGAACTAGCACAACGTCTATGAGACGCTGCAGCTAGTTCATGTACGGTGACCAGAGGCCGGGACGTACCGCTGCTGAAAGCGGGACGTTTCCCGGGACCTCATGCAGCCTGGGACTGCGCCCCCCGAAGGTGGGACGCGTCCCGGGTAAAGCGGGACGTATGGTCACCGAAACTATGACTATGGTAGGATTAAATTGTGAGCTCCTCTGAGGATAGTCAGTGACATGACTATGTACTCTGTAAAGTGCTTCAGAAGATGTCACTGCTAGATAAATACATAATAATAATATGGTAGGACATTAGACTATGACTATGGTAGGATTAGACTGTTAGCTCCTCTGAAGACAGGCATGGACATGAATATGTACTCTGTAAAGTGCTGCAGAAGAGGCAAGTGCTATATAAATACATAATAATAATATCAGTAAAGTCATCAAATTCTTCTTGGTGTAATGGATAAAAACATTTGGGACCTTTGTTCTGCTTTTTGCAGGCTCATCCACTCCTGTCTGCACAGTCCTCTGGCCCAGCTAGGATTCTGCAATCAACTTTTCAATCAACTGCAGTGTCCCTGCAGCATTCATAATTCACTAGACCAGGGGCCCCCAACCTGTGGTCCGCGGCCCACAGCTGGTCCGTGGGACGTTTGCAGTTGAGCCAGGGGACTGTCCTCTTGCCCCCCCCCCCCCCCACCCCCCTGCTGTGATGAGGAGGAAGCAGGAGAGCGGTTCCCATAGTAACGGCGATACACATCGCCTCTACAGGAAGCCACGCTCTCTCCTGCTTCCTCCTCATCACAGCAGCCGGGAGACGCGCTGCTGTGGATCAGTTATACGCCGGCAGGAGAGAGGAATATAAGAGAAGAAGCGACGGCCGCGGAAGGGGGAAGGCTATACTGGGGCACTACCTACCCATACTGGGCACTATACTGGGCACTATACTAGCTATACTGGGGCACTATACTAACCATACTGGGGCACTATACTGGGGCACTACACTAGCTATACTGGGGCACTATACTAGCTATACTGGGGCACTATACTAGCTATACTGGGGCACTACACTAGCTATACTGGGCACTATACTGGGAACTATACTAGCTATACTGGGGCACTATACTAGCTATACTGGGCACTATACTAGCTATACTGGGGCACTATACCAGTTATACTGGGGCACTATACTAGCTATACTGGGGCACTATACTAGCTATACTGGGCACTATACTAGCTATACTGGGCACTGTACTAGCTATACTGGGGCACTACCTACCCACACTGGGCACTATGCTAGCTATACTGGCCACTATACTAGCTATACTGGGACACTATACTAGCTATACTGGGGCACTATGCTAGCTATACTGGGGCACTATATTTAGCTATACTGGGGCACTATACTAGCTATACTGGGCACTATACTAGTTATACTGGGCACTATACTAGCTATACTGGGCACTATACTAGTTATACTGGGGCACTACCTACCCATACTGGGCACTATACTCGTTATACTGGGCACTATATTAGCTATACTGGGCACTATACTAGCAATACTGAGGCACTACCTACCCATACTGGGACTATACTAGCTATACTGGCCACTATACTAGCTATACTGGGACACTATACTAGCTATACTGGTGCACTATGCTAGCTATACTGGGGCACTATACTAGCTATACTGGGGCACTATTCTAGCTATACTGGGCACTATACTAGCTATACTGGGCACCATACTAGCTATACTGGGGCACTACCTACCCATACTGGGCACTATACTAGCTATACTGGGCACTATACTAGCTATACTGGGGCACTACCTACCCATACTGGGTACTATACTAGCTATACTGGGCACTATATTAGCTATACTGGGCACTATACTAGCAATACTGGGGCACTACCTACCCATACTGGGACTATACTAGCTATACTGGCCACTATACTAGCTATACCGGGACACTATACTAGCTATACTGGGGTAACTATACTAGCCATACTGGGGCAACTAAACTCCCTATACTGGGGCAACTATGCTAGCTATGCCGCCACACCCCAGCCCTAAAGCCCCCCCCCCATAACCCGCTGCACACGACACTGTCCACTAGGACAGGTACCCACATACCGGTAGTATGTCTGACCTAAGCTGCGATTACATCTTACTATCTAACCTGGGAGGGGGCTACATAACACTGGGGGCACATCTAGATATCTATACGGAGGGGGGATTGCCTAATACTAAGGGCACATCTGTGTCTGTGTAAGGTTGGGGGTGCCCAGTGGTTTTCCATGCACCTACACCGTAGCCTCACTCCTTGTCCAATCCACCAACCCCACCAGTGGGCGGGATTGCAGAGAAAGGGGGAAGTCCCTTGGGTGTACGTGTAGAGATAGGAGGAGTGTCCCCTGGGTGTGGTTGCAGAGAAAGAAGTTGTCCTTTGGGTGTGGTTGAAGAGAAAGGAGGTTGTCCCTTGGATTTTGTAGAGAAAGGAGGTTGTCCCTTGGATGTTGCAGAGAAAGGAGGTTGTCCCTTGGATGTGGTTGAAGAGAAAGGAGGTTGTCCCTTGGATTTTGTAGAGAAAGGAGGTTGTCCCTTGGGTGTACGTGTAGAGATAGGAGTGTCTCCTGGGTGTGGTTGCAGAGAAAGAAGTTGTCCTTTGGGTGTGGTTGAAGAGAAAGGAGGTTGTCCCTTGGATTTTGTAGAGAAAGGAGGTTGTCCCTTGGATGTTGCAGAGAAAGGAGGTTGTCCCTTGGATGTGGTTGAAGAGAAAGGAGGTTGTCCCTTGGATTTTGTAGAGAAAGGAGGTTGTCCCTTGGGTGTACGTGTAGAGATAGGAGTGTCTCCTGGGTGTGGTTGCAGAGAAAGAAGTTGTCCTTTGGGTGTGGTTGAAGAGAAAGGAGGTTGTCCCTTGGATGTTGTAGAGAAAGGAGGTTGTCCCTTGGATGTTGTTGTAGAGAAAGGAAATTGACCATTGGATGTGGTTGCAGAGAAAGAAGGGCATCTTTTGAGTATGGTTGCAGAGCAATGAGGATGTCAAATTGATTACTGTTCTAACTAATGTAGTTGATGAAGGGAAGGTAAAGAAAGACTTCTGAAAAGAAACAAGTCTGTGCAGTGAAGTGTTTTCTTTGGTTATTTTAGTCTTTGAAGTATTTGGCAAAGTTATCAAAGCTGCAATTCTGGGCATCACCTGAGAAGTTAGTTGAGGTTAGAGAGACAATGTATGATTGTTTGGTTTGAAGAGCACACCGGAGCTCTGCCAGGCTTCCGCGTAGCTCTGGAATTAATTGCTTGAAATGCTCTTTTGCCAATTCCATTTAGCCACCTGCCGTTTCAGCAGTTTGGTCTGACTGGTGTGCCACGCTTGCTGTTTGGCATCTTTCCTCCCTCTCCTTGGATGGGCTCAGGGGGCTGGACTTGGTGTTGAGCCCCGAGCCCATGCCGCTGAGGAGTGGAGCAGAGGAGAATCCATCAGGGAGACTGGAGCCGATGTTTGCGCGGATGGAGCCAGGCTCCGTCATTAAACAACAAAGGAACAACGCTCACTGACACCTGATAGGTCACTGCTACTCAGCAAGAGCAGTGATTGGCTGCAATGATGGAACCTGGTTCCGCCCACAAGACAGCTCCAGTCTCCCTGATGGACTCTCCTATGCTCCGCCCCTCCCCTTAGCCTCGGGGCTCAATACCTGCTGCATGAGTTCAGATTGGTTGTGCCTGCAGGGCACAGTGGGACAGCTGGGCCACCAGGCAAGCTTGACTGATCGGGGGATAGTAGGTGGCAGGCAGGAAGGAGGAGGAGGGATGTGTTGACAGCCAGTGGCCATGATTAAGGCCCAAGGGGATTCCTAAAAGACCTACTGCCGTTATCTTCTACAGGGGAATAAGCACTCTGTATGTGGAAGCAGCTGTGTGCTGTCCCTCACCTGTGCCCATATGGGCTCCAACGCTTCTAGGAGGACACAGGGCACAGAGGAGGGCACAAGGGGAACAATGGAGGACACGGGCACAGAGGAAGGAACAAGGGGAACAATGGAGGACACGGGCACAGAGGAGGTCACAAGGGGAACAATGGAGGACACGGACACAGAGGAGGGCACAAGGGGAACAATGGAGAACACGGGCACAGAGGAGGTCACAAGGGGAACAATGGAGGACATGGGCACAGAGGAGGGCACAAGGGGAACAATGGAGGACACGAGCACAGAGGAGGACGCAGGGGGAACAATGGAGGACATGGGCACAGAGGAGGGCACAAGGGGAACAATGGAGGACACGGACACAGAGGAGGGCACAAGGGGAACAATGGAGGACACCGGCACAGAGGAGGTCACAAGGGGAACAATGGAGGACATGGGCACAGAGGAGGGCACAAGGGGAACAATGGAGGACACGAGCACAGAGGAGGACGCAGGGGGAACAATGGAGGACATGGGCACAGAGGAGGGCACAAGGGGAACAATGGAGAACATGGGCACAGAGGAGGTCACAAGCGGAAAAATGAAGGACACGGGCACAGAGGAGGGCACAAGGGGAACAATGGAGGACACGGGCACAGAGGAGGGCACAAGGGGAACAATGGAGGACATGGGCACAGAGGAGGGCACAAGGGGATCAATGGAGGACATGGACACAGAGGAGGGCACAAGGGGAACAATGGAGGACACAGGCACAGAGGAGGGCACAAGGGGAACAATGGAGGACATGGGCACAGAGGGCACAAGGGGAACATTGGAGGACACGGGCACAGAGGAGGGCACAAGGGGAACAATAGAGGACACAGGCACAGAGGAGGGCACAAGGGGAACAATGGAGTACACGGGCCCAGAGGAGGTAACAAGGGCAACAATGGAGGACATGGGGACAGAAGAGGTCACAAGGGAGACAAAAATGGACACAAGGCGGACAGGAGGTCACAAAGGGAGCACAGGGGGACAGAGGAGGTCACAAGATGGGCAAAGGAAGACACAGGGAGACAAGGGAAGATGCAAGAGGGGTGAATGAGGACACAGGGATAGAGGAGGTTACGAGGGGGACAAAGGAGGACAGGAGGGACAGAGAAGGTCACAAAAGGGGCAAAGGAGGATGAGGGTCGCTTTACTCATATTTTTGGGGAGGAAAAAGGGGCCCACTGACTTTGGGTTGCACTTTTACTAGGATACTTCCATTGGCACCACCCACTGCCTGTTGTGGCCACGCCCACCATATGTTGTGGCATGCTTAATTTCATGGTTGGGGGGACGTCATAGGTTTGAAGTGCCTAGGTCAGCACAAGCCTTAAAGGACAACTGCAACGAGAGTCATATGGAGGCTGTCATATTTATTTCCTTTTAAGCAATACCAGTTTCCTGACTAGCCTGCTGAACCTCTGCCTCTAATATTTTTAGCCATAGACCCTGAACAAGCATGTAGCAGATCAGGTGTTTCTGACATTATTGTCAGATCTGACAAGATTAGCTGCATGCTTGTTTCTGGTTTGATTCAGGCACTGCTGCAGCTAAATAGATCAGCAAGCCAGATAGGCAACTGGTATTGTTTAAAAGGAAATAAATATGGCAGCCATATCCCTCGTGTTACTGTTGTCCTTTAAATAGAGCCCTGGCAGTGAAGCGTGTTCTTTGGTTATTTTAGTCTTTGAAGTATTTGGCAAGGTTATCAAAGGCTGAAATTCCAGGTATCACCTTAGAAGCTGTTTGAGAGACAACGTAGGATTGTTTGGATAATTAAAGAGCACACCGGAGCTCTGCCAGGCTTCCGCGTAGCTCTGGAATTAATTGCTTGTATTGCTCTTTTGCCAATTCCATTTAGCCACCTGCCATTTCAGCAGTTTGGTCTGACTGGTGTGCCATGTTTGCTGTTTGGCATGGTGAGGCTGGTGGGCAGCAACGGATGCAGGGATAATAGCATTATATTGATGACTGACAACTCTCCAGGTCAGAGACGGACGGCATGGTGAGCACAGGATTCTGGGCTGGAGATGTAGCATAGAGAGGATAAATGGGGTGTTAAGGTTCTAAACAGAGATTGGAATTGGAGACTTAGAGAAGCTGTATGGTTAAGAGAGACAGGTAAAGACCAGGTCAAGCATGTGGCCAGTGCTGCAAGTCTCATGGGTGGGATTGTAGAGAAAGGAGGGCGTCCCTTGGGTGTGGTTGCAGAGAAAGAAGGACATCCCTTAGATGTGATTGCAGAGAAAGGAGGTTGTCCCTTGGGTGTGGTTGCAGAGAAAGAAGGACGTCCCTTAAATGTGGTTGCAGAGAATGGAGGTTGTCCCTTGGGTATGGTTGCAGAGGAAGGAGTATGTCACTTCAATGTGGTTTCAGAAAAGGCGGGGGGTGTCCCTTAGGTGTGGGTGCAGAGAAAGGAGGACGTCCCCTGGGTGTAGTTGCAGAGAAAGGGAGACGTGCCTTAGGTGTGGTTGCAATGAAAGGGGGACGCCCCTCAGGTATAGTTGCACAGACAAGGCCAAGCACGTGGCCAATGCTGGGAGTCTCAGCTGAAGATCATCCTGAGGCACATAAAGGACACTCGAGGCGAAAATAAACTAATGAAATAAAGGATTGTATCTATCTTCGTTCTCCTAAAAATGACTTTTTAAGATATTCCACAGTTTTATTTTATGTTTAAAGCTACTTTTTAAGTTTTAACTGTTTTATTGTTTTTGTTCAATGACACATTCATTGAGGTATGCCAGAGCTAAAATCTATGAACTATTGACCCTTTTTATCTTTCTTGGCCATTTTTAGCCATTTTAGAAAGTGTTGGAATTTCTTATCAGTGAGGGTTACACTGTAGTCACTTCCTGTCTGAGTCAGGATTGAGTCAGCCGCTTACATACCTGATATTTAAAGCGGAATATAACCCTGCATTTCAACTTTGCTTTAAAACATTATTTACAGCATATTATATGCAAAAAGCATTTTTTTTACTAGACCAGCATTGGAAGGGTTAAACACAGAGGTTTAAAGTTACGTGGAGAGATATGCAGAAGTTCAGATTGTTACATTCTATTTAGTTAAATGTATCTATTGAGAAATGTTACACACTCTTTGGCTGTCCTCCAGCTCCTTCTCAGTCAGAGAGATGAGTCACATGCCACACTTAGATACATTTATGTAAACAAAATGTATCTATGTCAGCTTTGGATGTGTCTGCAGAAATCTCCAGGAACTTTAAAGCACTGTGTAACCCTTCCAATGCTGGTCTAGTAAAAAAAAAATGCTGGTTGCATATAATATACTGTAAATAATGTTTTAGAGCAAAGTTGAAATGCAGGGTTATATTCCGCTTTAACTCTTTCAGGCAGAGAAAGAAAAAAAAGGAACACAGCCTAGTTATTTGTGTGCTAGGCACTGTACATACCCATGTCTATCTCATCATGTCACAGGTCACTTCGGGTATCCTTTAACCTCCTGAGCGATAATCCCGAGCTGAGCTCGGGGTATATCGCGCAGGAGGATTTCTCAGGCCCTGGTGGGCCGATTTGCATAATTTTTTTTTTGTTACACGCAGCTAGCACTTTGCTAGCTGCGTGTAACTTCCGCTCGCCGCCGATCCGCCGCTACCCGCCGTGCCGCGCAGCCCCCCCCCCCTCCCCGACCCCTTGCGCAGCCTGGCCAATCAGTGCCAGGCAGCGCTGAGGGGTGGATCGGAACTCCCTCTGACGTCACGACGTCCATGACGTCATCCCGCCCCGTCGCCATGGCGACCGGGGAAGCCCAGCAGGAAATCCCGTTCTGAACGGGATTTCCTGCTTACTCTGATCGCCGAAGGCGATCGGAGTGGGTGGGGGAATGCTGCTGCGCTGCGGCTATCATGTAGCGAGCCCTGGGCTCGCTACATGATTTAAAAAATTTAAAAGAATAGTGCTGCGCCACCTCCTGGGCGATACAATTGTATCGCCCAGAGGGTTAAGTGAGATATGAAGTAGCCAAGCTGTAAGGGCTCGTTTCCACTAGTGCGGTGCGAATCGCTGGGATTCCACCGCTGACGAAATCGCATGCGGATGCGATTCCGCGTGCGTTTTTTGCCGCGATTTCGCATGCGATTTCGCATAGGCAGGGTATATGCGAATTTAACCATGTCACTGCCTGGTTCAATTTGCATTAGTTTTCGTGCGAATTCGCACGCAAAATCGCGGCAAAAAACGCATGTGCGTTTTCCCTATTAAATACATAGCCTGCGAATCGCCTGCATTCCTCACACAGGCGAATTCTGCAGGCTCTACCGTGCAGAAAAATCCTGCACAGAAAAACGCACCAAAAAACTGACAAGTGGAAACAGTCTCATCCACTTGTATTGGTTATGCGAATCCGCATGCAGACAACGCATGCGGATTCGCTCTAGTGGAAACGGGCCCTAAGTGTTATAATTGCTGAAGGTGATTATTGGTATGTTGGCGGACAGAAAGTGGGACATCCTGATAGAGATGTAGTCCTGGAGGGGACGGGATGGGCCAAGGCCTCCATAAATGACTGGAATTTGGAAGTCAAAGGGGGAGAATCCATAAATCAAGTGAACCTTGAAGAAAAGGCAGGTATGAGTGTGGCTGGGCTGGAATAAAAGAAGTTAACTGCTCTACCACCTTCTGCAGTCTATGGGAGTGGCTGACCTATACTGCTATCTCCCCCCTATTAGAGACAGCAGCGGTTGAGGGAGGGGCGCCATGTTTTTGTGAGGCCCAGGAAAGAGAGGGTCAGACATAAGAATATGATAAATGAGTTGTTAGCCGCAGGCCAGCTGGGCATTCCACCATCACCAGCCATGGAAGCAGGAGGAACATATATCCATAGAATTGCTTGTCTGTGCCAGGGATATCACAGAGAGTCCAGGATGATAATACCATAGGGAAAATGTTGCACTGATTATGCTGCTCTGCTGAACCAGAGTGCGATTCCAAGCTGGACAATATTCATAGAGAAACGCTGGCACATACAGGAGAGACCTGTAACTTGGGCCGTGCCGGTGATGTGACATGACAGGGGCTGGTGGCCACAGCACCGGCTGGGGTGGAGGCATCGTGAACATCTCAAGCTGGCGCAGCTCATGTTACAAGTGAGAGTACAAGTCTTTCCTGTATGTGCCAAGGGTTTTACATGAATATGGTCTATTAAAAGGTAATACACTATTCTAGTACTCACATTTATTACCATAAAATTATTTGGCTTGTTGCTGTGGAGAGGTGTGCATGTGTGTGTGTGTGTACGTGTGTGTGGATAAGTCTGTGTGTGTCTGTGAATATGTGTGCATGTGCGTGTCCATATGTGTGTGGATAAGTCTCTGTGTGTCTGTGAATATGTGTGTCCATATGTGTGTGGATAAGTCTGTGCGTGTCTGTGAATATGTGTGCATGTGTGTGTGTGTCCATATGTGTGTGGATAAGTCTGTGTGTGTCTGTGAATATGTGTGTCCATATGTGTGTGGATAAGTCTGTGCGTGTCTGTGAATATGTGTGCATGTGCGTGTGTGTGTGCGCGTGTCCATATGTGTGTGGATAAGTCTGTGTGTGTCTGTGAATATGTGTGCGTGTGTGCATGTCCTTATGTGTGTGGATAAGTCTGTGTGTGTCTGTGAATGTGTGTGCATGTCCATATGTGTGTGGATATGTCTGTGTGTGTCTGAATATGTGTGCGTGTGTGTGCGTGTCCATATGTGTGTGGATAAGTCTCTGTGTGTCTGTGAATATGTGTGTCCATATGTGTGTGGATAAGTCTGTGTGTGTCTGTGAATGTGTGTGCATGTCCATATGTGTGTGGATATGTCTGTGTGTGTCTGAATATGTGTGCGTGTGTGTGCATGTCCTTATGTGTGTGGATAAGTCTGTGCGTGTCTGTGAATATGTGTGCATGTGCGTGTGTGTGTGCGCATATCCATATGTGTGTGGATAAGTCTGTGTGTGTCTGTGAATATGTGTGCGTGTGTGCATGTCCTTATGTGTGTGGATAAGTCTGTGTGTGTCTGTGAATGTGTGTGCATGTCCATATGTGTGTGGATATGTCTGTGTGTGTCTGAATATGTGTGCGTGTGTGTGCATGTCCTTATGTGTGTGGATAAGTCTGTGTGTGTCTGTGAATATGTGTGCATGTGCATGCTTATGTGTGTGTGTGTGCCTGCCAATCCCTTTCATTAAAATTGCGGTAAAAATTGCTGAAAAATAGCTGCGATCGCGTACACAAAAAATTGCGGCGATTTTTACCACGATTTTAATGAAAGTGAATGGGAGAGATTTTTAACCACTTAAAGCGGAATATAACCCAGCATTTCAACTTTGCTCTAAAACATTATTTAGAACATATTATATTTTTTTTACTAGACCAGCATTGGAAGGGTTACACACAGGGAAAGAAATGCTGCTGCAAGCCGAAGTTTAGATAGATACATTTAAGTAAACACAATGTAACAAGTGTGGAATGTGACACACACTCTCTCTGTGTCCGGGAGCTCCTGCACAGTCAGTGTGTGTCACTTTCCACACTTGTTACATTGTGTTTACTTAAATGTATCTATCTAAACTTCCGCTGCGGCAGCATTTCTCTCCACGGAACTTTAAAGCTCTGTGTGTAACCCTTCCAATGCAGGTCTAGTAAAAAAGAAATGCTGGTTGCATATAATATGCTGTAAATAATGTTTTAGAGCAAAGTTGAAATGCTGGGTTATATTCCGCTTTAGTACCAGTGGTCTCGGCCCCTTTAAGGACCAGAGACTGCTGGTACAGAAACGGCGGAATCCCGACGAATCGCCGCATATATCCGCTGTCAACACCGCACGTCGGGAATCGGGAACCTGGGCCACCCATCAGGGGCGTAACTGGAAATCACTGGGCCCCACTGTGAAACTTTGGATGGGGCCCCCTCCCACAAAGGGTGCTGGATGACGTACACAAGACCCTGCTGCACACTGAATGGGGACTGTCTACAAATCTTTGTCTGCAAAACTTTGTATGATTCCTTATCAGTGGCTGAGCAGATGCACTCATTAGAACACTTTTGCAGAGAGCAGAACATTTTTTTTCTCCGTGCCCCTAGTTGTCAGTCTCTCAAGTTGGGGCCCCCTATGACTTCTCGGCCCCTCTGCAGCTGCGTCCCCTGCAGGGTCTATTGTTACGCCCCTGCCACCCATTCTACCGTCTCTATGATGGCAGAGTTCCTGTAAGCCGGCCAGGAGCCGCTTTTATTGGCTCCTGTCCTGACCCTGCCTATCAATGTGAGCCAATGGGAGTTGCTTACATTGATAGACAGGGTCAGGAAACAATGAAACCGGCTCTTGACCCGCTCACAGGGCTCTGCCGTCATAGAGACTTCAGAGAAGAGTGAGCTGTGGCGGGAGACGGTGGGGATTCAGTGGCTAGATGGGCAGGAGCGATGAAAACGGTGAATGCGCACAGCACCGGTGAATTGAAATCTACGTCCTGCCAGCCAGATAGCCATCAAAATAGGGTGTAGTTTTCAATTACTAAGAAGTAATAGTAGTCAGAAGTTGCCTGTCATTAGTAGCCATGTGCACTGGCTGCTGTAATACCAGAGTGCCCTACACCATATCTCCTAACTGTCCCTCTTTGGGAGTCCTGTCCCTCTGTCCCTCTTTCCTCCTCATTTGTCCCTCTTTCAGGACTTTGTCCCTCTTACTATGTAAATAAATATATTTCTCAACTAAAAAATGTGTTGAATTGCCTCTAAACTTTATTCCCATCCTTTAAATTGATATATTACTAATTTTAAAATGTTCATATAAAGGAAAATTAACCAGGAGAGAAAGGACCAGTGTGGTTTGAATTATAAAACAACATATTTTTCATATGAAATCTTTATGGTATGCTTGACTAGGGGTGTGACGGGGCGTGATCAGGGGTGCGGCAGGGGCATGGCTTAAGTGTCCCTTTTTCTCATCTCAAAATGTTGAGAGGTATGCTAGACTATCCTCATCAGAGTAATTAATCAATAATGCAGGGCAGTCTGCTGTTGCAGAAGCCAGTGGCACTGAAATCTTCTGCAGCACTGTATATAGCGCACAGAGTTTCATAACGGTTAGCTCCGTCCACATCCTGACTCCTCCTTTTCCCCAAAACTTGCAGTGACACGCTCAGCTCCCCAACCCGTCAACCCTCCCATGGTTTTTGGGGGGGTGTCTGTAAATAATCAGCACCGGGTGTCAAATTCCCTAGGTACGCTGCATAAGCACCAGTACAGACATTGCCCATTAAAGGACCTCTGTAGCAAAAATCTTAAAATGTAAAATATATGTAAACACATACAATTAAGAAGTACATTTCTCCCAGAAGGAGTCAAAATAAAGAAATCCCTGAGAAGAGATGGACTAGTCCAAAACCTGTCTCTTCTGTCAGATTTCTACTAATTGCTGTAAGTGACAGCAACATAGGAGAAAAGTAATTTATGGCTCATTTTACTCTGGAAAAAACGTAATTTTTATTTGTTTATGTTTGCACATATTTTAGATTTTACAATTTTTCGCCATAGTGCCCCTTTAAGTAACTGTCTAAAGGCCCAAACCCATGGCTCAATTTTTGCAGCGATTTTTCCTGTGACCAATGAATTTTATTGTGACGAAAAGTAGTTTTTCGCAATAATGTGTAACATCGTTTTAAGTAAAGTTAGGTAAACAATGTTTAGCAATGTGTGGCGATTGCGACTATTGTTCTGATCCCCCTACACTCCTACGCTATTTACCACAATCATTTAAAGTCTTGTTCGCACCTGACGCTTGTTCCTGTGGTGCGCATTTGCGCAAGACAGATTAGGGATCCGCTCATTTGTCATGGTGGATCCCGGATCCATCTTTAGGTGAGTATTTAGCTTAGCGTTAATATTTTTCCTCCTCAAAAGTTTGCTTTTAAAGGACAACTGTAGAGAGGAGAATATGGAGGCTGCCATATTTATTTCCTGTTAAACAATATCAGTTGCCTGGCAGCCCTGCTGATCTTTTTGGTGTGCAGTAATGTCTGAATCACACGAGAAACAAGCATGCAGCTAATCTTGTCAGATCTGACAATAATGTCAGAAACACCTGATCTGCTGCATGCTTGTTCAGGGGCTGTGGCTAAAAGTTTTGCAGGCAGAGGATCAGCAGGATAGCCAGGCAACTGGTATTGCTTATAAGGAAATACATATGACAGACTCCATATCTCTCTCACTTCAGTTGTCCTTTAAATGAAGCTTTTTGCAGTTCAAAAGCATTTTAAAAATGACACCTGAGGCATAACCGAGCAGTGCTGGGAATGATTGGGTCAGGTGATCGTCAGTAACACAGCAGATATCTGACAAGGCTGACAGTAAGTGGGAATCAGGCTGTAGATCTTGGTTGTAAGCGTGAAATCGTGGAGGAGGATCGGCATCACATTTACACTAATGAATATTTTATTCCCGGCAGTGCCTGTGTGAGAGAACTGATATGATGTATAATTCATTATTTTCACATAAATACTTTATCATCGCTCTCTGTGCAGCACAAAGCCGTCAGGTTGTCTGTCCCGCCCAGCCATATTCCGTGCGCTCTCACAGATAATGATTTGCTTCTCTAAAGGTGGCCACACATCTAGCAATGTATAGGCAGATCGACCAAGAGACAGATATACAGACTAACCAGCAAGCTCATGGTGACCCAGAACTCATTGGAGTGTGTGAGGGGCTACAATGGTCCTAAAAGCCCCCTTACTAAGATGCATGGAAAATAAGAGTTTGCTTTCTTAAAACAGAAAGAATTTGCGATAATTCAGGTTGGAGTGAGCTTGAGAAGTCTCCCACAATGCATCACTGCTGAATATATGCAAATTAACCATTGTACCCTTAGAAGCTAAACACACCTCCAGAACCGCTGGAATGCAATGATGTGTCAGCTTGTTAATTTGTACAGAGCCAGAATAATCCAACATGCATACAGACTGTTTGGATTGGTTGATCCTCATCAGTGCATGGCATGGATTAATTTGGCTCTATGGAGTAGGGCTTGAATCTGATCTGAGAGAGATCTGTCGGCTGCCCATGCACTGCAGGCCAATTCCCGATCAGGTTCATGCTAAAAACGATCAGGAATCGGCCTTTTAACACCGCATGCACCAGCAGGACAGTGTCTCCCCCCCATTTAAAATGCCCCCCCTCTCCCCCCCATGCCCAGTGCAGTATACTTTACCTGTCTGTGGCCATCACACATGCGCCCACATTGCTCCAGCAACCAGGTGGGCACATGTATGCGGATTGAGGAGGAGCCAGCGACAGACACGGACAGGTGCAGTATAATGCATCGGGGGGGGGGGGGGGGGGGGGGGCATGAGGGTTCTCTTGCATGTTTTAAAAACAAAAACTGACACTTACCCAAGGTTTCTATCGGCCCTCTGCAGCTGTCATGTTCTGCGCCATCTTCCTCCGATGCTTCGTTCCCCGCCCCCGGAACCGGTCTATTATTCGTCTAACTCATTCATGTCAAACTCCGGCCCGCAGGGCCAAATCTGGCCCTCAGAACCATTAACTTTGGCCCTCAGGTGGTTTTCCCACTTTGCATTACATTTGGCCCTCTCTAGACCACCAGGGAAGCTATATTGGAGATTAATCCCTAGAACACCTGGAAAGCCATATGAGGAGGTCGGGGAAAGCACTAGACACCAGGGAACTGTATAGGGCAGGGTGGGGGCCTCTAGACATCAGGGAACTGTATAGGGGTTGAAGGGGGACCATTAGACACCTGGGAACTTTACAAGGGAGGAACGTGGCCAGCAGACATTGAGGTTGGCCCGTGACTAGGCCTCAGTGTACTATTTCGGCCAAGTTTGTATTTGAGTTTCACACCCCTGGTCTAACTAGATGAATCGAACTGTGGCTGCACTGCAGTGGCCGCACGCGTGCTCGTTCCCGCGCGTCATTGGGAGCGTTCATGATGACGCGCAAGAGCAAGCACACGCGCAGCCGGCGTTCTTTTCGTCTAGTTAGACGAATAATAGACCGGTGCCGGCGGTGGGGAACGGAGCTGCGGAGGAGGACGGCGCGGGACATGACCACTGCAGAGAGCCGATAGAAGCCCCAGGTAAATTCGCCTGTCACAACATCACACACTATTACTGCCGCGCAACAGATCGACGGCCCCACATCTTGCAGCATGTCTGATTGATACATGTGGCTAATTTTAGCCTGAAATTGGTGGCATCATCGATCAGGCATGCTCTTGGCAGCACTGATTTTCATCCGATTCGATAATACTTACCAAATCGGATGGCCACCTTTACAGTATTATTGATGAGGTTTTGTGAAATGAAAGGGGATAGACAAGCTGCCCTCCCACCCCCCCCATGCCCACCCACATTACCGGCAAAGACACCACAGAATATTCTAATCAGCCTATCTCCACTCTCTATATATGTCAAATCCGGACCCCGCGTTACATCTCGCGTTTTGCTGCACACGGATCTGTGTACGATCTGTGTTTTTAACAAGTGGAAGCGGGTCCTATTTTTTACATAGAATCTGCTTCCTGCATTTTCGTGAAGCTTTAAAAACATATCTGACAGATACGTTTTTAAAGCAAGTGTGAACCGACCCGGTAGTTACGTATTATCCCGTCTGGAAAGTTTGTCAGCTTTTTGTTAAAGTTCTGTTTGATCCCCTAGCCAGATCCAAGCCATTTTTGGAAAGCTGAAAGTCCCGACTTTCCTTTGCACTGGGTCCCGAGTCCATGCAATGCCCCATTCCCAAGTTAGGGGGGGTTTGGGGGACGGGTGTCCCCTGCACTTTGCTGCAGAGAGCACAGTGGAATTGAGTCCCCTGCCCGTGCCAGTAAGGGCCCGTTCAGATCAGAAATGCGGATGGCCATGCGTGCGGAAACGCGTGCGGACCGCAACGCGTACGAACGCATGGCCATCCGCGTTTGTGTGCGTTGCGTGGCTGACCCCATCACTGAAAGTGAATGGGACAGCCACGCGTTTTTGCAAAATCTGCGTGCAGCATGCGTCCCCGGACCGCACAGGTCCGGAACGCATGCAGTGTGAACATCAGACATTGCACTCTATGCAATGTCTGATGTCGTGCGTTTTGGCCACCTGCACGCGTTTCCAAAACGCGGCTGGAAACGCGTGCAGTGTGAACGGGCCCTAAGACACAGAGGAGATGAGGGTGCAGAGCTGCGCTGCTCTTTCATCTGTAATGAGTGACCCAGGGCACTTGACATAAGTTTTGAAGACAGATTTATGCTGCGAAGGAAGAAGACCTACCGGGTGTGCTGCTTATCATCGTGTCGGGTTTGTCCCGTACTTCTGTAATTGTACTTTCTGCAGCCAAGTTCCAGGGGCATATTTCAGCTTTCCAAAAATGATCAGATCTTCCTGGGGGAGCAAACAGAACTTAAACAAAAAGCTGCCAAACTTTCCAGACGGGATAATACATAAGTACCACCGACCCTTACTAAGGACAGGTCTTGTTTGACTACCATGCTCATCTTTTGGTGAATGCTAGCATGGATATTGGGAATACTGTAGATGTGATATACTTGGACTTGACAAAGGCCCTTGACACTATTCCCCACATCAGTCTGGTGCAAACGTTGAGGATGCAAGGACTGGGGAAGGATCTTTGTGCATGGATAGGGAACTGGCTATTGGACAGAAAGCAAAGGGTTGTGTTCAATGGATCATATTCAAAAGGGTGACTGTTAGTGGGGTGCCACAGGGGTCGGTATTAGGTCCCGTACTCTTCAGTGTATTTATAAATGACCTAATTGATGAAGTACAAAGTAATGTTGCTATTTTTGCAGATGATACAAAGTTGTGCAGAATTATCAACACAGAGGAAAATAGTGACATATGGCAAAAGGATTTGGATAGGGTGGCTATATGGGCACTCAGATGGCCAAGCAAATTCCTAAACGTGTCTGATGTCTATTTTGTAGGGTTGTTCATGGAAGTATCTAACAAGTTATAATATTGACCTCATGATTTGTCCTCACTGATTTTGTGTTTTTTGACAGGTGGAGCGGGAAAAGGCAGCTCTGCTAACCAACCTCCAAGAGTCTCAGACTCAACTGGAACACACAAAGGGGGCCTTAACGGAGCAGCACGAGCAGGTCCATAGACTTACGGAACACGTGAACACCATGAGGAAACTACACACTAGCAAGGAGCTGGACTCTGATAAAGCTAAAGTGTCTGGAGAGGAAGCCCATGACTATGAGGTGGACATCAATGGTCTGGAGATCCTGGAATGCAAATACAAAGTGGCTGTTACGGAGGTGATAGACCTCAAAGCAGAACTCAAAGCCTTAAAAGAGAAATACAACAAACATATAGAGAGCTACACAGAGGAGAAGTCCAGGTTGGATACGAGGATCCAGATGTACGATGAGCAAGTCTCGGGTCTGGAGAAAGCCCGTAGGGAGAGCAGCGAGAGACTGTTTCTTATGGAGAGAGATCTTCACATAATGACTGCAATAGCAAATGAAACCCATAATACCCTTAATACGGCTCAGGACGAGCTAGTGACTTTTAGCGAAGAGTTAGCTCAACTCTACCATCACGTGTGTCTATGTAACAATGAAACACCAAATAGAGTTATGTTGGACTACTATAGGCAAAGCAAAGGCACCCGTAGCGGAAGCTTGAAGGGCCCCGATGACCCCAGGATACTTCTGTCTCCGAGACTGGTCAGGAGGGGTATGGCCTCACCAGTGGAGGCAAGAAGCCCTTGTGACCCAGTACCAAAAGACAGCATAGATTCCGGTAGAGAGCCCTCCCCGCAAAAGTCTGCTACGGTGTCCCCCGTCATCACTGCCCCCCCATCCTCCCCCGTGTCTGACTCTAGCGATATACGTAAGGAGCCAATGAACATCTACAACCTCAATGCCATAATCAGGGATCAAATCAAGCACTTGCAGAAGGCCGTGGACAGGTCCTTGCAGCTGTCGCGTCAGCGGGCCGCGGCCAGAGAACTGGTACCGATGATCGATAAGGACAAGGAAGCATTAATGGAAGAGATTCTCAAGCTGAAGTCATTGCTTAGCACCAAACGGGAACAGATAGCGACTCTGCGAGCCGTGCTGAAGGCAAACAAACAGGTAACTTCCACAGAGGTAAAGATCAATTTGTGCAGCAAGATGTCTCCATTTGTCCCAGGTTCTCCTTAAAGGGCACCTGATGTGAGAGGAATACGGAGGCTGCCATCGTCATTCCCTTATAATAAATACCACTTCCTTGCCTGTCATGCCGAGATTTTGGCTTTAGTTGTGTTTGAGTCACACACCTGGAACAAGCATGCAGCCAGCATAGTCACACCAGAGTCACAGCATCTGATCTGCACGCTTAGTCTGGGCCAGTGACTTAAAGTATTAGAGGCAACTGACTTCAGAGTAGGGACACTGAGAGCCAAATATAGTGTAGTATGGACTGGTAGTTGAAATTAAGTATGATAGAGTAATAAGCAATACTCACAAAGCAGGGTTACCTCAAAGTCAACCACTGTAAAGGCAGGTGGGGAGATTAGACCTGACCCCACTCAGGATTAAGAAGTCGCTCTTAGTAGATGAGAAAAAAATGGGGTAACACCCCTCCACAAGGGTGGACTTGATGCAGCTTAGTATGGATACAGATGCGTCAAAAGGATAAAAATATCTAAAAAGTTTAAACCATGAGGAGGCAGTGGTGGACTTACCTCCTCCAAGCAGAAACAAAAATTGGCAATGTGTTTGTCAAATAGAACAAGTTTATTTACATACTCCAGGGGGGACACTGCAACGCGTTTCACAGGTTTGATCCCACTTCATCAGGCAATAACAACGGAGTAATAGCTAATGTGGTCAGTAAAAGGCACCTCTACTATATAAACTTGTTCTATTTGACAAACTCATTGTAAATTTTTGTGTCTGCTTGGAGGAGGCAAGTCCACCACTGCCTCCTCATGTTTTAAACTTTTAAGATACTTTTATCCTTTTGGTGCCTCTGTATCCATACTACGCTAGGCAACTGACTTAGTAGTATGTGTATGGGGTCTCAGGTGAATGGAGGGTGTGTATGGGGTCTCAGGAGTATGGGGTATATCTATGGGGTCTTAAAAGTGCTCCTTTGCCATCCAGTGGATAAAACTAGCTCTGGAAGGGGAGAGAAGCTATCCTGCCACTCCATTTGTGAGCCACGCCCCCTCTGCTGATGGCCACAGGACTATAATGTATAATAAACTATGTATAAGGGGGAAGGGCAAAGATGCTGTTGTTTATTCATTTGAATACTTAGATCCGCCCTGTAGGAGGGTTTATGGTACAGAACAGAAGCAGAGCTCCACCCCCAGGTCTCACTTATCGATAGATAATTTCTGACATATCCGATCTTATTTTCGATCGTTTTCTCATAGAAGTGAATGGAAATTGATAAGAAAAGATCAAAGAATCGATCAGAAAATCCATCGGAAAATCGATCAGACAGTAAATCGGCTTAAAAATCTCATCATGTATTCCCAGCATAAGGGATTCACAAGAAAGCTCAAATAATGTTAATTTCTGCGCTAATTATCTAAATGTATTAATTAATTAGTTGCTAATTAAGACAAAACCTTGTTAACGCTGATAAATATTTTAGAATTTTGAAATAAAAGGAAACCAGCAGAATCCTTAAATCTGGTGTTATAACAGGTGTACTGGCTCTGCGGAGTTTCCGCTGAGCGGATCGTTCAGAAACAGCCTTATGAGTCCGCCGACAGCGCGTACACACGTGCTACTGTCGGCTGAACGTCCGCCCAGTGGGAGTGTCCGGCGGACCTGTCGTTGCCGGCAGTAGTGCGTGTGTACGCACCTTTAGACTTATGTCTCTGATCCAAGGGCTTGATTCACTAAACCGTCATAACTCAAATATCACACCTTATCAAAGTTAACATGCCTTATCAGAGTAGCATAGCGAACGCTACGAACCCGCGGGGGCTCAGGGCATTACGAGTGCCATTGCCAATTAGCAGGCATACGTTCGTAGCGCTCGCTATGCTACTCTGATAAGGCTTGTGATCTTTGATAAGGTGTGATATCTTTAATAAGGTGTGATATTTGAGTTATCACGGTTTAGTGAATCAAGCCCCTATTTTACTTCTTAGCTGTACAACACATACAAATATATATATATATATATTTTTTTTTTTTTTTTTTTTTTTTTTTTTTTTTTTGCTTCAGTGTCTCTTTAAAGCCTTGTACAGACGCCAGATGAAACTCAGCTGAGATGGCCAATAATAACCACCTCTACTGACAATCCAGCATGTGTACAGCAGCCCCTCGATGTCCAACTTGAGGATCACTTTGGCCAAGTGATTGCAGAGAGTTTTTTTCTCCCCACTCACACCGCCTGCTGCGTCATGTCACTTCCTCATTGCTGTGTTGGCCCCCCTCGCATGGTCACAGAATCGCTAGCCTGTAGGCTAGTAACAAGTCTGTACAGCCTCAGCCCTGCAATGTCGCTTGAAGTATGGGCTCCATATCCCCACCAGGGGACATGTCTCGTTTGTGTGTACCAGGCTTTGTTTTAGCTATTTTTAGCACACTTTTATATCAGCCCACTGACGCTATGGATGTTTTGGTGATAACCGGAGTTTCTGTGTTTTATTTCAGACGGCAGAAGTTGCGCTCGCAAACCTGAAGAATAAGTATGAGAATGAAAAGACTATGGTGACTGAGACAATGACCAAGCTACGCAACGAGCTGAAGGCCTTAAAGGAGGATGCCGCCACCTTCTCGTCACTCAGAGCCATGTTTGCCACAAGGTGAGAGGCAGCTGCAGGTGGCGGCTGAGTGCCGAGTTCACTGTCTGTTTGTGAGGTACAGGGGAGCTGCCAGTGGCTATCTTGTACCTGAGCCAATGTAGTCCCAACAGGAGAGCTGCCGCCGGCTATCTTGTATCTGAGCCAATGTAGTCCCAACAGGTGGGTTTATGGTGTAGGGGCGTCTTATGGACCTTTATCCCCCAAGCTACTCTACAATAATCCCTGCCGCACCCTACCACTTACACTACACTGCACCACACTACACACTAGACTATACAATACACTACACACTACACTGCACCACGTTACACTACACTACACACTAGACTTTATACAACACTGCACCACACTGCACTACACTTCACACTAGACTGTACACTACACTGCACCACACTACACACTAGACTATACAATACACTACACTACACTACACACTAGACTATATACTACACTGCACCACACTGCACTACACTGCACTACACTACACACTAGACTGTACACTACACTGCACCACACTACACACTAGACTATACAATACACTACACTACACACTAGACTATACACTACACTGCACCACACTGCACTACACTATACCACACTGCACCACACTACACACTAGACTATACATTACCTTCACCACACTTCACACTAGACTATACAATACACTACTCTGCACCACACTACACTACACTATACACTGCACTGCACTACACTACACACTAGACTATACACTACACTGCACTACACTACACACTAGACTATACACTACACTGCACCACACTGCACTACACTACACACTAGACTATACACTGCACCACACTGCACTACACACTAGACTATATACTACACTGCACCCTGCTGCACTACACTACACACTAGACTATACACTACACTGCATTACACTACACACTAGACTATACACTACACTGCACTACACTACACACTAGACTATACACTGCACCACACTGCACTACACTACACACTAGACTATACACTACACTGCACCACGTTACACTACACTACACACTAGACTTTATACTACACTGCACCACACTGCACTACACTACACACTAGAGTATACACTACACTGCACCACACTGCACCACACTACACACTAGACTATACACTACACTGCACTGCACTACACTACACACTAGACTATACACTGCACTACACTACACACTGGACTATACACTACACTGCACCACACTGCAATACACTACACACTAGACTATACACTACACTGCACCACACTAGTCACTAGACTATACACTACACTGCACCACACTACACACTAGACTATACAATACACTACACTACACACTAGACTATACACTACACCACACTGCACTACACTAGACACCACACTACACTAACCACCTCATGCCCTCCCAAATAAGATACACTACAGTAACAGCATCTAACAGTTCAGCTCTCACCTGATCCTGCCGCTGTGCTCATCCCACCTCGCTCCGGCTTGTCCAGACATCCCTCTCCTCCTCCGGCGTGAGTGGAATCTTCTGACATAGCTGCACACAGTGGCCACCTGCCACTGTACAGCTCCGGATCCTCCATCTGCTTGGCCTCTGTCTTCTACCACATTGGTACGGGTGGATACTGTTACACTAGTCAGCATGACCCCCGCGCATGGGCGCTGCTCGTGTTTTAGTAGCCACCCGGAACAATGCGGAAGAAGATCCGAGGCCATGCGGACAGGGGACCTGGATCTGTACCGGCCGCTGTGTACAGCTATGTCAGAAGATGCCACCAGGGGCGTAACAATAGGGGATACGACCCCTGCCCCCGCAGGGGGGCCTGCTCAGGGCCTTTTTGGGGGGCAGGAGGTGTCGCAGCATAAGAGGAGAGTGTGGCAGATAGGTAGGGAGGGGGGACAGGAGGGGGCTCTCCTCTCAGTGCTTCACTCCTGCAATCAATAGTGGCAGCGGCGGCAGGCTAAACACCTACCTCATTCATGCCGAAGGTTCCGATCACTAAGTGCTTCATGTTACTTCCTGTGTAAACAGGAAGTAGCATGAAGCTCTTAGAGATCGGAGACCTCCGGCGAGAAGGAGGTATGTGTTCAGCCTGCCGCCGCTGCCTGTCCGCTGCCACTATTGATTGCAGGAGAGGAGCACTGAGAGGAGAGCCCCCTCCTGTCCCTCCTCCCCACCGATGTGCGGCCACGCTCTCCTCCTATGTTGTGACCCCTCCTGCCCCCCAAAAAGACCTTGAGCAGGCGGAAGGGGCTTATTAGAGGCATTGTTCTCCTAGCAGAGTTGCCCTGCGTCAGCCGCTTTATTTATCTTGGCTGTAAACTTTGACTTTTGAAGAATAATTTGGGTTTCGCCCTCCACCTGAAGTCTGATCATTCCTGTAAAGCAGTTTATTGGATTCAGCTCTGGGCTGTCGGTAGAGTTTCCTGTGTTACGATATCATCTGTGCCAGACAAACTGTGCTACCGCCAGTGTGAAACCAGCCTCATCCTCCTGAATTAGTTGTATGAATGCCAAAATTCTCTGTGCGGTCTCAGGCTTCTTTTACACTGCAAATCGCAACTCCGATTTGCGATTCTGATTAGCACTTTTCACCGGACGCTATCAACCCAAGAAGAAGAATGCAGGAAAAAAATGCAGCAGGCAGGGCTTTTTTTAATCGCAAGAAAAATCGTAATCGCATGTAGTGTAAAAGAGCCCTTAGCGCCGTTTGGAGACTTTCATACCTCTACGGTACGGCGTGGCGCGACATAAGTGACGTTTTCGCCGCATCCCAGATACTGGTATGAAACTTTGTTAACGCTGCGGTGATGCGTGGACTTTTAGCGATCTGCTTTGGCCCGGAAATCATGTTAGTCTATGGCGAAGCATGGATTTTGAAAAAATTACCGCTGCGGAGGTAAAAATTCACTTGCGCATACCCGAAGCAGGAAGTGATGGCAAGCGCATGTCACTTCCTGCTTAGCCGATGGCCAAAAAGGGAACACCGCACAATAGTGCAGTCTTCCCTGAAGGCCTGTTTTTGACGGTGCGATTTGGTGCATTGGCCACGACGCAACGCCAACGCTGGTTTATAGTGTGAAACCAGCCTAAGGGTTCCCGGTCAACAGCCACAGAGAGGACCCATCACCGGCCGCCCCGTCTTATTCACAGATAAAAATACACATTAAATACACACTACATACATAAAATTCAATAAAAATAAATAAATCCCACAATAATTAACAAACAGTTTGCAGCGGCGCTATATGGGTTGAGTTTCAAGGGATAAGAGCCAGTCCCCTGGAAACAAACACATTCCTGGAAACAAACAGATTCCCTTTCCAAGAAATCTTCTTGGAAAGGGAATTGGTTTGTTTCCAGGAAGCCGGCTCTGCTTAGAACAGCTACTGCAGGTTGCTTGGAATGACATTTGTGTTGCTCAGATGCGAAACTTTGGCCAAGACGAAGGAAAAGGCCCAGAGGATTCTGGGTGCAGTTACACAAACCTGAATTAATTTAGCAAAACACAATTTTACCTATCTAAAAAAAAAACCTATTAAAGAGAACCCGAGGTGGGATTTAATTATGCTAGTAGGGCACAGAGGCTGGTTGTGCACACTAACACCAGCCTCTGTTGCCCCATGGTGTGCCTCCAAGACCCCCCTGCGCGCCGCTATACCCCCCGCAGTGCTGGCGACAATGTTTACCTCTGCCTGTCTGTTAGCGCCGCTCCCCTGCCTCCTCCGTATCGGCGCTACCCGCCCGCGTCCCTTCTCTCCAATCAGCGGGAGGGAAGGGACGCGGGCAGGTAGCGCCGATACGGAGGAGGCGGGGGAGCGGCGCTAACAGACAGGCAGAGGTAAACATTGTGCTGGTGACACGCTGCGTGTCGCCAGCACTGCGGTGGTATAGCGGCGCGCAGGGGGGTCCTGGAGGCACACCATGGGGCAACAGAGGCTGGTGTTAGTGTGCACAACCAGCCTCTGTGCCCCACTAGCATAATTAAATCCCACCTCGGGTTCTCTTTAAAGCCTAACTTTTAATAGATTTGATTAAAATGCCTGTCTCTGCAGATATCTCAATAGTATTCTGCAGAGGGGAATTGGGAATCCCTGAAAACCATGCATAGCCTTTATTTGGGCTTTAATCCGTTTTACAGTCTACCCCTTTATCAGGGACTTCATCAGGGACAGCCATGAGGCTGTGCTGCAGATTTGCATCTCTGTTTTTTATTTTTCTTGTTGTTTCACTTTATGTATTGACACTGGTAGCACCTTGCACTTTTATATTTGCCCCTGATGAAGCCCCTCTTTTAAAAGGGTGAAACATGTCGGGTTGTGGTGGGGTGATGTGTGTATAGTATGTAGTTGTTATATCAGTCTGTTGAAAAAGGGTAGACCATAATACTGATTAGAGCCAAATAAAGTCTATTTGGCTTTCAATGCTGCGCCTGCGCAGGACGCTCCCGGCGATGTGACCGAGAGCAAGGATGTGTGCAGCCAGGGCTGCGCAGACGCAGTGGCTGTCGACTTGTAGGTCGGCGGTAACAAAAGTGAGCTGTGGTGGGGAACCGGGGAATCCTTTTGTCCCAGCGCGGGCACAGGACGTCTGCAGGGTGCTGGGAGAAGCCCCAGGTAAGTTTAACTCTTGTTCTGTTTGTTTTTTTCTCCCCTTACGGGTTTCCTTTAAAGACTGTTGGGTGTAGGTCTAGAAGTTTGATTAGCTAAGATGTTTTGGTGACCTTTAGAAACAGACATATCTCAGAGCAGTAATGAGCAAGAGATAAATTACTTCCGCCATAGACATACTATAAATAGTGGGGAATGTTTTATATTCAGTAGTCATCATGTCTGCTGACATTATTCTAATCAACAGGTCAAGAGAACATTTTTTACAGGTCAACAATATGTCTTCTGACATCCATGTCTAATTACTGACGTCAATACCCACTCATATTGTAAATGTCAAAATTTGAATCATTTGTAAATAAGATAAACATGGTATAAAAATCAGCCTGTCTTCTTTGCTCTAAAAGATTATTTACAGCATAAAACATACTGGCATAAAAAAATGTTAGAAGGACAGCATTCAAACAGTTAAACACAGCACTTTGTTCTTCAGTAGAAAGATTCCTGCCATTGGAAGAGGTGATAATATTATCTTTTGTTTACATTCCTTTGTTTGCTACAATTAGTATACAGCCAGCAGCATGCTGAAACTGATTGCACACATTGTAGAGCCAGAGAGAGCTGAGAAGTGATCACTGGATACATTAGAATATATAAATATAGCAGCTATGCAGTAAAATGCAATGGCAGTTTTCAGAGCAGATAGACTGTACTTTGTAGACTTGTTCTTTGCAAACGGGCAATAATACTTGTGCACAAAATCAAATATGATAACCGTATGGGTAATATGTAGGAAAACACATTTTTATTGAATAATTTGTTAGAGTTTAATCCCTTTTTTAAGATATTGGAAAATTCCAGAAGGTCAGCCAGCTTTTTCGGCTCAGACGGACATAATTGTAGCAGTAGCCAGCTTGAAGTCACCACCTTGTTACTGCAGTTACCTTCCATTGCACAATCTTTATTTAGCAGCCACAGTTCTACACTTTAGCAGAAAACTCTGTAGCAGAGACATAGATGTAGTTTATATGGCTGGTCAGCTGCCAATATTGGACAGCCGTGCTGGAAAGAATGAAGGCAATACTGACCTGTTTCTTTTCCTCGCACAGATGTGATGAGTACGTTACGCAGCTGGATGAGATGCAGAGGCAGCTGGCGGCCGCCGAGGACGAGAAGAAAACGCTGAACTCTCTGCTGCGGATGGCCATTCAGCAGAAGCTGGCGCTCACGCAGCGGCTGGAGGACCTGGAGTTTGACCACGAGCAGTCCTGGCGCACCAAAGGCAAGACAGTAAAGAGCAAGATCGGCAGCCCCAAAGTAAGTGCAGCACCCTCTACAAGCACAACACCCCCGTATACCCCCACCTCTAGGCGCCGTACCTTGTACCTACACACAGAGGGTGCTAGTGAACCCGAGACACAGAGGTCTGACCAATGTGCAGAACTGCTACAAAGCCCAGCTCAGAAGACCCACCTGGCCTCGTCCTTACAGTCTGATTCTGATTCATATCTTACTTAAATGTCCTACCTTGAGCCTGGATTCTGTGTTGTGTTTGTACCAATATGTCTGTCTTCACAATGACTGTCATGTGTCCACACTCATCCACCCTTCTGTGTGTCCATCTCATACATGTCTGTGTTCTCTTATCTAATTGTTTATGTTGCCTGACCTTTCTGCGGCCAGGAATAATTATACTGCCAGGAACCAATCAAATATCACCGGCTGTATTTCTACATCCAGGGACTGTCTGTTATTCACTGCAATAACCTCTTACTAAAGTGCCACTCCACCATGACAGGCCCCACCTCCTCCTCCTCCCTCCCATAAGTAAATCTAATGTATCCCAGACAGTAAAAACTAGTCATGTCAAATGTAGACAGTGACAATCCTCGGTGTAGGTTTAAGGCGGGGTCAGGATATGAGGTGGGGTCAGGATATGAGGCGGGGTCAGGATATGAGGCGGGGTCAGGATATGAGTGGCTGAAGCTCTGAGGTCACTCTTGGTGGCATTATCAGACATTAGAAGAAGAAGAGAGTGTCAGTAATAAAGGCATTTCTCAGCACATTGTGCAGAAATAAAATAAAGATCGCCAGGTCCTTTTGCTGGTCATCTGGGACAGTTGCAGTGTTTGTCTCATTTCTCATTTTCTGGAGGAAAAGGTTAAGATCACCAGTCTGTGGACTCTCAGATGATTAAAGGGAACCAAGCACCACTTTTTTTTACTACAGTTTTTCCTGGTTTCTAATAGCTATGGGAGCTGCCATGCCCCCCCCCCCCTTCTTGCTGTTAATTATATATCCATTGGAAGGTGTTAAAGGGAACCTAAACTGAGAGGGATGTGGATTTTTCCTTGTAAACAATACCAGTTGCCTGGCAATCCTGCTGATCTTATTAGCTGCAGTTTTGGCTGAATAACACACCTGAAACAAGCATGCAGCTAATCCAGTCTGACTTCAGCTAGAGCACCTGATCTGCATGCTTGTTCAGGGGCTGTGGCTGCAAGTATTGGAGGCACAGGATCAGCAGGAGAGTCAGGCAACTAGTATTATTTTAAAAGGAAAAATCCATATCCTTCTCAGTTTAGGTTCCCTTTAAGATAGTATCTGTGACTTCTCTAAACACTTTGAAGCACATTGACCTATCTCTCCACCCCCTCCTGTTGATGAAAGCTTTTGTTTGCTCTCTGCTAATATGTGCAATAAAATACTTACATCAGTCCTTCACTGCCTGGAATTTCTGTGGTCGGGCAG
Organism: Hyperolius riggenbachi; assembly: GCF_040937935.1. Classification (NCBI taxonomy): domain Eukaryota; kingdom Metazoa; phylum Chordata; class Amphibia; order Anura; family Hyperoliidae; genus Hyperolius; species Hyperolius riggenbachi. The sequence continues at coordinate 494,465,729 of NC_090648.1, forward strand.
GCCTTGGAAGTAGGATAATAAAAGCATCTGCTAAACTTTTAAATGTAAAAAGAAGAGGTAATGTTTTTTTTTAAATAAAGAGCCACATTGTTGGCATGCATTTTGAATGTGCTATTTAGATGACCCGGTTCTAAAAATGGTACTTGGTTCACTTTAAAGCGGATCCGAGATGAAAAACTAACTATAACAAGTAACTTGTCTATATATCTTATCTAAAGTTTAGATGGTTTACACAGCAAATCTAGCTGCAAACAGCTTTAATAGAATATGATTATTTATTCCTGTGATACAATGACAGCAGCCATGTTGTTTGTAAACATTACACAGAGGCAGGCTTATCTGTATCTTGAGCCATCAGCCTAATCCCCTCTCCTCCCTCCTCCTCTCCTCCCTCCTCCCCTCTGCCTCTGAAATCAATGGCTAGTAACACCTCCCCCTCCTCCTGCCCAGACTGAGCTCCCATGAGCCCTTGCTACTGCCAAGGCTCTCTGAAAACCTGTGGGTGTGACTTTTTTAGTTTATAGGGAATTAGAGTATTAAAACAAAAACTTATTTGGCTTGAGGAATGCCCTATAAACAATAGGAAAGGAACACAATTATGCAATGTGTAAAAGTTCACCTCCGATCCACTTTAAGCCTGCTCAGACACAATGGCTCTCAAAGTGGCCAGAATCATGCGGCCATAGGCCTGGATCACAGCAGGACGTTCTAAAACAGGATGATACAATTTACCGCCTATCGTAAAAGCGTGAGCTTCCACGGAGAAGGTACCTCCAACTCCTGTTGTTGCGAACACTGCAAATGCAGTGCTGGAGACTTGGGCGCAGCCGGCCCACCATAGACCGTAATAGGAATTAGGGCTATAGCGGCGCACAGTCAGTAACTTCGGCGCCATTGGAAGATGGAGCGGAAGTTACTTTTAAAACACTGTAATTCGCCTTTCTGCAATAGCTGGAACTGAATTACATCATTCCCCACCATTCACTTGGACCTGGAGGGGGACTAGTATTTAACGCCACCGGGAACTTGTGCAGCAGCAGGATCAGGCATACTGGCTGTATTCTGCACCCAAGTCTCCCGGTGGAGAATTCTCTTGGACGCTTTTGCTGGGCCTGATACTGAAATCATAACTTGCAAACAGAGAAACAAAAAACTTGTTCTGCAAATAGAAATCAATTTCTTTCAGATGTAAAATGATAAAATAAGGTATGGAGTCCTCACACACCTCAAGTGGTCCAGCCTGGCCTGGGAGGATCGTACATTCAGGACTCACAGGAGGCTATTTTAGTAGAGCAAATACATGGTACAAAAGATAGCTGACTTTAATTTAGTCAAACTCATACCAGCAGTTTAAGATTGTGACCTCTTAAACCTCTAGACATTTTGTTTTGGATATCTCACTGTTCCTTTGTGATTCGAAGTCACCCATAAGTACAGCAGCCTGATGCTCACCCAAGCTATGCCCTAGGCCACAGAAATGTGCAGCTATGGGGACATCACTTCCATTGTTTGTCATAAGGAAACCCCTCAATAATATTAAAGAGGAACTTCAGCTTAAACAAACATACTGTCATTAAGTTACATTAGTTATGTTAATTAAAATAGATAGGTAATATAATCCCTTTCCCACCATGTTTTAAAAGAACAGGCAAATGTTTGATTTCATGAGGGCAGCCATCTTTTTGGTTGAAAGGAGGTGACAGGGAGCATGAGACAGTTCCAACTGTCCTGTGTGCTGATCACCCCTCCCAGTTGCTAGGCAACATGAACAACAACTTAGGAAATCCCATCATGCTTTGCACAGCATCAGGGAAAAAAAAGCCCGGGCAGTTTTATTTGATGGGGCGGAGCTTAGCTTTTGTAAAGCTAAAAATAAGGCTTATGTAAGAAAAACAAAGTTCTGATGCTGTGAAACTGATAAAGAAACACCAAGCCTTTTCAGTGATGCTGAGTAGATTTTTAGTCTGGAGGTTCACTTTAAAGTAGTATTTTACCTCATGAGAGTGATTCCTGCATCTCTAATCCTTTCATGCCCGGTCATCAGTACAATTCCTCCAGAGGGTTTATCAGACCATCGTAAGTCACTTTGATTTACATTAGGAAAATAATCTGCAAGCTAAGCTTCTTCATGGTGTCCAGAGGTTGTGCTTATAGAACCCAACCCAATAACAGGAGTATCATTTATTGAAAGCTTACTGCTTTAATCTGTTCAGGTAGCCCATAAATTGTACCATCCTCATGTTTAACTTTCTCCATTGATGATTTTGGGCACTGGGATTTTTAAGGTCCATTTTGAGTAAAGGATACAGGAGGCCACAGACTGGTGTTCCTCTCCTCACATTTACCTTCCTGGAGGCCAGACTAGCACTGTTTGTTGGCTGTAACGCTGAAAGAACAAGCTTCTGGGAAATGGAATCAGAGCACCTGGTCTGCACACATGGTTGGGGTCTGTTACTCAGAAAGTACAACAACAAGGGGTCAGCACAACAGCCAGCAAGGAACATTTTTAGTAGGAAGTCAGAAATGGCTCTGCCTCTAATCCATTCGCTAGGTTCACAGTGGTCAGTTGCATAACACACGTGTTATAATGAGTGTGAACTGCAATGGAGACTGGACACAGACTATAAATCAAAGCCTTCCTATGGTAAGTTAGAATAACGCAATCCCTTACAATGAAGAGATGTGAACATAGAAGTATACGGGGAGGGAGTTAACATGCATAATTATTCTGCATTGCAGCTCATTAGCACTGTGAACTAGGCCTAACAGAAAGTGGTAAGTGGGCGTGTCTGGAGAGGAGGAGCTCAGACCCTGCATAGGGAGATTTGGGTGAGGAGTTCCCCAAGCAGTGCATGCTGTCATGGCTGCAATAGTCTGCTTTGTCTGTAAAAGCATAGCTGGCTGTATGTTGAAAATAAACCTAAATTTATATTACAGTTAATTACAAAATTGCTTTTGAAGAACAGATATGTTATAGCAATGTTTCAGTAAAAGTGTAACTTGACTACACTGTACATGATAACCGTAATTATAATACCAATCTTGCCTAAATACTTTCCTCATTCTCCCTAACACCCCCAAAGGCTCCCAGTCCCTGCCACTCCCTGGCCACTCCCACGGGAACCAGAAGCCACCACAATAGCTGGTGTATGGTTTACTTATGGTGTTCCTGCTACATGCAGGTTGTGCTGGCTCCTGCATTATAGATTGGAGATGGTAGTGCCACCTAGCAGCTGGAGGGAGTAGTGCTATTTGAACTACTATGTATTTAGGGGTAAGCAAAGAATGGAAATACAGTTCACATAGCACTACTCCCTCCAGCTGCTAGGTGGCACTACCATCTCCAATCTATAATGCAGGAGCCAGCACGACCTGCATGTAGCAGGAACACCATAAGTAAACCATACATCAGCTATTGTGGAGGCTCCTGGTTCCTGTAGCTGGAGCCACCACTGTGGCCACACACACAGGAGTCAGGAGCCACCACAATAGCCGGTGCATGGTTTACTTATGGTGTTCCTGCTACATGCAGGTTTTGCTGGCTCCTGCATTATAGATTGGAGATGGTAGCACCACCTAGCAGCTGGAGGGAGTAGTGCTACTTGAACTACTATGTATTTGTGGGTAGGGAAAGAATGGAAATACAATCCAGCAGGTGCAACTAGGTGTTCATGTATTTAATTAGTGCTTTCCAAGCATTACTTTTTGAAAATGTATTTCATTTCGCCTTTAATGGACCTGATGCATTAATTCTCATGACTTCTCACCTTGGCCTATACGCAATTCACTTTTTCACCTGAGTTTTCTCCTAGGTGATCATTTGAATTTTGCCAATAAAATGTCTTTTAACTACTAGCCGACCGCCTAACGCCGATCGGCGTAAAGTCCTGGGGCTCTGTTTTGCAGGAGATCGCGTGCAGGCTGCATCTCCTGCGATTGCCGCTCGAGAGACTAAGACGGCGAAACCGCCGTTTAATTCCATTGTACAGCGGTGCGATCTCCTGAGGCACAGAAGTGATCGGCTGTCATGGGCTGAAACAGCTTGTTTTGGGCACTTTGTTGCTTGCTGGGGAGTGGGAAGGTGTTTTTGTTGATAAGAGAAAAGTTTAATTAACCAGTGCTGTTATCTCTTTGTCACCATACACCAGGGATCTCAAACTCAATTTACCTGGGGGCCGCAGGTGGCAAAGTCAGGATGAGGCTGGGCCGCATAAGGAATTTTACAATCGCAGCGTATAGCCGCCTCTGCCCGCCCCTCTCACTCTACCTTCACAGAGAGGGGCAGGGAGAGGCGGCGATCCGTGCGGCGATTGACGTCAGGAGGTGCAGAGCTGAAGCTGAAAGCTCTGCCCCTTCCAGGAAATGCCAGTGGATTGTCCCCCGGGCGATTTGGGGGCTCTGCAGCCCTTGTTTAGCGGCGGGGATGCGGCGGATTACTTGGGAGCACTGAAGCGAACTATAAGGAAGCTTTTGCCAGCGAGGGCCACAAAATGTTGTATCGAGGGCCGCAAATGGCCCGCGGGCCGCGAGTTTGAGACCCCTGCCATACACCATGCAATACCTCTTCCGCAGCTAATAGTGGCCATACATATAATAGGCAGATTCAACCATGAGACAGATCTTTCTCTGATTGAATCTGATTAAAGAGAGTTCTGTCAGCTGCCTATACACCGCAGGTCAATCCCGATGCTGAAATTGATTAGTAATTGGCCTTGTGATGCCGCATCTGCCGCCCCGTCGGCCCGACGCTGTCCCCTCTAATGTCAAATGTTGCCCCCCCCCCCCCCCGGATTAGCCTTAAAAGCTAATCTGTGTCCACCACTGTTTTCGGGCATCCGCAATCTGCATACACACACCCCATGTGGTTGCCGGCGTATACGTGGGCGTGTGTGTGACGTCACGGAGCCTGGCGTGTCTGATGGATGGAGCCAGCGGTGGACACAGACAAGTAAATTATAGTGCACCAGGGGGGCCCATTTGACATTATGCGGGACAGCGCCGGGAGTTTTGTTGTATTCGTTGCTCGTCCTGATATCGCTTGCCATTGCTGCCGCCCACCAGCTCAACCACGAAGGCACAAAATGTTGCAGAATGTCCGATCGGTACATGCGACCAATTTCGTCCCACAGATCGTCGCATTGCTTTTGGTGGCACTGATTTTCATCAGATTTGATAATAATTTATCAAATCGGATGGTCGAATGGCCACCAAGTCAATAGATGTATGGACACTCGCCAACAGGGAATACAGATAATTTAACCTCCCTGGTGGTACGAATATTTCTGGATTTTAGGGTCTTTTTAAAAGTTTTCAGACCCTAAAATTGGGAAGAATTAATGCCGCCAGATGCCCTGCAGCAGCCCCTGCTCTTACTCACCTGCCTTAGCTCCAGCGCTGAAATTTTACCTTCGTCCTCCGGGTGGCGCTGTAACTCTGGTGAGATCGATTATGGCGATCTCACCAGAGTGATTCAGAGCCTCAGGGGACAGGAAGAAGGATGGCTATCGATGTCTGGATACCCCGGGAGGTGAGTAAAAACACGCAGTGTGCGCTATACTCTGCATAGAGCTCCCGGCGGCTAGCCCAAGCACCAGACTTTGTTTATTCAGGAGAGATTTGAGTCTTTTTCTGCTCATTGAAGGATAAGAATGTTTAATCTACTATAAAAATATCTGAAATAATTTGGGGCCTGAAAAGCTGAAAGTAAAGTGATGTCAGATGACACATTTTACACTCCCTACAGAGCATTTTATAACAAATACTTTATTTATTAAAACTGTGACATTCATTGTTCCACAAATTTTGACTTAAAGTTACTTTTATTCAACCAGCAAGTCATTTTTTGATGGGAAATGACATAGATGTCTCCCAAAAGATAATAAGAAGATGTACAAGAGGCATTACTGTGGAAAAAAAAAACATTACTCAGCTTTTATTTACATTTGAGCAAAAAGTGTCCAGTCCAAAATTATTCATACCCTTCTCAATAATCAATAGAAAAGCCTTTATTGGCTATTACAGCAATCAAATGCTTTCTATAATTGCAGACCAGCTTTCTGCATGTCTCTCTATTTTTGCCCATTCATCTTTGGCAATGAGCTCCAAATCTTTCAAGTTGGAGGGTCTTCTTGCCATCACCCTGATCTTTAGCTCCCTCCACGGATTCTCAATTGGATTCAAGTCAGGACTCTGGTGGGGCCACTCCAAAACATTAATATTGTTGTCTGCTAACCATTTCTTCACCACTTTTGCTGTGTGTTTTGGGTCATTGTCATGCTGAAATGTCCACTGGTGCCCAAGGCCAGGTTTCTTTGCAGACTGCCTGATGTTGTCGTTGAGAATCCTTATGTATTGCTCTTTTCATGGTGCTGTTTACTGTGATTAGGTTCCCTGGTCCATTGGCTGAAAAACACCCCAAAGCATTAGGTTACCACCACCATGTTTGACAGTGGGGATGGTGTTCTTTGGGTTGAAGGCATCTCTTTTACACCAAATGAAGGAAACATCATTGTGACCAAACAATTCCATTTTTGTTTTATCTCACCATAATACAGAAGACCAGAAGTCTTCTTTGTCCAGATGAGCATTTGCAAAGGCCAAGCAAGCTTTTGTGTGCCTTATCAGGAGAAGAGGCATCCTCCTTGGTCTGCATCCCAGCAGTGTGCAGTGTCCGTTTGATTGTCTGCATTGAGACATTACCACCAGCGAAGCCCAGATTCACCAGGATGGCCTTGGTAGTGATCCTTGGATTCTTTTTCACCTCTCTCACTAGCCTCCTGGCCAGCAAAGGTGTCACTTTTTGGCTCCTGACCACGTCTTCTGAGATTTTCCACAGTGCGAAACATCTTGTATTTTTTTTAATAATAATTTGCACTGTAGCCACTGGAAATTGAAAACCTTTAGAAATGGCCTTGTAGCCCTTTCCTGACTTGTGAGTAGAGATGGGCGAACAGTTTGGCTGTGTTAGCCGAACTGTTCGGGCTGCCCAATCTGTCATTTATCTATGCCTCTTACTACTTCCGGGTCGCAATGACCCGGAGTAGTACGTCTGCGCTGCCCGGCGGAGCGCGTCCTAGCGACGCGCTCCCGTTGCCGGGCACTTTCTGCGCATGTGCGTAACGTCACTCATGACGTCACGCACATGCGCAGAAAGTGCCCGGCAACGGGAGCGCGTCGCTAGGACGCGCTCCGCCGGGCAGCGCAGACGTACTACTCCGGGTCATTGCGACCCGGAAGTAGTAAGAGACATAGATAAATGACAGATTGGGCAGCCCGAACAGTTCGGCTAACACAGCCAAACTGTTCGCCCACCTCTACTTGTGAGCAGTCACAATGCGCAGCTGCAGGCCCTCACTGAGCTCCTTTGTCTTATCCATGACTGTCCAGAAACCAACTGCGGGGAGCTGCTGTTTTTCACCTGTTGAGTTGATTAAACCAGCTGTTCCCAATTAATGAGGGTAATTAGGAAGCTTTAGAACCACTTGGACTATTTGAAATGATATAGAATTTTGGATTTTCCCATAGACTGTGACAGTTTGTAAAGGGTATGAATAATCTTGGACGGGACACTTTTTGCTCAATTGTAAATGAAAGCTGAGAAATGTTTTTTTTCCCCACAATAATGCATCTTGTACATCGTATTATCATCTTTTGGGAGGCACCTAAGTTGTTGATATTTCAGACTTTCCTGTAAGACACAGAACATTCAGCATAATTATTACATTATTTAATTCAAGTCACAGGAATGCTGACCTTGGCGCTGTGTGCCTCTTATGTTGTTTCTAAATGTAACTGTAAACAAATCTCTCTCCCAGCTAACTGTAAAATGTGTTCTAAAAGCTACTGCTAACCGAGAAAAGCAAACTTTCAAGTATTTATCACCGTTCTGTTTAGAAATAACATTTAAAGAAATAGTTAAGTTTCCATCTGGAAATTCTGGCACTTCAGTGTTGTCCCATAAAAAGATATAGTAAAATATTAATAACAATGTAAATGATGGATTCACTTTTGTGAGATACTGTATGTATACATTTATTTAGAAACAAAATAGAAAGTAAATACAAACTGTTCATACACCACTGAATCTTTTGATTTACAGAAAATGTTCTAGAAAGATTGACATAACAACCTTGTTAGATTTTTTGTAACCACTTCACCTCCAAGGGATTTTCACATTAAAAAACCAGAGTAATTTTCACCTATCAGCGCTCCTTCCATTCATTCGCCTATAACTTTATTACTTTTTATCACAATGAAACAATCTATGTCTTGGTTTTTTTAGCCACCAATTACGATTTATTTGGGGGGTACTTTTTGCTAAGAATTATTTTATTCTAACTGCGTTCTAACTGGAAAAATAAGAAAAAAAGGGGAAAAAATAATTATTTCTCAGTTTTGGCTATTATAGTTTTAAAATGATACATACTACCATAAATAAAACCCATGCATTTTATTTATCCATTTGTCCTGGCTATTGCATTGTTTAAAAAATTTAAATGTAAAAAATTTCCCTAGTACAATGTATGGCGCCATTATGTCATTTGGAAATAAAGATACCTTTTTTCAGTTTTGCGTCCATCACTAATTACAAGCCCATAATTTAAAAAGTAACAGTAATATACCTTCTTGACATACATATTAAAAAAGTTCAGTCCCTAAAGTAACTATTTGTATTTTTTTTTATTGTATATACATTTTTGGGGTAACTATAGGTGAGTGTGGGGGGTAAGGGGTTAATTTTAAATGTTAAAAAAATGTATTTTAATAAAAAAAATTATTTAGATGTAATGTTACTATTTGGCCACAAGATGTCCTCGCGCATAACTTTCCTATGCATAGTATTACTATACAAACAGGAAGTAATGCAGTGGATGCGTAAGTATCATTTTTTGGTAATTGACCGTGCCATCTCATTGAACATATGGGGAAATGCAGAGACATAGTTACTCATACCGGGGAAGAGGAAGTGGTTAAACACTAGACTAGGCCTAGATTTCACTATGGCTTTCCTCGAAAATACTGTCAGAAACTATTAGGAAAAATTTGTATTTTTCAGGTCTTAGCATAATAATATAAGAAATAAGAAGAAATCCAGTTTCTCTGATAATGTTTAATGAGTAGATTAGAACAGAAGTATCTAACATTACTAGAGCAAAGTCCCCAGACTTGGTTACAAATAACTGGGCCCTTTCATCCTCTATGGTGTTCACTAAGGACCCTTTTCCACCAGCGCGTTTGCGCTGGCTGAATCGCAAAAACGCAAACCGCTAGCGATTTTACAATCGCTAAGGTTTGCTTTTTAACATAGGAATCGCGGTAGGTCATTTCCACTACCGCGATTCGCTTTTGACGGGAACGCGAACGCGCGGCGGAGCGATATTTGCCGCGATTTTGCTATGCAGTGCATAGCATAGCAAAATCGCGGCCACGAATGTCGGGGAATCGCCGGTTTTGCGATTCAGCAATCACTAGCGTTCAGCGTGAACGCTAGCGACTGCAGGTGGAAAAGGGCCCTTACTGTTTTTACTTGCAGATCTTGTTATAAAGGCCAGCAGATGGATGTGTAAACAAATATCACAATTTTATATACTGTATCACTCTTGTACTAAACCTAAGAAGTTGATAAAACATTAAAAAATAAATTGCCATATATAACCGTTACATTTCAATGCATCAAAAATATTCATGGAGCCTAGCAGTACTTCTGTGAGATGACAGACGCACTGCTAGGCTGCAGGATCGGAGCTCCTCGTCTGATGCTTGCAAGAGAAAATTCACACCACTTTTTCACTTGGCAAACATTCGATAACAGCAATAAGTGAGTGAGTTAACATGCATAATTATTCTGCATTGCAGCTCATTAGCACTGTGAACTAGGCCTAACAGAAAGTGGGTAAGTGCAGTGGATGCGTAAGTATCATTTTTTGGTAATTGACCGTGCCATCTCATTGAACATGAAAAAAATACATATATCCAGGCACATCGCCCCTAGTTAGGACATTATATAAGTTATTAAGGAAAGGGAGGTGCTGAAGGGGGTGTGGCTAGAAAACAGCAAAAATCTATTAACCCTTCGCACTCTCGCATGCAAATGTTCAAACAAATGCATTCACAGATTCACTCATCCAGGCACAACTGTTATCCCTACAGCTAAGTTAAAAGCCAGGGTTTTAGTTCACAGAAGAATGCATTCCTTTGCTTAGTCACCTATACTGCGCAGAAGTACCCAGGTAAACATAGGTGTCCTAACTCTGGCCCTGTAACATGCATAGTGCAGACATGCAAACACATTCATTGCATCAAACATATCAATGGATTAGGAGCACACATCCTAACGTCCTCTCCTGGGACAGATAGTGCATCTTACCAATCACACAAGGGAGCTAATGTAATGTATCCATGTGCACCATGCACATACACTAGCATAAGCTGTGTGCATGCTGACAAACACATACAGGGGAATTCGGTGCACTCCCTCCTTCCCCTGTAGCAGTACTTCTGTGAGATGACAGACGCACTGCTAGGCTGCAGGATCGGAGCTCCTCGTCTGATGCTTGCAAGAGAAAATTCACACCACTTTTTCACTTGGCAAACATTGGATAGCAGCAATAACTTTATCCCTACTTACGACACCTAAATGAAATATATATTGTTTGATTTTTTCAAGACAAACTAGGCTTTCATTGTATGGCATTTTTTTCCCCTCAAACAATTTGGTTTTCTATGCATTTTAATGGGAAAAAGAGAGAAAAAAATAGAACAAAAACACATTATTTCTCAGTTTTACTAATTCCAGTTTCAAAATAAAAAGAGTTAATGTAGATAAAAACACACACATTTTGTTTGGCTATTTCTACCAATTGTCACAAATGTTAGATTCTGTTCCTGTCACAATTTATGGTGAGGATATTTGATTCTGAAATAATGCTACAGTGGGTATTTTTCACTATGAACTGAGAAAATAAAAGTATTTTTAATGGTAAAAAACAATCTTATTGGCTCGGGGAACATATATTCCCTTTCACCAATTAGTGATGCATCAGATAGTGCCAGAGGTGTGGACAGGAGCAATGGCCAACTGTGCACAGCTGTGCTTCAGCTACAAGATGTATATCTACATCCTCGAGGCTTAGATGAAGTCACAGAGGACGTGGATATACTGTAGTGGTGGGAAAAGTGGTTCATTCACCCATACTTTCACTTAAGAAAGGAATCTTTTATAGGGAAAAAAAAAGTTCTTGCAATCCAAATCCAAATCTTAAAATGCCAAGTAAAAACTAAACGAACAGCATAAAAATATTAAAAAACACATCATCAGCCTTTTATGCATCAAGACATATACTGTACATGTGAGAAGTCATATGAAAACCTTAATGCATCACAGCCATAATATATTGTTCTATAATATAAATATCAATTAAAGTGGAACTTTACTGTAATCATCCTCACATCAGGGTTTATTCAAAGAACTTTGGGGTCAAGAAAGCCTGTTTTATACAATTTTTGTGGATTTTCCTGCTTCTACTTTATACTCTGATCAAAAAATGTTTTAAAGGACCACTGAAGTGAGAAGAATATGGAGGCTGCCATATGTATTTCCTTTTAAACAATGCCAGTTGCCTGGCAGCCCTGCTGTTATCCTTGGCTGCAGTAGTATCTGAATCACACATCTAAAACAAGCATACAGATAATCTGGTCAGATCGGACAATAATGTCAGAAACACCTGATCTGCTGCATGCTTGTTCAGGGTCTATGGCTAAAAGCATTAGGACAGAGGATGAGCAGGACTGCCGGGCAACTGGCATTGTTTAAAAGGAAATAAATATGGCAGCCCTCGTATCCATCTCGCTTAAGTTATCCTTTAGAAGCAAATATTATGAGCACATTTAAGATTTAAATGTAAGAGTCATCGTATTAAGTGGTGAATATATTATCACACTGAGCATGAATCAGCTCATTGGTTTTACCAAAGGGGTTATGAAAATGTGTCAGTTACCTCATGTGTGGCTTTAGGAATAGGTCGAGACCAGCACACAGCTACTGTCAATGCAAAGTTTCCTGCAGCTCGGAATGACTGGTTTGCTTATATTTACATAATAGATGAAACCCTGAGCATGCATGACTCCTCCCCAAGCTATTCCGGCCCCTCCCACAGCTATAGGAGCTGGTAGTGAGCTAAGGGAAACACCAGGCTTATAGAGGTTTCCCTCAGCTCTTAAAACAGCTCACTATAGCTGTCAGCAGTGAAGGAGGGATACTTTAAGCTACATACACACGAGGCACGGACGTCTGCAGTTGCATGAAGACAAGCAACAGTTGGAAGTCTCCAGCAATGACAGTTGTATACAAGCGACGATTGTATACACTCGGCAACAACCTGTCTGCAACATAGCGGAAACTGTTGCTCAGCAACTTCTGTCGCAGGTTCAATGAACTGTCGGACTCACATGAGTTGCTAGAGATTAGCATACACATGACCGCACCAACTTGAGACTAGCGACGGTTCCTGCAACAGCTGTTGCCGGCGATTGGCAAATCAATCGCCTGGCGACAGCTCTGATTAGCAACAGTTCCTTGCGTGCGCCTCATACACACGGAGGACCTGTCGCCGCAACATGCGCGCGCCGTGTGTTTCCAGCAACAGTTGTAGCCCGTGTGTATGGGCCTTATTTAGGAAGAGGAATGCACCCCATCCACTGTTACTGGGCACAGGCACTTGTTGGATCCTTCCTGAACAAGTGAGCTGTCTTGTTATATGGGCCAAGGGTTTATGTGCTATTGTGTACAGGGGTTCTTTAGAACCCTTTACACATTTGGCCAAAATGTGTAATATGAAGTCAACAAACCCACAGCTTGGAGGAATATTTTATTATTGGTATCTCACTAGAGGTCTTCTCCAGGAGACCCTTCTTGATCCAGTGCTTTGACTACAGCCTGTTTTTTTTCCCCTGAGATGTTTGTTATGTAGATATGAATGTGTTTAACCTGTGTGGATCCCCACATAGATATATGGATTTGATGTTGTGTCTTGGCTGGAGGTTTTAGATGTCGGTAGACTGATTTGGATTATGCTCAGGTGGTGCTCTTCAACTCCCGAGGTTCACTGAGAAATTCTTACAATTCCATGGAGTAATGAACTTTGAATGGGGCCAAGATGTCTGCCTTATTCAACCCTTTAATCTGGAGACATCAGACCAGCAGTGGAGGATAGGGAGGGACAAGGTTAATGTTTTGTGCCTAAACAGACACTTCATCAAGAAATGACTGCAGTTCACCTAGAGAACACAGCCGTTCAAGATATTATAATGTATTTATAGATGACTCCTGCTGCTTAGTTTACACATTTTACACATCTAGAAATGAAACGTAAAAAGTTCATGTTATGAAGTGCAGAATACATCAGCTGAGAGGTCAGAATTCAGCATCTGGCTGGGGAGAGCAGAAGGGGCTGAACGGAGTTAGATGGAGGGGGGGGGGGGGGTTCAGTAGACTTATACCCACCATACACTATTAGATAGTCTTTAGATCAAGTATATAAAGAGACAACCTATTCCATGGTGCTATAAAAAGTAAGAAACAAACATGGGGTACATAATAATACCGATAATGGCATAAACCCATATACAGCATACAGAATTGGTACGAAATAGAATTGGTAATGACAGTGACAAAAGTAACATGATGAACAAAATGTATAACACATTCCAAGACACAAAAGGGTGAGAGAGGCCTTCCCTTGTGAGCTTACAATCTATAGGAATAGAGAGGGTACAAGAGTTGGGGTAATATACAATATTCATACCTAGAGACAGTGTGTTTTTAGGGTATCTAGTAGGAGTGCAACTTGGCCAGAGGTCAAAGGGAGAATGGCCTAAGGTAGAGCGTATGTTTGTCGGAAGAAGTGAGTTTTGAGGGAGCGTTTAAAGGGAACCGAGCACCTTTTTTAATCACTCAGGACATTTCTATTGCACATGAAAAATGCATGCTGACAATCTGTTTCATTATTAATATAAACTTTCATTTTACCTTGTATTTTACATTCAAAGTAGTTTTATTAGCCTGTTTCAGCAGGCCTGCCCGACCGTCCCTGGCCACAGAGATTTCAGGAAGCTAATTGTTTTATTGAGCTAATTACCGAGAAGTAAACAATACCTTTTCATCAACAAAGGGAGTGGGTAATTAGGACTGTTTCTTCAAAGATATTGTGTGTTTCAATGTGTCAAGATAGCATCTCTGACTTCTGTAAATAAGGAATGTGGGGAGGGGGGGGGAGGGACATGGCAGCTTCTGTGCCAGGAGAAATTCCAGTGAAAGAGAATGTGCTCAGTTCCCTTTAAAAATATCAAAGATTGGAGACTGTGTTTTGGAAGTGGATTCCAGAGGAAGGGGTGAAGCACGTGAGAAGTCTGCTATATGGGAATGCGAGGAGACGATACTAAAGGAGGACAAAAGAAGGTTGTGTATAGATCTGAGATTGCAGTTGGGTTGGTATCTGGAGACTAGTGAGGAGATGTACAGGGGAGAGAGATTGTGGAGAGATTTGTAGGTAAGGGATAAGAGTTTTTAGCTGGATCCTCTGGTTAATTGGTAGCCAATGAAGAGCTTTACAGAGAGGGGCAGCAGAGGAAGAGCGAGAAGAAATGTTACTTCAATGCCACTTAAGCCCTAACCTCCTGCACCTCCCCCACCCCTGCCCCATTCAGTGGGAAAAACTGATATATGATTGATGTTATGATTGTATTATTGGTCAGATATGCCTCAGACTGGGAACAAGTGTAAAAGTAAAATATTGGCCTCAATTCACTAAGCTTATCTCCTGTCTTTAATAACGTTTCTAGAGTTGTTACCATGGTGACAAGGAATGTAGTAGTCAGGAAACATTTTACCTCAGGCAAACCTAAAGTTAACTTTTCTGTCTTTAAGTTAACTCTTCAATCCTTAAAATAACTCCAGAGTTAAAGACAGGCTGTTAATTAACTCTGTGTGAAAATAACTACAGAGGAGGTAAATTAACTACAGAGGGGGTAAATTAACTACAGAGGAGGTAACGTAAGGAATGAAGAGATAAGATAACTCTCTCACTGTGTGGAGGTAAGTTTTTACTTGCCTTATTATCTCCAGCATGATCTTAGTGAATTGAGGCCATTGTATGTAGGATGCAACGGGGTTAAACAATGTTCCATATTGGGTGAACAAGGTCCACATGTAACTATGGTATAATTTACTCATGAGAGGCTTTTGTCAGGTCAAGTTGAAGGTAATGATTGTGATGTCATATGTATCTCCATAGAACTTGAAATTCCAGCTTAGCTCTTTAGACTTTTTATCCACACAAAGGTGAGGAATTATGAGGCTATTCCATATAACAGATGGTATTTATATAGTGAATACAGAGAAGCAGCTCAAAGCCTTACATATTTAATCATGTAGGTTAGTCTAGCCCAGTTCTCTGGCACATGTTTGTTACTAAACAGCATCTCGTGAAATCGGGGTCATACCAGGAGACCAAGCAGAAGATCAAAATTATTGAATACCTGAGGGACTTATCAGTGGCTCCACCAGTAACATCGGCACACAGGGGATGAAGAATGCTTTCCTGGCATTGAAGAATAGACGGCCACCAGTTGCCAAATCTCAGCAAATGTCATCAGTCAAGCTAACGGACGACATGAGCAGACAGACGAGATGCCACCGGAAACATTGTGTGAAAGAGTCACTATACGATAACTCCATGGACAGAAATCTGGCTGCTCCTCAGAATTATGGGCCAAGGAATCAGTCTGGCTGAAAAATATTGTTCTCTCTCAAGAGGCGCTTCAACATAACGATTCTGTACAATTTAAAATATTGTTATTGCAAAAATGTGTTTTTGGAATCGACTCTGAGGATGCTATGTAAAATTAATTGGGGTCTATGTATAGAGGGGTTGATCACCAGAAAAGGGACCTTAATTCTGCGGTAAATAACCGCACTTCTTAGATAACCATATTTATTTTCATATCTATTTAATTGCCAGTTTCAGCAGAAATCTTCGATTAACATCCATAATCACCCCAAAAAATTCCAAAACAGTCACGATGAGTTGGTACATTTAGCTCCATAATATTGAGCTTTTGAGCATTGCCAACAAATCTCTGTAGAGCTACCCTTTCTAACGACAACCCCAAAAATAGTTTAGGTTTTAAGTGGGTTATTACATGGAAACAGACGCTCGTTCGAGCGACCTTTCCATGTCAGTTCACGGAGACTGTCTCCGTGAACAGTGTGCGAGACGCCGATCGCGGCTCGCACGCCTAATGTAAACACGCGGGGAAGAAATCCCCGCTGTTTACATCAATACGGCGTGGAGTCACTCACTCTACATTTTTCTCAGGAGTCAAGTAGCATTGTAAGGGAGGCGCTATAAAAGTACCATTGTAAGAGTAGCACTGTAAAGGCTTATACCCACCTCGCAATTTTGTCTGCAATTTTTTTTTTTTTTTGCGACGAGCGATTGTTTCTACGATCTTGCGACGTGGGTACAAGGGCGCGAACAGCCAGCTGACAATTAGCGGCTTTAACGATTGACACATCAGATCAGAACTTCAAAAATCTTAAAATTTAAACCACATACAAATAAAAAGTACATTTCTTCCAGAGTAAAATGAGCCATAAATGACTTTTCTTCTATGTTGCTGTCACTTGCAGTAGGTAGTAGAAATCTGACATTACCGACAGGTTTTGGGCTAGTCCATCTCTTCATGGGGGATTCTTAGCATGGCCTTTATTCTTTATAAAGAGATTCCCTGAAAAAGATTTATACAAAGATGCTGGCCAGCTTCCCTGCTCACTGAGCACTTTTTTGGCAGTTGAACAGCTTTAAAAAAAAAATAAAAATAAAGAGATCTGTCGGTAATGTCAAATTTCTATTACTTACTGTAACTGACAGCAACATAGGAATAAAAATATTTATGGCTCATTTAACTCCGGAAGATACGTATTTGTATAGGTTAACATGTATTTTAAATTTTAAGATTTTCGCGACAGAGGTCCTTTAAGATCTGTGATGATTCCCGCACAAAGTGCCGCCAGTTGTTTCAACTTTCGTTCACGCCCGTTGTGTACCCTCACGTGACGTCATGTGTTCCTGCTGCATTGTGAAGGTGAGTATTCATCTTGAAAGTAGCTCTGTAAGAGTAGCACTATAAAAGTACTTTGCATCTTGTTTCAATCATCGATGAACAATCGGTGCTAGAAGATATTTGTCTCCCTAGTAATAGTAAACCAGCATCGTCTGTTGATTTCCTCAAGTCTTTTTCCCAACTCTGTAGGTATGAATGTACTGTAGGTTTTACGTTTCTCTATTCAATTATGCGCCGGATCGAGCCAGCTGCTCGATGCCGGTGCATCCCCGCTCATCCGCGTGTGCGCACGGATCGATTGCCGCTCGTCCCCGCTGGAGCGGCTAACGAGCCGCTCGTTTCTGGACATTGTTCTCCCCGCCGGTATCGAGCACAGTATCGACCCGGCGGGGTATCGGACACGTCGGATATTATCAATCGAGCCATCAGGCTCGATTGATAAGCCTCCCTTCCTGCCATGTATGCCCAGCATTAGATCTAGGCTTGGGTCTGATAAGCTCCGCTTTCCTCTCGCATCCCAAAACATACAGATAAGTTAATTGTCTTCCCCATAAAATTGGCCCTAGACCACGATACATACACTACACAATACATACATAGACATGTGACTATGGTGGGGTTTAGATTGCGAGCCCCTCTGAGGGACAGTTAAGTGACAAGAAAATATACTCTGTACATCGCTGCGGAAGATGTTGCCACTATATAAATACTACAAATAATAATAATACAAATGATCAACACATTAAATAATTCTCTTGGGTCCATGTTGAAATGTTACTGAAAGTTTTCTATGTCTTTATTTAAGTGTTACAAGATCTATACTTCTCTTACATAGCAGCAGTTTTAAGGACTGATTTATTGTTGATTAGAAAGCGTTTAACCAGTTAGTTGCTCCTTACAATAATTGTGTAGAAAATAAATTACAGTTAAATATAGAGTAGTGATTTTAGACTCTTGCTAACTGAGGCTTAATGAGTTGATACGGTGACTATTAAAAACAGAAAAGTATAATGTGGTGGATGCAGAATCTTCATGTTAACCTTTTTTCAAGAATAGTTTAACTACTCAAAGTTCATCTGTTATTTAGAAATGATGTTTGAAAGCCCATTGCACAGAACATCACTCCTGATAAGAAATGGTTGGAATTGCCAAATTGTGTTGGTATTTTATTTAGTAAAATAGAAAATTCAACTTAAAGAGGAACTCCAGCCTAAACAAACTTACTGTCATTTAGTTACATTAGTTATGTTAATTATAATAGGTAATATAATCTTTTACCCATCCTGTTTTAAAAGAACAGGCAAATGTTTGATTTCATGATGGCAGCCATCTTTTTGGTTGAAAGGAGGTGACAGGGAGCATGAGGCACAGTTCCAACCGTCCTGTGTCCTGAGCACCTCTCCCAGTTGCTAGGCAACGTGAACAACAACATAGGAAATCCCATCATGCTCTGCACAGCATCAGGGAAAAAAAGCCCGGGCTTTTTTTCTTTGATGGGTGGAGCTTAGTTAAAAATGCAACTAAAAATGATGCTTTGGTAAGAAAAACAAAGTTCTCATGCTGTGAAACTGTTAAAGAAACACCAAGCCTTTTCAGTGCTGCTGAGTAGATTTTTAGTCTGGAGGTTCACTTTAAAATCCAGTTTAGATTGAAATTGTGACTTTAGCATTGAATTATATGAGTGGCCATCTTGACTTCTTTTCTGAGATAATTGCAAATCCCGAACATGCTGTTGCGACTAAAATAGCTTTGCAGGTTGATTTTTTACTGACGTCAGTGTGGAATTGTAGCAGTTTTTAGGCCACTGGCATCTCCATGTTTCAACCAACAGTAGATTTTTTTCCAACTGGCGAAACATTCGAAGACCCATATGCAATTCACTTTTACTCATACGTTTTCTCTTAAATGATCATTTTACATCTTGTCAAAAATGCCTTTAAACCACCAGCAAGCAATAACATACTCAAAAATTAATAAAATATTTTTTTATAATATATCATAATTTTGATAGTACTTTTTCATCTACTTTTTGGTACATTTTCAATAGTAAAATGCTGGAAGGTTATTCTAAAGTGAAAATGAAAAATATCTCCTAAGAGAAAACTCAGGAGAAAACGGTAATTGCATATAGGCCAAACTGCACAGGGACAGCGCCCATAAAGGAAAAAGTAGCATGTGATCCTCCCTTTTTAACCCCTTATCCCCCATCCATACTGATCTTGGCCAGAAAGGCTGACCATGCAATTATTGGGGTGTCACCTTTGCCTTGCCAGCCCACATGGTTCGTAGCTTGGGTGCACTCTGTAAAGGGGGTGTGAAGTGATCCAGGCTTTGAAGTTATCCGGGGTTCCCAGCAGTAAATTTAAACTGCCACAGCATGGAATCTGTTATTTTGCTATGACAGTTTAAAGGGGCACTATGGCGAAAAATTGTAAAATTTAAAATATGTGCAAACATACACAAATAAGAAGTACATTTTTTTCAGAGTAAAATAAGCCATAAATTACTTTTCTCCTATGTGGCTGTCACTTACAGTAGTTATTAGAAATCTGACAGAAGCAACAGGTTTTGGACTAGTCCATCTCTTCATAGGGGATTCTCAGCGATTAATTTATTTTCAAAATCACTTAGTGAATGGCAGTTGCTCTGTCCAACTGCCAAAAAACAGTGTAGCGAGCAGGGAAGCTGGCAAGAATCATTGTTTAAACACTTTTAAGGGAATATCTTTATAAAGAATCCCCTATGAAGAGATGAACTAGTCCAAAACCTGTCGCTTCTGTCAGATTTCTACTACCTACTGTAAGTGACAGCAACATAGGAGAAAAGTAATCTAATCTATGGCTCATTTTACTCTGGAAAAAAACGTACTTCTTATTTGTCTATGTTTGTATATATTTTAAATTTTACAATTTTTAGCCATAGTGCCCCTTTAACTTTAACATAACTATTGTTTAAAAAAAGGTGAGCAAGATGGAAAACAATCCAAACTGGAACTTTGTGGGCAAAATCCAACCTAACGCAATCCAGCTCAGAAATCCGGTGCTCAGATAATGCTTTGCTGGTTGCTCTTGTGGAGTCGGTGGAATGTTTCACTTGCACTTTAGAGTAGTCCTTTATTTTTATTTATTTTTTTATAATTTTATTATAATGGAAATATTTCAATTGAAATGGAAATTCACACTATATGGCCCGTCTGCAATTAACTTTTTCTCCTAGGTGATATTTTTAAACTTGTCAATAAAATGCCTTTCAAACTCCCAGCAAGCAAGAGTATAATCATAATAATTTTGATAGTACTTTTTCACTTACGTTTTTGCACTTTTTCAGTTGCAATTTTAAATAGAAGAGGAGAAAACGTGAATTGCAGATGGGCCTATATATCTTCAGTGGTGAAGTCATTGGGGAGTGGATAGAATAGAGAGAAGATAGTATCTCCGCCATGGTGATCACACACACAGCTAATAAAACAATTAATTTTACATTTGACCTGGATTTTTGTCACAGATATTGGGCTATATGCAATTCACTTTTTCTCGTAGGGGATATTTTCACACCTTAAAAATAAAATTCTTTTAAGCCACTAACAAGCAATAAAACACTCAGAATAATTTTTCACCTACTTTTGAGATATTTTTATCTGTAAAATGTCGAATGGATATTTTATGCGACCAAAGATCAAAAATTATCTCCTAGGAAAAAACGTAGGTGAAAACGTGAAATCCACATGGGTCATTATTTTTACAAGTATTTACTCATCATTTATTATATCTCATGATCAAATTATTGATTGTTTTTGGTTTGTCACTTGCAATTGTTTAGAAAAATTCCAGTGTACATTTTGATTGTATTTTATTTGATTTCATTATTTCAACATGTTCATTACAATTACCAACTTTATTTTTTAACAATAAAAAAATTAACCAAATGAACTGCATTTTTTGAAAATAAAAAATGAGCCAATTGAATTGAATTTAAACCTAAAAAAAAATAAAAAATTCAGTGTGTGATCTCCTGACCAGACAAATATCCTCGTATTCCCTATTCTGGCAACAGGAAAAGATGGAAATCCTTTCCTTTCACACACATCATAATAAAAACACTTTTTTTTCCCAGCAGAATGGGTAGAGAGCAGGCATGGGCGCAAATTCAGATTCGGGTGAGTCCGGATAGTGCTATCCGGATCTCACACAGTTATGCTGTGCGGGCTGGGCAGGGGGGTCAAGCTTACCTGTGTGACGTCTTCTTCCACGCACGTCACGTGATTACAAACACTTCCTCCTTCAACCCGGAAGGAGGAAGTGTTTGTAGTCACGTGAGCGGCAAGTGGAACGCATCGTGGAAGGCGCCGAGGGACGGACAAAGAAGACGTCACATAGGTAAGCTTGACCCCCCCGCCCTGCCCGCACAGCATTACTGGGTGAGATCCGGATAGCACTATCACCCAAATACGAATTTGCGCCCATGCCTGGTAGAGAGTATTCTCAGTGTCTTTACCACCATTGAATACGTCTCATCTGCTGTTCTATTCAAAGTACAAAATAAAAACCTAGAGTTCCACTTAAAGTGTACTGTTTACATGTTGACATTTTCCATTTTGTGAACCACACCAATATAGATTAGGATTAAACCTATTAAAGGAGGGAGAGCCATACTATCCCAGGAAAAAAAACACATATATAAGTAGATAAACACTTGTTCTACTTATATAACATGTATTGTACTGTCTATGTTTTGATTTTAGTGAATTTGGTAGTAAAATAAAGAGAAAACTGTTTCAGGCATTTTCCATCTTTATTACCTCTGACTGAAGCCAATCCTGATGTCATTTTCTCCCTTACCCTTGCTTTGTAAACACATTTGAGCACAGCATAGATCGTATTTCAGCACCTTCACACTGAACTGCCCACAGCCAGTGAGGAGCAGGTATGTGGGAGGGGAGATGACAAGCTTCCCTCTCGCCGGCAATATAGCCAGGCTGACTGAGATAAGATTAATTACAGCATAAACATTTATGATTATATTGGAATGCTTGCAATGCAGGGTTATGTTCCAGACTGCATAATAAACACAGAATTTGATTTTAGGATTGACAATCTCGCTTTAAGTTAATAGATGTCAGGTCACTCCTGGAGACACTTTGTGAAACCGTTATGAGCTTTCACTCTAAGGACTAGTACACACGGGGGGCGATCTGCACCTGCCAATTAGTTCAATCTGGTCATTCTGCCAGAAAAGCAAAATAACTGCTCACACATGTATGATGGGTTTTCTGACTGACACAAGAGAATGATGATTCCAGCTCACCCAGCTATAAAGGGGTTCCCCTGTTATTATATGGAGTACATAGTGCAAACCAACGTTTTAGGCAAAAGCCCTTTCTCAAGTGAGGCACTTCGCCTGAAATGTTGTGCCGGGTAACACTATGTATTCCATATAACAAAGGAAGAATCCTTTACAGCTGGTCGAGCTTGACTCCTTATTCTCTTGTGTCCTGTGTGCAGGGGTTGGACTACCCTGAAGGACTCAGTACCCTCACAATATATATGTATTACTAGTGTAGCCTGAAGGACCTTGTTGTCTTAGGGTCTCCTAACTCACTGTCCACAAAGATAG
Organism: Hyperolius riggenbachi; assembly: GCF_040937935.1. Taxonomy (NCBI): domain Eukaryota; kingdom Metazoa; phylum Chordata; class Amphibia; order Anura; family Hyperoliidae; genus Hyperolius; species Hyperolius riggenbachi. Next base: position 494,488,463 of record NC_090648.1, read on the forward strand.
TTAATCAACTCTTCTGAGACACTAATTACTCCACCTGTGATTGTGTATGGTTTCCTGCAAAACATGTACTGTTGACGGGCCTTGAGGACAGGGTTGGAGAACTCTGTCCTAACTGATCCTTCCCTCCAGGCATGTTCCCTCAGGTTCTGGTGGTTGGTTTCACATGCACACAAAGTGACATTTGCTGGAGAAACATGACTACCACACATAGACCAAGAAAATAACATTCTGGCTATTCCTGTCAGTCGGCAGCAGAATTCTCTTCTCATCAGTGAATAATCCCATCATTTTGATTGGATCAGAAGTGAATTATGGTGCCTGTGTTCCACCCCTAAATAGGATGGGCCAAATCTGCAAAATATCCAGCCCAAGGCCTGTTAGTGGATAGCGATTATTGATTAATTGCAAATGCTGTTTTATTTATGTGATAATTACGGTATTAATATACCAGATAGTTGTATATAAATTGCTGGAAAATATCCTGTGTCTGCTGTAAATGTTATAGCGACAGGTCCATTAAAGCTGGCCTGCTATATACAAAACTGTCCACACCTTTAAATCCAGTCTTCTAAATTGGGGAAAAATATGATGCAGTCATTTAAAGAGGTACATATAAAAATTAATTCAATATACCAATTCCCGTATAAGCTCAATCGTCATTTCAAATAAAAAGAAATAAAAATATATTTTACTGTCTTTAAATACTTTAAATGTGGATTTCACATGATGCATCTTTCCAGTAGATTAAGGAGAGGGTTAATGTAGTGATCCAATCAGATGCTGCACAAACCAAAAAAGGGCGTGTCTCGCACCAGACGCTTGCGGGTAAGGCTGTTCTTGCTGTCCACAAATATATTTATACCCAACTTTCAGCTGCACATTTGACCTACAAAATTAACTATTTGGTGCCCCTGGGATTTTTTAGAAGCTTTTAAAGTTGATTGCAATTCTCCAATAAAAATGTAAACCTGTTGTCTTATAGTATGCTAGACTTCATTTAAATTCATGGACCCTTATGCAATTCACCTTTTTCTTCTAGGAGACAATTTTTTATCTTCACATTAAAATAATTTTCAGCATTGTGCAATTGAAAAAGTACTATAAAGTAGGGGGAAAAGTACTGTCCCAATTATCCAGAGTATTTTCTTGCTTGCTGGACGCTTAAAAGACAGTGGGCTTGATTCATTAAGCTGCACTGCTAAAGCAGCGCACCTTAATGTGAAGATAGCGGCCACTATGCATGTGTTACATAGCAGCTATATAAGAAGCATGCCTTCGAGCTTGCCTTTCTTACATAGGAGCGTGCCTTCCTTACATAGGAGCATGCCTTCCTTACATAGGAGCGTGCCTTCCTTACATAGGAGCGTGCCTTCCTTACATAAGAGCGTGCCTTCCTTACATAGGAGCGTGCCTTCCTTACATAGGCGCGTGCCTTCCTTACATAGGAGCGTGCCTTCCTTACATAGGAGCGTGCCTTCCTTACATAGGAGCATGCCTTCCTTACATAGGCGCGTGCCTTCCTTACATAGGAGCGTGCCTTCCTTACATAGGGGCGTGCCTTCCTTACGTAGGAGCGTGCCTTCCTTACGTAGGAGCGTGCCTTCCTTACATAGGGGCGTGCCTTCCTTACATAGGCACATGCCTTCCTTACATAGGAGCGTGCCTTCCTTACATAGGAGCGTGCCTTCCTATGTATAGGAAATTACTCTCCTATCTAAGCAGTGCATGCTCCTATGTAAGGAAGGCGCGCTCCAAAGGAATGCATGCTCTTTACATTGCAGCGAGCGCTGCTATGTACGGCATGCATAGTGGCAGCTGCTTAACAGTGCAGCTTAATCAAGCCCCGTAACCCACATGCAATTCACTTTTTCACCTGAGTTTTCTCCTAGGAGATAATTTTTCATCTTCTATTTTAACCCTTTTGCGTTCCACGGTTTTTACAACGCAAAGTTCCTGACATTTTTGACACTTTAGCTGTGTTGATTTGATACAGCAGTAACTTTTGAATTATCTACGCCATCTTAGTGATACATGTCTTGTTTTTTTTCAGTACAATCTAGGGTTTCTTTGGATAATATTTTTCTCCCAAAATGATTTTGTTTTATAGTCCATTTATGGGGAAAAATTAGGCGTAAATGCAGAAAACAAAAACATTTTTCATTTCCCCCCTCCCTAATTTTCTCATCACACGTACCACAGTTATAAAACATTTGCAAACAAATTATCTGGCCCTTCTCGATTAAAATGATACCCCACATGCCACATTTTACTTCTAGCTGGGCATGTGGCGGACCGTTATCCCCAATCTCTCTCTCTGGCGATCGGATGCGTTAGCTAGGGCGACAGTTCAGGGGGCATAGAGCTGTACAGATGCATCGCTAGGCAATGACAGAGCGTTACATCTGTAGAGCATTGGGGTCTGAAACTTTCGCCCTAGCGATTGCATCCGATCGCTACTGGCGGCAGTCATTAAACTTTTTTTAAACAGGCATAGGTATTGGAGGGGTTAATAATGGGTTAATAGGCTAATTTTGGGTTAAAAAGTAATGGGAAATTAAAAAAAAATACTTTTTATTTTATTGGGCCCATGTCACTTTAAAAAAATTTTCTTAACTTTTACAACTTTTTTTTTCTAACTTTATTGAATGATTGTTGCTAGCTAACAATCATTCACAGGACTATTCACGTGACCGTGCACGAGCGTGGATTCAACGTCCTAGAACACACAGGAGGACTAATTAGGACGTAGAATCTACGTCCTGGAACCTACGTCCTGGAACCTACTATTACTATTTTCTTGCTTTCTGGTGGCTCAAAACACATTTTATTGACGAGTGTAAAAATATCTCAGGAGATAAAGTTAATTGAATATTTTTTCATCTTCAATTTAAAATAATTTCCAAGCAGTTTTTAACTGAAAACATACAATAAAGTTGGTGAAAAAGTACAATGAAAGTTATCTGTAGTATTTTCTTGCTTTCTAGTGGCTTAGAAGGCATTTTATTGACAAGTTTAAAATGATCACCTAGAAGAAAACTCAGGAGAAATAAGGGCCGTAGAGTTGAAAGTTGGAAATGTTGACATTGCAGGACAATAATCTTCCAGACATTTTGGCCCATATGCAATTACTTTTTTCTCCTGAGTGTTCTACTAGTAGATAGTTTTTCATCTTTCATTTAAAATAATTTTTCAGCACTTTGCAATTGAAAAAAAGTGATAAAAAATAGGTGTAAAGGTGCAGAGCCGGGACAAGGTCCTCCAGCACCCAAGGCTGAGACACCAAAGTGCGCCCCTCCATCCCTCCCACCCCAGCCGTCACACACTGATTGCTTTTAGACTATGAAGAGCCACAGGGCCCACAACCTCCCCAATACCTTAATATCTAGTTATATGGCTTGCAGTCACTGCCATGTATCCCCTTTTCTTATTTCTTTCTGCTTCAAACACAATTAGGAGTGACAGCTGAATGAATTCTGCACCCCCTCCTACACTGCGCCCTGAGGCTGGAGCCTCTCCAGCCTATGCCTCGGCCCGGCCCTGTAAAGGTGCTATCCAACTTTTTAAAAAAGTATTTTATTGCTTGCTGGTGGTTTAAAGTGGATCCGAGATAAACTTTTACTCATTGCATAATTGTGTTCCTTTCATATAGTTTATAGGGTATTCCTCAAGCCAAATACTTTTTTTGTTTTGTTTAAATACTCTAATTCCCTATAAACTAAACAAGCCTCGCCCACAGCTTTTCAGAGAGCCTTGGCACTCAGTCTCAGGTAGCAAGGGCTTATGGGAGCTCAGTCTGGGCAGGAGGAGGAGGAGGTTACTAGCCAGAGATTTCAGAGGCAGAGGGGAGGAGAGAGGAGGAGAGGTGACTGAATTTACACACAGGCAAGCTGATAGCATCTCCAGCCCTCAGCCTGTGACAAACAGAACATGGCTGCCCTCATTGTATCACAGGAATAAATAATCATAAACTTTTCAAGCTGTTTGCAGCTAGATATGCTAAAATTTAGATAAGATATATAGACAAGTTACTTGTTATAGTTAGTTTTTCATCTCAGATCCGCTTTAAAAATGCATTTTAGTTGTGAAATATCACCTAGGTGAAAACTCAGGTGAAAAAGTTAGTTGCATATGGGGCCTTTTGAGTTAAGCGTTGAATGTAGTTATTGGCAGTGACAGGATTATTGAAAGCATCGCTTTAGACTGTCTGTGTCCCTGCTCTCTCTCCCTTCCTGTTTGGGGATTTCCTTGGATTCTCCTGCCTTTAATATGAAAACTGGTAATCCCAAGGACAGGAAATGAAGAACAGCAATAAGAAATAGCGATTCAGATTCTTCCGCACTCTACTAAAATGTGTTATTTGTTTTTGTCAGGTAGAAATTGTCACAGACGGAGGACATAAAATGACGATCCAGAATTGCTTCTGACCCCCTTGCCACTCTGTCCAAAACTACAATAACATTTTTTCAATATATTTTAATGATTCATTTTCTTACATATTTCTTTTATGTAGCTGCCCACTGGCCCATATGCAATTCACGTTTTCTCCTAGGTGATATTTTCACAACTTAACCAGTTCGGCCTATCTGGACGAGCTTCCTCGTCCAGATAGGCACTGCTGCTGCCGCCGGCTGGTGCGCGCGATCGGGCGGGCCCCCGCGCGCGCGCGCGCCGCTAGCCCCCCGATCAGTGAATGGGAATATAATTCCCATTCACCGATCTAACTTCCCCGCAGAAATACCGACGCTTTCTATCCAGAGAGTGCGGTATTTCTGCCCCCAGGAAACTTCTCCCCAGCATTTTAGTTCCTGGATGCGAGATCGTTCGCATCCAGGACTTTTTTCACTGTGGCCATCTTGTGGCCAAATAGTAAACTGCACCCACATACATTTTTAATAAAAAAAAAAAAAAATTATTTTACATTTAAAATTAGCAGTTTCCCTCCCACACCAAAAGTTACCCACATACATTTTTTTTTTATTAAAAAAAAAAAATACAATTAAAAAAAAACAAAAACAACCTAAATAGTTACCCAAGGGTCTGAACTTTTTAAATATGCATGTCAAGAGAATATGTTATTATAATATTTAAAATTATAAGCTTATAAATAGTGATGGACGCAAATTGAAAAAAATGCACCTTTATTTCTAAATGAAATATCGGCACCATAAATTGTGATAGGGACATCGTTTAAACGGTGTAATAACCGGGATAGATGGGCAAATAAAATGCATGTGTTTTAATTACGGTAGCTTATATTAATTTCAAACTATAATGGCCAAAAACTGAGAAATAATGAATTTTTTTCATTTCTTTCTAAATCTTTCTGTTAAAATGGATTTAGAAAAAAATAATTCTTAGCAAAATGTAGCACCCAAAGAAAGCCTAATTAGTGGTGGAAAAAACAAGATATAGATCATTTCATTGTGATAAGTAGCAATAAAGTTATAGGCGAATGAATAGGAGGTGAACGTTGCTCGGATGCATGAGATTTTCGGCACTGCGGTGCTGAACCGGTTATAATAAAATGCCTTTTTAAACCATCAGCAAACAATAAACTTATTTTCGCAACAACTTAGTCATAAAATGCCTTTTAAGCCGCCAGCAAAAAAGAAAACGCTCAAAATAAATTTCATAGTACTTTTTCACCAACTTTTTGGTACTTTTTTCAAATGTAAAATGCTGAAAAGTTAGTTTAAAGCGGAACTGTAGATACATTTTAAACACACTGTTTCACTTACCTGGGGCTTCTGCAAGCCCCCAGCAGCCGTCCTGTCCCGCGCTGGTCCTCTACGAGCCTCCGTTCTCCCGCCGCTGCTCCGTTCCTTGACTTCTTAGTCGAGGCCAACGCAGCCCTGACACTTGTATCTTTTCTTTGCATTCCCCGCTGCAATAGCGCTATTGCAGACTGGAACGTGAAGAAAGGATATGCGTGGTCAGAGCAGCGCAGGCGCAGTGGCCCGGCGGCGAAACCGAAAGTAGCTGGCGGCAAGAGAACGGAGGCTTGTGGAGGAGCAGCGCGGGACAGGACGCTGTTGGGGGCTTGCAGAAGCGCCAGGTAAGTGAAACAGTGTGTTTAAAATGTATCTACAGTTCCGCTTTAAAGAGAAGATGGAAGTTTACTCCTAGGAGAAAACATAGGAGAAGAAGTTAATTGCATATGAGCCACTATGTCCTAGACATAGTTAAAGTGTTTTAGTCAGGGGACCATATGACATTACCTTTTTTTCCTACATTTTCATAACTTGTCAATTAAATGCCTTTTAACCACCAGCAAAATGCAAAAAAAATATTTTAAACACAAGATGAGTATTATGTCCAAGGAGAAAACTGCAGGAGAAAAAGTTAATCGCATACGGGCCTCTTAGTAATCAGGAAAAAAGGGGCACGGACTAACTGGGAAGTGGGAACCTTGTTCTTTCAGTGTTATTTATTTGCACTTCAGAGGTAAAAGTAGATTGTGAAAGTATTCCGCTGAGTTCCCCGAGAGATTCACGTCCTTTCCGTGAGTGAGAGCATTCAGGGATCTCATGATGCCGGGGTACTGGGGTTTCCACATATTAAAGAAGCAGCTTACATCTACACTTAACCTCACAGCAGCTACAGGATCAATGGGCTAAGAAAAGCACAAGTGCTTCAAGCGTCAGGTAGCTGCAGCTAAACTCAGAACACAACATCGTCCATCCACCCACCAACCCCAGGTAACACGTTTGCTGTCTTTGCAGCAGTTCCCAGCTCCAGTTGGCAGGAGCCCGCTTCACTCGTATTGCAGCAAGCTTCCGTTTCAAGCCTCACAGGACAGGCCAACACTCAGGGTCCCAACGGCAACATCATCATCGGCCAACTCCAGTCCCGAGAAGTCCTCTTCACTCCTCTTCCATCAACTATCATCATCGAGAAGCACTGGACAGCTTAACACACAATGTTACTCTCCAACCTCCAACCAAAGCTTTACATACAGTCCGGAATCTTCTCTCTCCCGACACCACAGAAACTTCTTCAGTTTTACAGCTTCATCTTCAACACCGTCATCACCCAGCAGCAGAGACCCTCATTCTCTTTCAGCCTCATCTATATGTACCAGGCAAAAAGGTAACAGCTCCATTCTTGCTGCTGCATCATCTTCCAGATACATGCAGCATCTGCAGACTAACTACCCATTAATTGAACCAAGGCTTCGGCCAACACGGGTACCTTCAGCGAGGCCTTTCTCTTTCCCCAGTTACACAGAACATACTGTCCTCACTAAATCACTACGTAGTCCAGAGTCAAGTCAGGGAAATTTTTAACAAAAATTTCTTTGTATGAAACCAAATCACTAGTCATGAAACTAGTCATTCAGAATTCCCAACCTTAAACTACAGTGATAGAAGCTGGTAACGTAATTATCGGTGGATGTTCTGTGCAATTGACTTTCAAATTGTACATGCAGGAAACAGTGGAGGTAGTGGAGATAATGGTTTAGGAAGTAGCACAAGTTCGGGCTTTGAGCACCTTACTCCCCTGGGGTTCCAGAAGGCACATTAGACAGTGGCAAGACATGTATTTTAGTTGCGCACAAACAGAACGTGGAATACACCTGTTTTTGTTGTTTGGTTTTGCAAAGTGGCCTTGCCTTACTAACCACTAACAATGTATGCGGTGATGTTTGTTACGGTACTATAATCTTATAGCCAATGGCATGTTTGGGGGTATTTATATGAAAAATCAGTATTTTTTGCAATGTTATAAGATTATGTTATGTTTGTTTGAAGCAGTTTTAGAAGCAGATTTATTACAAAGGGACCGCACTATTCATTTAAGCCTTCTATTTCTTTTAAAGAGGACCAGAGGTAGGACTTTTTGTAAAAAAAAAAACATTCTACCTGATCCGGTGGGCTAGCCAGATCAGGTTGACTCAATGACTGCCGCTCCCCGCCGCACTTGTGGCCAATAATCCTCAAGTTTCATTTTCAGTGAACCCTGGGATCACAACGCAGCAAGCTCCACTCTATGGGCCTGATCCACAAAGCGGTGCTAACCTACTTAGCACGCCTAAAGACTTTGGGCGTGCTAACCAGGGTGCTAAGGTAGTTTAGCACCGTTTTTTGAAATGAGATCGCGCACAAAGTCCCGCACGCAAAACTTTGCGCGCACAGTGCGGTGCGCGTGAAACGTCGCATGAAAACGGCACCCCTGATGCGCCTATAAGGTCGCATTGGGTGCGACTTTAATGTTGCACTATGCGACGTTAAAGTCACATCCAATGCGACCTTATAGGCGCATCGGGTGCGCCGTTTTCTGCGCACCGCGATGCAACGCCCTTGCGTACGAGCACTGATTATCACGACCTAACTGACTTTAGGCATGATAGACGGCTTTTCACAAGCGTGCTAACAGTTAGCACTGCTTTGTGAATCAAGCCCATAGTGTGTCTAATCACAGTGCAGGGAGGCGGGGAGAGGCAGAGCTGCTCAATGAGAGCTTGGGAAGGGCAGGTAGGAACGCCCCCAGTGGACATTTTGCAGGAGTGCCTCTCCTGCAAGGGACGCCCCTTCCCCTTAAGATCTTCAACAAGCTGCATGTCGGCAGGTGGGTGTCCAGTGAGGAGCTGGGGAGGCAAAGAGCGGTGCATAGGTGACCAGGAGCCATGCCGTGGACCAGGAAACGTGCTTCCGTGTCCCATTTGACCACCCCGCGTCACCTCAGGTATACTTTAAACTGATGGTAAACTTGCATTAGAACTCAGATAAAGCTGTGGCTATGACCTACGGCTCCTTTCATGATTAAAATTATTCATACGAGTCCTCATTTTCTGATTGTTGTTATCTGCACATCTTTAACTGGTTCCGGACAGTTGAAATCTACGTCCTGCATGTGGCTGAGCGGATCTGACAGGACGTAGATTTCAACTCTCGTCGCCGTGCGGTTCCACCCAATCGTGCCTCTTGTCTCCCCGCCGCAGATCACTCGTCCTGCCATCTATATGACGGCAGAGCTGTGTGAGCTGGTCAGGAGCCGATTTCATTGGCTACTGACCCTGTCATCACTGTAAACCAATCCCATTGGCTTACATTGATTGACAGCGTCAGGAGCCAATGAAAGCGGCTCCTGAATGCCACACAGCGCTCTGCCGGCATTGGGACGGTAGAGAGAACGACCTGCGGCGGGGATAGAACGGCATGACCGGCGGGGGCGACGGATGATTTCAGCGATTCGTCGGTAAGCGCCGTTTTACAGTGCCAGCAGTCTCTGGTCCTCAGGGGGGCAGAGACTGCTGGTATAGGAGTAGTTAAATGCCTCGGTTTTTTTCCTCACAAAATTCAACCATCCCACCACAGAATATCTGCCTTTGTAAGACATTCTCAGTCACCATCTCAATAAATACATTTTCTCTTTCAGTCATTCCATGTAGATGATCACCTATGCTGTAAAATTAAAGTATCTGTTTAGATGCTTATTTATAACTCAGGTCAATAGAACAGGTCTGAAGGACTTGAATAACGTCTTTATATGCTTCGGTGACGAATTTTCATTTGTAATAATGGCTTGTACTGTTATTTGTGGCAACCGCTAAACAAAATACTATAGAGTCTCGGTTATCCAGCACCGACGACGGGAAGAGGCTGATTCCGGATAAGCATGCTTCCTGGTTGCTTGGGAATGTTAAAAATAGACCTCACTAATACAGTGCTATATCCCACTCTGTATACATACCATGAACTCTTTATTAAATGTTAAAATACAGTAATTGAAAGTGTAGTAACCTTGGGGGAGCCATGGATGGAACTCAGTCTTGAGCACAGCAGAGCCCACAATCAGCCTAAGAAGTTGGCCTTCACCACTGCTAGTTCTGTCGGTGATTAGTGCTGGTTGGTTGAGACTGCTGGTTAGTTGAGTTCTGGATAATCGGGACTTTACTGTATTAATAGTTTAGCACAGGCATGCAGCTTACAAGATGGAACTGTGCTCATTGAGTGTAAAGGGAACAGAGTTTGCAACATTTTAAAATAACAGTGCTATTAAGGTGCAGGTTACACAAGATGACCATAAGTAGCTTTGTGATATTCAGGGTCTTCTCCTGTACATCTAAAGAGCCTCACAATTCCAGGCACACTCCGAATACAAGCTTGGACAGCCTCGAGTCAGAGCTGTGTCCTCAGTCCCATCCACATACCAACGAAGGAACAGTTATGGACAGTTGAGGTGCTCTTGTTGGTTTGTGACTGAACGAGGGAAGTTGGAGAGTGCACCAAATCAGAGGGGCAAAAACCTCAAGATGAGAGAAGGTTGCATCTTCTGCACCAGTTTTCATTTACAAATGTTGCAAACCATGCCAGGATTGCTATAAAATAATCCCAGGTGCATTCCTCATACACAATCCGGTGGTAAAAGTGCTCCTCTGACTTCTGATTTGTTTGTATAGTCAGAAAAAAATCAGACTACGGACCCAACTGGAAACATGGCTGCAACCCATGAGTCCGCTGTTTGGATTCTGCATTGGTGCAGGGGCAGGAGGGGGCATGGTGAGGGCAGGAGGGGGCATTGTGAGGGCAGGAGGGGGCATGGTGAGGGCAGGAGGGGGCATGGTGAGGGCAGGAGGGGGCATGGTGAGGGCAAGAGGGGGCATTGTGAGGGCAGGAGGGGGCATGGTGAGGGCAGGAGGGGGCATGGTGAGGGCAGGAGGGGGCATGGTGAGGGCAGGAGGGGGCATGGTGAGGGCAGGAGGGGGCATGGTGAGGGCAGGAGCGGGCATTGTGAGGGCAGGAGGGGGCATGGTGAGGGCAGGAGGGGGCATGGTGAGGGCAGGAGGGGGCATGGTGAGGGCAGGAGGGGGCATGGCGAGGGCAGGAGGGGGCATGGTGAGGGCAGGCACTTTGGACAACTGCCTTGGGCTACCTCCCCTTTCAGTAAGCTGTCACTTTCTATGTACACTTACACTTTAACTTTGGTATTCATCCATGTGCAGTCCCCAATATGTGGCAGACCTATTCCCCCTCCACACACACTTCATAAACTGCAGACCCCCCCCCCCCACATGCAGTTTGTTACCCGATTTCAAGTGCAATAACCTATTCTATATGCAACAGCCACTTACATGCCAATAATACATTGCTGGTACCTCTAGCAGAACTTCACCCCTTGGGTACTGGCCATTTAACACCCCCCCCCCCCTCGGGACCAGAGTAGTTTGCCTGGTTTAGTTGGAGTCCCAGTTTAGATAGTCTCCCGTATACCTATGGGTGTTCCCAGTGCAGGCAGCCTCCATTACTCACCTCCCTGGGTCCTACGATGTGCAGCTCTCCCTGCCTCCTCTCTCCCCGACATGCAACCTTGCACTGCGGCTAAGTTCCCGGATAACGTCATCAATCAATAACGTCATCAAGCCAGGACCCGGAACTTAGCGACAGAGTGAGGATGGATGCCAGGCAGAGCGGAGAGGGAGCGAGGATCGCCGGGGGGAGTGTCAGGAAGGTGAGTGGATCCTCTTTTTCCTCTTCAGCCGATACCACTGCGTATCAATGATAACTACGATCGGCGGCAATCGTAGTGATCACATGAGCTAAAGCCAATCACCATGGCTCCTGATCAGTGAGGGGAGATGTCTGCTGTCATATGACAGCTTAATCTCCCCTCTTGGGTGTGCGTTCGATCACGTCAGGAGCAGCAGGACATTAAGGTTAAGTTTTGTCATCAGCAGGCAGCCACACAGAAGACGTAACTCTAACGTCCTTGGTCCCGAAAGGGTTGAAGCACACTTGAAGTGATTGTAAACAGATGGAATAAACAATCGAATTATAGTCCTTCTCCTGCAACCATTTACATGGCCTTGTTTTGTATTTGAAAGTTGCGATAAACCTGAGATAAATTAAGTATAGGGATCTATACTTACTGTACCTGGGGCTTCTTCCAGTCCCCCCCCCCCCCCACCCCCTCCAGGCCATTAGCTCTTCTGCCATCCTCTTGGGCTGTTCCGTTGTCCCACAGTGGAGTCCACAACCCAGCCCAGTCATGCTCTATGCTCTACTGCACATGCTAAGCCCTGGTGGTATGCACCCGCCCCCCCTCCCCCCCCCCCTGGTCTCATACACATGTGGCCAGAACCATCCGTGCTCAGTGGGGCGCAATTGAGCCAGGCAGCGAAGACAGCGATAAACCAGATGGACTACAGGGGGCTCAAGGAAGCCCCAGGTAAATATAAATCTTTATACTTAATTTATCTCAGGTACACTTTAAAATATACTTTTTAAATTATTGTCTTAGGAGGCACACAAGGGTAGTTTTTCAGTGTTATTAAGCTTCCAAACCAACATTTCTTAAGCTACGGAACTTATTCCTGGAATTTAGATGTGTTGTTTTTTTTCAGCTTATAGTTTTTTAACCCGAATTAGTCATCAGTGAGAGTTGCTGTTGTCTGACTGCAGACATCATTTAAAACCCTGAATTCTTAACCTTTACAGTGAGGAAAAAGGAACACATCCTAGTTCTAAGTAGGATTGTGACTTTACATCCATGTTCATCTCATTTTGCAACTTTCATGTACCCTTTAGAAGGGATGAAGGAAAATACCCGGAGCGCTGCTCAGGTGCTTAGACTGGATAGTTTTAGCTTTGCCACGTGTTTGGGGGTGAACGACGCACATTGGGATTATTTTAAGGCGATGCTTTCTCGCATGATTGGCTTTGGCATTAGAATGCTTCAAAGTGCGCTTTCTTGCATTTAAAAATGAGGGTCCAGAGTATAATCACACAATAAATCTACTATTTGTATTATTATTTTATTTATAATGACTGTTAATTTATAAGTACTGTAATATTTGTAGGTGCAGCCCTGAATAGAAGCAGTAAGATTTCTCAGCCTTATGTGTTATTTTATTTATTTGACTCAGTTATTTAGCACTGAACCTTGAGCACTTTATATAGATCCTAAACAATTGCAATTACTTCCCCTCCCCTGAAGAACTAACAATCTATCCCAGGCATGGGTAAACTTGGCCCTCCAACTGTTACGGAACTACAAGTCCCACAACGCATAGCAGGAGTCTGACAGCCACAGTCATGACTCATAAAGGCAAATGCATTGTGGGACTTGTAGTTCCTTAACAGCTGGAGGGCCGAGTTTGCCCATGTCTGATCTATCCCTTCTAAAGTCAGTTCTTGGATACTTTCTGTCTGACACGAGGCTTGTGCAGGAGAGAATTGTAATTTATTTTGTTGAACCTCCATGCTTGACTCTAAGACTGTTAGTAAATTGTTTTTCCCTTTTTTATATGATATTGTTACATTCTAGATGTCTTTATGTTTACGTGTTATAATTTAAGTTTCTTAATAAATAAAATCACCAACAGCAAATATGCGTAATATGTTGGCGCTTTATAAATACAATAAATAATAATAATATGAATAGTAGTGCTGGTTTATTCTGTAAGTTGCTATGATGGTCATATTTTTGCTGGTGGTATAGGCATTAGGCACTATTATCATGTTACAGTATTTTGAACATATGTGATTTTTTATGCGTTTATTTTTTATTGTATGCATTTTCGAAGTATTGTTTAAAAGAGAAGCTATACTAATGTTGGACACTTTAATTTTTAAAAAATTGAATGTTTACAATTTTTAAAAACTTAAGTTTATATCCTTGTTTAGTTCTGTGTTTGTAACTTTTTAAAATGTTTGTCTTTCTAAAGAAAAAAAAATGTAATATAAAGTATAGTGTAGCCATGATGCTTAGTTTGCAAAGTCTGCTGCGGAACAGTCTGTGGTAGGAGAGCCCAGCACTGCTTAATTGCCTGGATGCACCTTTTGTAACATTGAGAACATGAGAATTATAAATATGGATCGTTTGGAACTCTATCTGCTTTCTGCCTCACTTAAAGAGACACTGAAGCAAAAACATTTTTTATAATGTATTGGTTGTGTAGTAGAGATAAGAAATAAAGCATTAAAGTGGACCCAAATTAAAAATACAAGATTTCAGAAATAAAATCTATTTTCTAAATTATAATAATAAATAGCAGCCTTTTTTCAGCTGCATGATGACAAATATAAAATATTTTACATTTAGTGGAGAAACCGCTCCCTTTCTTTCATATTGCTGGGACAAAATCCGGCAAACTGGTGGAGTAGATGGTGTCCGGCAATGGAGGAATTGCTAATGGCTGCCCCCAGTATAATCCTAGTTATGAAAAGAGAAGGGTGAAAAGCATGCACTGAAATGCTCATAGGCTTGAAGGACTGTTTATTTATCTTTGTATGTGTCAGAGTGCTGCAACTAAATATTTTTAATTAAAAAAAGGTTTGGCTTGGGTCCGCTTTAAGAGCAGAGACATAAGTCTAATATTTGTTTCCAGTACAGGAAGAGTTAAGAAACTCCAGTTGTTATCTATGCAAATAGCCATTGAGCTCTGACTTCTGATTAGGTTATCTCAGCTGTACTGTGTTTTTCTTTTGCAGAAAACAGTTCAGGACAGGTCAAATGGCCCATACTCACGAGGGACTTTTGTCGCCTCAACACGCGGCGCGCGCGTGTTGCGGCGACAGGTCGCCCGTGAGTATGGGCCGTCGCACACGCGCGCACCCCGAACTGTCGCCCGCCGCTCATGTCGCCATGCGATTGAAACTTTCAATCGCATGGCGACAGTCGCCGCTGCCCCCCCGCCGCAACTGTCGCTAGTCCGCGTGAGTACGCGGACTAGCGACAGCAACCTCCATGTAGGTACATGGAGCTTCCGGCGGGGGGAGGAGGAACGTCAGCGACAGCTTCCGCCTTGCCGCTGGTCCCTCTTCCGCGTGTGTACGCGGAGGGACCTGGCGAGAAGCTGTCGCCGGCCTGTCGCCCACACGCTCACGTGTGCTGGCGACAGGCCACATTTCTCGCCCGTGAGTATGGGCCAAAATGTTCACTGCCTGTTCTGCAAAAACTTTCTGAGTAATGTGTAAACTGCAAGTATTAGAGAATGATGCAATGTTATAAAAAAAAAAAAGCTGTATAACTGAAAATAAAAATATTAGAATATTTTTTTTGCTACCAATGTTCTACTAATTACCCCTACTACACAACAAATTCATGATATCATAATTTTTCTTTCGCTTCAGTGTCTCTTTAAATATAACATATTTGTAGCCAATAGTTCAAACCTACTTGTAATAAATAAAACAGAAATACACATACAAAAAAATATTTTTTAAAACAGTACTGTAACAATTTTTATATATATTATTTATACTGAATACTAGGGTACTTTTTCATAGATCGTTTATCTGTCTGGCCCTTCCTTATTCAATTCACCTTTTCTTGTACATTTTCTCCTAGGTGATGATTTTTTATTTTCTGTTTAAAATAACGTTTCAGCACTTTCCAACTGTAAAATTACCCAAAAAATAGGTAAAAAAAAAGTAGTCAAAATTATTTTGGACATTTTCTTGCTTGCTGGTGGCTTGAAAGGCAATTTATTGCTAAAATGTGAAAATATAACCTAAGAGAAAATATAGGAAAAAGAAGTGAATTGAATAGAGGTCTCTGCGGGGGTGAGGAGCAAAAAAATTCTCCTGACACGCAAATTTCTGTTGACTGGGTACGGCATCAAACTGAGCACATCATAGTCCGATGCTGGGCATACACGGCATACTATTTAGCAGATGCGGACGCATCACCGCTTGTCCACCCGTGCACGCGGATCGATTCCCGCTAGTCCCCGTAAGCACTTCCTTCTTAGCACTTATCAGCGCTTCGTTTTTGCCCATTGTCCGTCCACGGGGATCGAGCCGGGAATCGATCCACGCGGTGATCGGACATGTCGGAAATTATCAATCAAGCCACCAGCGCCTCGATTGATAAGAAGAATCTGGCCCGTGTATGCCCAGCATAAAGCTGGTGGTTACCTGGCAGTTGGTTAACTAACCAGGGGTTAGAGGCTTTGATTGACTGCATTGAATTGATCTATATATATATATATATATATATATATATATATATAAATACAGAGGGTGCTGCAGCACACAACAGGAAAACAGTGACAGGGGCTCTTGGTTACGCTTTAACGCGTTTAAGCTCACCAACTGCGCCAAAGTGTCCCCGATCTGGTGAGTCCTACTCTAACCAGGCAAAAATTCTAGTTTTTATCAGCGTTCTAGTGGGAACCATGCCAAAAGCCCAGGGGTCAGCTAAATGGGAGAAATGAAATTAAAAACACCTCACCTGATAAAAACTAGCTGTTTTCCTGTTGTGTGCTGCAGCACCCTCTGTATTTATATATTTCTTATGGAGATTGGGGTTCTCCAGTGCTGCGTGCATGCTTTGCATAGTATTGTATACAATTCGGTTTGTGCTGCTCATCCCTTGGCATATATATATATATATATATATATATATATATATATATATTGCCTGTTATGCTAGGTACACACCATACAAGTTACTGTTAGATTTTCTGTTAGATTTACCTGCCAGATAGATAATTTGCAACATGTTGCAAATTATCTATCTAAACATCTATCTGCCGAGCAATTAGGCATTGTTCTACTCAGCAGGAGATCACCAGAAGACAATGCACCAGAGATAATGACCAGTTTCTACCAGTACTTTAAAGAAAACCTGAACTGAAAATTAAAAGTCAAAATAAGCATACACAAGTCATACTTACCTTCCATGTAGTCTACTCCTCAGTGTCTTTCTCCTCTCCTGCGTCCTGTTTGTTCACTGTGATCAAGGGAATTTTCCGTCCTCCATTTTGAAAATAGCCGTTACCCATAACAGCTTTCTGGTCAGCACACAGTTAAACTGTAACATCGCCCACTTGAGCCATAGGGAAACATGGACATTTCCTGGTACATCAGTTTTCCTCTCAGCTATAACTGACAGCAACTGATATTTTACTGACAGCAACTGATATATTTCAGATCTGACAAAATGTTGTCAGAACTGGAAGGGATTATTGTCAGAAGAAAATGGTGAGCATCTGAGAGGAACTGATGGCAAGGTAACTATGTAATGTTCATTTGAAGTTACCTCATGTGTTTATTTTAAATATTTTTACTCAGTACAGGTTCTCTTTTTACAAGATCTAACAAAAAATCTAACAGAAAATTGTATGGTGTGTACTAGGAATTGGAGAATGTATTTGTTCATCACTGAGCCACAATCAAGACTGCTGTCTGCGTAGTTTTTCATTTTTTCAGATTTTGCATGTTTTGCACCATAATATGTTGCATTAAAGGGAAATAATATGTTTTACAGTTTTTTAGACACTTGTGCAAAATGTGAAACCAGGAACCATTAATGCAATATACCAGAGCATCAAATAAAGGGGAATTTAGAAGAAGTACTCACACTTTTTGGTTGCATATTTGTCATGGCCTGCAGGAGATTCCTGCCCCCTAAGCTCAGGCTTAGATAGGTACCCAAAAGGTGGCATTCCTGGTGATCATAGGTCAGTTCCCAGAAGGGGACTGTGCTAAAATGACAACCTCCCAACAGAGGTGGAAACAGTGCATATACAGACAGCTGGAGGTGTCAAGATGTAAAATAATAATTAAAAATCAATCAGGAGAGGTAGTAGTTGGCTTCCCTATCCTGAAGAAAACAAGCCAATTTGACTCATGAGAAAAAGGACATTTATTGCTCAAAAAAAGGATAGGACAACGCGTTTCGTGGATGCCTCCCCCCTTCTTCAGGTCAGTAACATCAGTAATGTGCCTGGCAATCTAACAGCTTATCAAATAGTAAGATTAAGTTTTTTGGGTTTTTTTGACAGCACTATATTGGTGTTATTGATGTCAGAAATCAGTTAACATTCCTGAAATACATTATCCTGTGCTCTTTTTTGTTCAATAAATTTCCTTTTTCATAAGTCGAATTGGCTTTTTTCTTCAGGAGAGATAAGCCAACTGCTGCCTCTCCTTCTTTATCATTTTTAGTTATTTTATACATCTGGGCACCTTCATCCATCAGTATATATAGTTACATAATGATTTGGGCTTAAAAAAGAAATACGTCCATCGAGATCAACAACAACGAAACATTTGTAAAGGGCTTTTCTCCCAAAGGACCCAAAATGAATAAATAACAGTAAGCGTACACTAAGAGCAGGTGTTTTTACCCCCTGTGAAAAACATCCCCCTCCCCCACCTTACTTTAAAGGGAACCAGAGACGAAGCACCCTTGTGTATTTTACCATATATATCAGTA
The DNA here is from genome assembly GCF_040937935.1 of Hyperolius riggenbachi. Taxonomy (NCBI): domain Eukaryota; kingdom Metazoa; phylum Chordata; class Amphibia; order Anura; family Hyperoliidae; genus Hyperolius; species Hyperolius riggenbachi. The sequence continues at coordinate 494,506,628 of NC_090648.1, forward strand.
AGAACATTAGAGAAAACACTTACCATGCTCTCTGTTTCATCCTCACTGCTAAAAGTGTCTGTTATCAGCTGTGATAAGAATCCTGGACTGAGCATTCAGTCTGGCTTTGCAGGGAATAATTATAGCTGAGTCATTATAGCAGAGCCACAAGGGGGCAGGCTTGGGCTTGAAAAGACACCAGAGAAGACAGACTCGGCTGTAATCTTTCCGTAGCAAAGCTAGACTGAGTGCTCAGTCGGGGATTCTTATCAGAGGTGATAACAGTCAGATTAGACAGAGAACAATAAAACAAAGAGCAGATTAGGTGTTTACTGTCATGTTCCCACTGATTTATAAGGTAAAATACAAGAGGGTACTTCATCTCTGGTTCTCTTTAATAGCAGTCCAATGGCTAAACTTTACAATGTCAAATAAATGTCAATGCCAAATCACTATAGTAGTGGGTAGGATGGAGGCACCCAATGTGTGTTCTATTTTAGTATTTTTAAATCCAAATAAAAAATTGTATAATAAAAAGAGAGGTAACTGCTTAACTCTCCAGAAGATGTAGACACCAGTTCAACTGGAAAAAAATTCCAGTAGAACTGGTGTCTACTTACCTCTCTTTTTATTATATAATTTTTTATTTGTATTTATAAATACTGAAATAGAACACACATTGATCTCCATCCTACCCACTACCAGTCAGACCTCCTTTGGAGGTAATAGCTTTTCAGTTTTTCTGGAAAGTCTATCGTACTACAGGAGAGCGACCATCCAGTATTTAGCAGGACCTGGAGTACCGAGCAGTGCTACAGGAGAGCGACCATCCAGTATTTAGCAGGACCTGGAGTACCGAGCAGGGACGGTTACCAGGCCTATATGGTGGTTGCAGAAACAGCATCCCACCTTTGTGAGTATATATTTATATGTGTTTATCCTCCCTATACCTAACGCTTCTGCACCATTGGGCTCCCGGTATCTCCCTACTTCTCACCTAAGTATTCTTGGCCCTCACAAGAATCACCAAAGAAAAAAACCCTGTAAATCACTATAGTGTCTCTAATAACCTACATTAACAAGTTATTGAATCATTTTTTAAATTACAGTTTTGCTGTTCCTCAATGGGGTAAATTGGAAATATTAAGGTAGCCATACGTCAACCAAACAATTCGATTATTATAATCGAATTGGATGAAAATCGGTGTCACCAAGTTCATGCCCAACCGACAATACGACCAATTTCAGGATAAAATTGGTTGCATAAGTAGATCGCGCATGCTGCAAGATGTTAGGCCAACTTACTCGATCGGGTGCTCGGCAGTAATGGCGTGCAATTTCGGGATGATCGAGGAACACAACGAAACCCCCGACACTGTCCCCTCTAATGTTGTCTCCCCCCAGTGCCCCGTGAATGTTATACATTACCTGTCCACGGCCTTCACTGCTCCAGGTGAATTCTACGTACATTCGCTCCCCACGTGGTTTCCTAGTAAGGGCGCACGTATGACATCAGACGGCTTACACGTGGCAACGTTACTAGGCAACCATGTGGAGTGCGTGTATGAAGAATAGAGTGTGCCCGGAGACAGCGGGGACAAGCGGAGGTAACGGACAGGTAATGTGTAACATGCACGGGGCACCAGGGGGACACTTAAAGAGAACCAGAGACGAAGCACCCTCATGTATTTTATTACATTTATCAGTGGGAACATGACAGTAAACACCTACCCTGCTTTTAGTTTCATTGTTATCTGCTTAATTAGTCTTATTAGCAGCTGTGATAAGAATCCACCGACTGATTCAGTCTAGGTTTGACCTGGAATCATTATAGCTGAGTCACTCTTCTGTGGAGTCTTTTCAAGCCCAAGCCTGCCACCTCCTGGCTTAGATTTCCTGCTTTGCATACTGAGAGCTGTGATGACATGGGAGGGGCTGCTCCTGCTGAGAGAGTGTGGCTGCAATATGATCCCTGTGTGCACTAGATACTGATGATGACTGCAGTTTCATTCCTATGAGAGACACTTCCTACAGGCAGCTGTACATCATACCAAAATGAAAGCACATAGATGAAAGCCTGCAGCAGCAGCCCTGCCTGTCTATAGTCGCATATAGCCTAGACAGCACATCCAGAACAACTCATAACCCGGAAGCAGAAGGGATATGAGCTGGCGACCATATTGGATTTTTCCTGGAGCAATAATGGATAAAAAACACTAAAAAAGGCACACCAGAGCGGCGAAATTATCAGGTAGAGCATTTATTCTTTACAAGCTATCGACTTATATGTTTATTTTGTGTGAAACTTTCATCTCTGGTTCCCTTTAAGGGGGAAAGCGGCAAGGCGGTTCAGAAGCGGCACCACAAGGCCGATACCAGTTCAATTTCAGCATGAAATTGATCGGGAATCGGCCTGCTGTGTATGGGCAGCTGATAGATTTCTCTCTTATTAGATTCGATTAGATCGAGATTAGTCTCTTGGTCAAATCTGCCCATCATCGCTAGATGTATAGCTACCTTTACTTATTATCCTACCTAATAATATACAAGTCTCTTGCGTTCTGTCCCTGTGTCAGTGCTTTTGCGCTACTGCGCATGTCAAGCACTGACAGCCTTTGGGACAGGACGCAGGGCGGGCGGGTGCGCGCGCGGCGGTGACAGACCTAGAGCTCGTTTTTAAACGGGCTTAGGTCACTAGTTCTTTCATATTTGTCTGAAGATTTCCCAGGAATACATTTTTTTCTTTGCAAGATTAGCAAATGTCCAGTAGCAGCACATTGTGTAGAGGAAGCTATGGAAGGTGCCAGCACTATATGAATTCAAAACAATGAGAATAATTTAACTTCATCAGATTCATTCATGAGATTGTAACTTAGTAGTAAAGGGGTGATTCTTGGTGGTTACCAGTGACGAGCGAAAATGCCAATATTCTTTTTGCATTGATTTTTGCGGAAATAATGTTTAATTCGACTTTTGGGTGAAAATGCCATTGAAAATCACTTTGTAATAAGTTTGTGATTTTTCATGAATTTCTGCGCTAAAATAAACACTTTTTTGCATCTACTTTGGCAAATTTGCGAGCAACACTGGCGCAAAGGTGCGCGCGATCCCCTGCTATCTCCGCCCCTAGGACTTCACGCCAATTGGCGTGGAGTGGTCCAGGGGCTGCCGCCGCATTCATGCCAATCGGCGTGGAGCTGTCGGCAAAAAGGTTAAATATTTATACTCATAAAGGTGGGTTGCAATAATATGCAACCACCATCAGAGCCTGCGGGAGATTACCATCCATGCTCAGGTTTTCAGGTCTGCTGGGCCGGTTCTGGTTGGTTGCTCTCATTAGAGTTTTTTTTTAGAAAGATCTAAAAAGCTATTAACCCCTTTCAGCGGTATAATGCCTGGTACAAACCATGCAATTGCCCCTTTGATTGACGGGTCAAAACAATAATTTACAACAGATCCGAACAGGTTTCCAATTGTTTTTATGATTAATTTTCCGATCACTGCTATATAAAATTGATTGAAAACCTGATTAAACCTGTGGAAAATGATCGATTTGACCCCTCAATCTGACGGGAAATTGCATGGTGTGTACCAGGCATAAAGGCTAAACAAAACACTTGTGGAGGCCCCCAGTATGGATAAGCTCTCATAAACAGTTTTACTAATGAGAGGCAGTGTGGATATTACCGGTCTTGAAAAATAAGCCAATTCTTGAAGAATAAGCTAATGTTGGAAAACATATTTATTTATCTATTCAAGCACTTATAAAGGACAACATGAGAAATGCCAAGTGTTTTAGCTTATTGCGCTCCTTGTCTCTCTCAATTTTTCAGAATCTTGGAGGTTACTGGTAACCACCAAGAGTTATCCTTCTATTAGGTTTGTTTATGGAATTTACTGGAGGGAAAGCTAAAGTAGTATCTCAACAACATACAAAGAAATGTAATAAAAATAAATACATAAAACAGAATCAAAATGTTTTAAAAAATATAGAGACAAAACCTGACCATTATTCTAATGTTTTGTATATGAACTGCATGCAGAAAAAACAAATATAGAAAGATTTATGTCACGGTCTTCTGCTTCACTGTCAAAATCATTTATTATTATCTGTAAGACAAGTAACCTATTATTTTGCTTGTACATACATGGACAATAAAGGGGCAGGCCCTTACAATTTAAAATAATGAACTTTAATATTATTAGGTCACAGGGGTGGTTTTATGTTGAAGTTTGCAGACATTGAGCTCGATCTAATTAGCTTTTTCTGCTAAGTTTTCTCCTCTGTGATATTTTTTACAGTTTACCAATAAAATGCCTTTTAAAGGGAACCAGAGATGAAGCACCCTCATGTATTTTACCATATATATCAGTGGGAACATTAGAGAAAACACCTACCCTGCTCTCTATTTCATTCTTCACTGCTCAGCCTGCTTGTTATCAGCCCTGATAAAATCCCCGACTGTGCATTCAGTCTGGCTTTGCTCAGGAATCATTATAGTTGAGTCTGTCTTCTCTGATGTCTTTTTAAGCCCAAGCCTGCCCCCTTGTGGCTTTGCTTTCCTGTTCTGTATACTTGCAGCATCACAGAGAGCTGTGATGAGATGAGAGGAGCCGCTAATGGAAGGGTATATTGAAAAACGTTTTATTTTTATCTATATTTGTTAGTCATAAGAGGTTTTTAGAAATGGTGATTTCATTTTGCACACAGCCCACTAAATAATATGCTTTTCTGATGACCTGTATTTTGTATGGAGTTTTCGTAAAAAAACACAAAACACAGCACACCAGAGCGAAAATACCAGGTATAGTATTTATTTTGTAAAATCTATTGGGGGATATGTTTATTTTGTGCCAAAGCGTTCATCTCTGGTTTCCTTTAAGCCACCAGCAAGCAAGAAAATGTCCGAATAATTTTGACAGTACTTTTTCACCTACCTTTTGGTACTTTTAATTGCAGAGTGCTGAAAAATTATTTAAAACCGAAGATGAAAAATGATCTCCTAGAGGAAAACTTAAGAGAAAAAGTGAATTCTATCAGGCTCATTATTTGTAATATATATCTTTTCTTTAAAGATTCTACATAGTTAATACATTAAATGTAAAAAAAAATAAAGAAATAACTAAAGAAATGACCAATACTTATTTCAATGTACTTCAATAAGTTGGACTTTATTAGAAAATGTTTCCTTCTTGTATATACTTAAAGTGTGCCTGAGGTGACATGTGAAATGAGGAGTTAAACGTGTGTATGTACGGTGCAAAACATATTTATAACCAGGCTGTTTCTCTTGTTTTATTTTGCTTCCTGAAAGAGTTAATTTTCAGGCAAGCAAGTGACAGCTTCTTTCTTGTCGGTGCCTTGTTGGGAACATAGTAAACCTCACTCATAAGCAAATTACAGCCATAAAAGTTTTCTTGGCAGAATAAAACTTCTGTGGACAGAGGAGAGATAGAAAAATGTCAATAGTTTAAGTAGTTTAACTCAGGGACACTTAATAGACTGCGATTCAGCAGAGACAACAAAACATTCAGTCTACTTTGTAAATGTTTAACTATAAAACTAAAAAATGGGTTATCTTTAAAAAGTCATTTTGGGAGTAGGAGGATAAATACAATTGTTTATCTCATCAGTTTATTTTCACCTCAGGTTCACTTTAAAATATTATTTCATTATTTTATGTTTAGTTATTTTTATGGGGCTGCCCCTTTAAAAAAAAGTATGTTTTCCAATTTTTTCCCTCATTTTTATTTACAGCATTAAATAGGGAATTGCTCAATTTGAGCCATTCTGGAACCATTGAGTACATTTATTTCCACTATTGGCCTACTCGTTGCTAATTTGATTTTTTGGACGTTTGAAGCAGCAGCTGTGATAATGGGGTCAATGATACTAAAGAGCCGTTTAGCCCCAGTATCTGGTAACTTACTGCAGGAATCTCATTTCAGCTGCCTGTCTCCTGGATTTGTTCTCCAGAACGTAAACGAGGCCAGGAGGAACAGTGACCATCGTGAAGAATTGCTTAAAAGACTGACTAGGTCCATTTTTTTTAACCATAAAAGACACTACTTATTGATGACCTAAAAAAACTGATGCAATGGACATTTGGAAATATTTGTCATTACTCATCCACTTCTTCAATCATGGTGCCTGACAGACGTTCAGTTTAAGAACTTTTACATCTGCAACTGCCTTCATCGGGGTATCAAATATGTTCTCAGCCTTCATAAATATAAAATCAGTGGAAGTAAAAAGTATGAAGAAGAAACAGTAATGATATAAATAGGGGTCTCTGTATCAAAGCAAATTTAATAGATCTCACTATGTCAATCTTATCTATATGCATGAACAAAATAAATATGGACTGGTCCAATTTAACAAAAAAAAGGCTGCTACTAAATAAAAGTCTTAAGAAAAACAAATGATACCGTCCTTAAATATACCAAAATCCCCCCCTCCCCCCCCCCCCCCAAAAAAAAATAAAAAATAAATTCAGGGGTGGAAAAATGTTATTGTATAATTGTTTGCCATAATGAAATGGTTTTTTAACATAAATACGGATAATATAACTGGTGCCGTGACTGACTGATCCTACTGAGAAAATGGGAATTGCTTTCAATGGGCCATATGCAATTCCCTTTTTCACCTGAGTTTTCTCCAAGGTGATATTTTTAAACTTGTCAATAAAATGCTTTTTAAGCCACCAGAAAGCAAGAAAATACTCAAAATAATTTTAATATTACTTTTCACCTACTTTTTGGTACTTTTTTGGTGAAAAAGTGCTGGAAAACTTTTTTAAATTGAAGATGTAAAATTATCTCCCAGGAGAAAACTCAGGTGAAAAAGTGAATTGCAAAAGGCCCAATATCTGCTTACATTTTCTATTAAGTGCTGAATGCATTGAGTGTTAAATGACAGCAAATTGATACTGCATTGATACACGGACCCAGTATTGTGCCGCACAAACTGTTATGCCAAGAAAAAAATCCAACTGCATGAATTTTTATTTTCTCTCTATGCCTTGTATAGAAAAATGATATTGGCCCATCATAATTTGGTTGAAGAATGTTGAGATCTTGTTTCTTTGTATAATTTAAGGCACCTGTACTGTCCTCACTGCTGTGCCCAATCAGCTTAATAACTTTATTTATTAACTTTGTTTTAATTAAACATTCACTGCAATTATTTATTTGGTATAAGCATTATTTATTAAAAATTAAAATATATTTAGGTGGAAAAAATAATGTTAAATTACGCACCATTGATGTGAGCTTGGCCAAGCATTTGCAAATTAGAATTATTATTATTATTAACCTTATTGTGTTATATTTATAAAGGCCGATGTAGTACTCATCGCTGTGTGATACATTGGTATGGGGTGTAGATTATAGACGGGAGACTAAAAACTAGAGAAGAGGGACAGTCCTGCCAGCTGAATAAAAGATACCAGCTCTGAAAAGTGCTGGGTTCTGATGCAATGATTACCTGAATGCCCCATTGTGTGTCTTTGTACTGGGTTGTACGTCACAAGAAGACTGGCGACTGGCAGAATTGCTTTATTGTTTCCTTTCTAGCAAAGTTCACAAGTTCTAAATATGTCTTCTGTAAAGGCCCACACCCACTAAGCGATTTTCCTTAACGATCGCACGGGTGACCTGCGTCATGAAACATCGTTTAACAAATTTACTTTAAACGATGTTGCATAATTTTGTGAAAAATCATTCACCACGAATGATTTTTCACAAAATTATGCAACATCGTTTAAAGTAAATTTGTTAAACGATGTTTCATGATGCAGGTCACCCGTGCGATCGTTAGTTTTTGAACGACTGCCGTGTCTGATTAAATCGTGGAGGGTTGTTACAGTCCTCTTTCACTTTTGAGGGTTTAAACTATCATTTACACGGGCCTGATTTACATCTCAGGAGCCCATAGCCATAGATGTCCTGGCACTCTAGACTTCGCTCTCCATGAACCTAGAAACCTAACGGCACTGCAAGTGTGCTGGCTGTCCCAGCTGTCACTGCTCCCTTACTTCCCTTGCCCGTCATAGGTAGCTACAGGTGCTCCTTAGTATTAGGTAACCAGAGCTATCCTCAGTATTAAGTAACTAAAAGTGCTCTCAAGTATAAGGTAGCTAAAGTTCCCCCCTGACTGACGGGAGATCTGGTCAGTGGAATGCCGAGACCCGGTTGAGTAATCTCTCATTTACACTCCACTCAGGACTCTGCATAGGCAAGGCGGAAGGGAGGCACTTGGGGAGGGGAGTGGGCGGCCTTTCCACCATCGGGCGCCTGTAGGCATGTGCCTTATGGTAAATTCGGCCCATGATCATTCGTTTGCAGATTCTACCCAGATGTATTGGAAACCGATTGTTCATCCCTGATCCATCTGGCCATGATCAGCCCATGGGTACTTAGAGTTAGAGGAGGAATAATAATGTTTTTTCTCTGGACAAAATCTGCTTCTCACAACAACTTTCAGATTGTAATGCCATAACCACTGATAAAAGTGAATTCCACTATCGATATATCCAAAAATGAGAGACTCTAGAGAACGTAGCTGCGTATGTCTCTATTTACACAAGACATCCAAAAGCAGGGGCCAATTCAGTACAGGCAAAGTCAGTACCATTGTAAAGCTTGGTGTTGCTTAAAGAGAATCTGTACTCTAAAATTCTTACAATAAAAAGCATACCATTCTATTCATTATGTTCTCCTGGGCCCCTCTGTGCTGCTTCTGCCACTCCCTGCTGCAATACTGGCTTCTAATTGCCATTTTTAGACAGTGTTTACAAACAAAAGACATGGCTGTTACCAGGCTGTGGAGAGGGTGTGTATAGCTTCTGCCAATAACAGCAGACAGCACATTCCTGCCTGAGCCCGACAGAGCCGACAGAAGACAAAAGATTAGATTATATAACAGAGATAACACAGCCACTGTGCAACTAGAAAAGGCTGCAGTAAGCCAGACCACATTTGAACAGGTATAGGAACTTAAAGGATAGAGGAAATAAGACTGAAAATTTTGTTACAGAGTCTCTTTAATATTTCTTACATCAAAGGAGGAATTAATTTATTTTAAAATTGGGTTTTCACCTTAGTTTGTGTTCAAGTCATATACGCATCATTTCTAAGCAGAAAATCTGAAAAAAAGCATAGAGATGTCTTCGGAACTTGATTAGATATATGAAATGAAAATGGGTTAGAATCTTTCAATATACAACCTTGTGATGGGTTTAAACCTATTCCTGATATTCTATGCAGTAGGTATGAATCTTTATTCATAATTCATGAATGGTAATGCTTGTTTTTGTACTGTATTAATGTATGTAAGTCTGTATTTATGTATGTAAGTATTTATGTATGTAGCTATTTATACACTGTGATAAGGTTTTGGTGCCTGGAGCAAGAGATGATCATAATCTGGTATTTCTGATTACGCAAAATTTTGCATAAATTTTTGCAATTAAGGCATAATTACGATTTGGACATTCAACTGATTTTGTGTAATCCATTCGTAATTTCCTGTAATTTTTTCAAAATGTTGTGCCGACTTTAGTGCATAATAGCAAAGTCCTCATACAGGCTATCATCACCAAAATCACTACATATGTTAAAGTGAACCGAGCACCTTTTTAGCACTCAGGACATTTTTATAGCACATGAAAAATGCATGCCGACAATCTGTTTCATTATTAAAATAAACTTTCATTTTACCTTGTATTTTACATTCAAAGTAGTTTTATTAGCCTGTTTCAGCAGCCTGACCGTCCGCAGAGATCTCAGGAAGCTAATTGTTTTATTGAGCTAATTACCCAGAAGAAAACAATACCTTTTCATCAACAAAGGGGTGGGTAATTAGGACTGTTTCTTCAAAGACATTGTGTGTGTCAAACAGTCCTAATTACCCACCCCCTTTTGTTGATGAAAAGGTATTGTTTACTTCTGGGTAATTAGCTCAATAAAACAATTAGCTTCCTGAGATTTCTGCAGACGGTCAAATCGATTTTAAAAATGCAAAGGAAAAATGGTTTTTAAACTCAGAAAAATGACGGTTCAAAAACCATTTTTCCTTTACAATTAAAAAAAATAGATTTTTCCCAAAAACCACAAGGTCTTTTTGAAAAAAACGTTTTCTGCCTTGTTTCCACCCTTCTCTTTAACATTCAAAGCAAATTAGTGATGACTGTATGTATGGGGGATTTGCGATTAAGCACTAAAGTTGGCACAAAATTACACAAAATTGCGAAATTACATTCCCTGGTTACGTTTACAAACAAAATTAATTACGATTTTAGCTGAAATTTCGCATTATGATTTTGCATCACAATTGTGAATTACGATTTGAAATTACAGTTATGCGAAATTTGTGCTCATCGCTACCTGGAGCCACGGTGTAGAAGTGGTTGAACTGTGGCGCTACTTATAAAAAGGTTTACTTGAAGTGTTATTTCCAATATTGACCCCTCTCAATTCCTGGCCAGCTCACTGTATAAAAGGTGCAATTTCTGTTGCATTTTGACAGAAGATCTGAGCACCAACACAGTTCACAGTTGGCTGAGTCAATCCCACCTTGACACATCCAGTAAGTAATGTAGACAGCTGCACCATAAAGTGACTTGTCCAGGAGACAACTTAGCTGTTGAGAGAATTCCTGAAGAATGTATTACATTATCTTCTCTGGTGCTATTATATGATGGTGTTACAGTATAATATCCTTTGGTTGTTGATTATTTTCCATATTCGTCAACCAAAATTTTTGTTTGTCCAAATATTTTTTTAGTTTGCTTATATTTTCTATGTGGTTGGAAGCATATGGTTGAAAATGAACTAATTGATTCTCAAACTGCATAGATGTCAATAAAAATTGTTCATAATTCTGCATTAACTCAAGCTCAATCCAGGTGGCAGCACTGTGTAAAGAGAGTGCTGTACAGACTTGTCCCTCTGGGCAATGAAAGAGGGAAGAAAGCGCAGTGCATGATGGGGCAGATGTCCGTGGGCGGGGTAAAAGTCCAGATTTGTAATGAAATTCAGGGGACATGTTCCGTCTATCGTGTGTATACAAAAAGTTCTGGTAAACTGAGCAACACAACTCTTCTACAGATGGTCAATGAGTTGCTATTAATTTAGTAATTCTGTTAATTTCATGAATATGTATGCAGCTTGGAAGAGGGTGAATACAGTAGCTGATTATTTTAATCACTCTATATCCTTCTTCATCCCTTTACTGCTCATGACCCCTGCTGGTCAGATCTGGAAACTGCACCTTTAGGCTAATAATGAAAGCTGAACCTGCTTTGGTGGACACAGCTCTTTAGACCACTATCACCAAAAAATTGAAAAATTCAAAATGCATAATAATGCTTATGTATAAAATTTGCATTTGTTCCAGAGTAAAGTGCACTATAAATTACTTTTTTTCCTATGTTGCTGTCATGTATAATAGAGATCTCACAGGTTTTGGAGTAGTCCATTTCCTCAAGGGGTATTCTCAGGGTTTCCTTTATTTTCAAAAGCACTTCCTCAACAGCAGTTAGTCAGTCTAACTGCCAAAGCAGCGTGCAAGCAAGTAGGGAGGCCGGCCAGCATCTTTGTATAGATCCTTTCCATGGATTGCTTTTTTAAAGTATAGAGGAAATATTGAGAATTTTCCACGAGGTGATGCACTAGTCCAAAACCAGTCAGATCTGTCAGATTTTTTACTGCCTAATGTAAGCGACAGTAACATAGGAGAAAAGTAATTTATAGTGGATTTTACTCTGTGAGAAATGTAGTTCTTTAAAGTCTGTATTTTAAATGTTACAATTTTTTCGCAATAGTGGCCCTTTAACTTAAATTAGTTTACATACATCCATCGAGTTCAACCAGAAAATCAAGTTTACTTATTTTGTTTTTATCTAAACAGCATTGTCCTAAGATTCATTGTGCTTGTTACGGTTTAATTCCTTTGCTGTTGTAATGGGGACATACAGCCAATGTTATATATCATATCATGCAATAAAAATATCAATTTTTTTCACGGTATAGCTCTGGTCCTTTACAATAATATAGAAATATTTCACGCATGAAAAACAACCTTTTATTTGTTGTGTGATATAAGAAATTAGCTGAATGGTTTTGTGAAGCAGTGTGGAAAGAAAATAGTTTTTGACATCGGAATTAGAATAGAATTGTTCTGTTCCAAGGTGACATATACATGGCTGGCGTCGCCTATAAATAGCCACAGAGTGTGCGCAAGTTTCTAAAAATAACACGGGTGACATCTGAAAGTCACACGGGTACATCAAGTGTAATATTGGAATTGAGGATATCACACTGGAAAATATTATGAATTAATCTTAAAGAGAAACTCCGACCAAGAATTAAACTTTATCCCAATAAGTAGCTGATACCCCCTTTTACAGGAGAAATCTATTCTTTTTCACAAACAGACCATCATGGGGCTCTGTGTGACTGATATTGTGGTGAAACCCCTCCCACAGGAAACTCTGAGGACCGTGGTACTCTTGGCAGTTTCCTGTCTGTGAACCTAGTTGCATTGTGGGAAATAGTTGTTTACAACTGTTTCCAACTGCCAAAAAAGCATGCAGCAGCTACATCACCTGCCAACAGTAAAAATATCACCATGTGATAAATGTCAGAATGTAAATCAGGGATTTAAACGATTTTACAATGGGAAAACACTGACTAAATCATTTATACATAATTATTGTAAAAATGAAGCACTTTTTTTATTACATTATTTTCACTGGAGTTCCTCTTTAAATAAATAATATATATATAGCATTGGGTGGGCGTCTGTAAGAGTCCCAGTAGCAGAAATAACTCAAACATTCCCTAGGTCTCTCTCTAAATATATATTAGAAAATATTAGTATTTTTAAATAAATTTAGAAGTTTTTCATTTTTATTTTATTCATTAAACCATTTTTAATAGGAATATTAATTCATATTAGATGTTAATTTAGTGCTTCGCCTGCTGATCTAACTGGTGTTTCATAAGTCAAGGAGGTCTTTTTTCCCCCTAATAAAAGTGAGGCATGAGGATACAGCAGTATATAAGCACTTCTCTGGTTCATGGCAACCTATCTGCTGACTTTTTATGCACCAAAAGTATATAATACATAAGAATATGAATGAGTAAATATAAATATACAGAGTTCTTTCCATGCGTTGAACTTAGTACTCCCATCATTAAACTTAGGATAAACTACATTTTGAAAGTTTGACACATTTTTTTTTATAATTCTTTGACGTTATAATTTTTTGATTCTTTGACGCTACTTGCAGTTTTGGATGATCTAAAAGGTTCTGCAATTATACAATAGTATTAATACATTTCAGAGTCATGGCTGGCTAAATTTGTACTACGTAACTCGATATGCGGGAAGTGGGCTTAGACTTGATTTGAAATACTTAAAGTGGAACTTCAGCAATCTTATTGGTTTATACAAAATGCCTTGATAGCATAGGGGATAGAGTGTAGGCGCCTCTAATCTCTATCCTCTATGCTATCAAGGCATTTTGTATTGACCTGAGGAAGCAGGCCATGACCCATGAAACGCGTTGTCAGATTGATTTTGCATAAACAGTTGAAACAGTTGAACTGGTGTCTATATCTACTGGAGAGGTAAGCAATTACTTCTCTTTTCAATTTTATTTATATTTTAAAACACTAATATAGAACACACACTGGGCGCCTCCCATCCTACCCATTACCAGTCAGACCTCCTTTGGAGGCAATAGCTTTGCAGTTTTTCTGGAGCATCTATTGTACTACAGGAGAGCGACCGTCCAGTATCCAGCAGGACCTGGAGTACCGAGCAGGGACGGTTAATTCCCTGCAGGCCTATGCGATGGCTGCAGGAACTGCAACCCACCTTTGTGAGTATATATCTATATAATTTTATCCTCACTATGCCTGACGATACTGCACCATTAGGCTCCTGGTCTCTTTCTACGTCTTGCCTAGGTATTCTTGGTCCCAACAAGCATCACTGAAGACCCCCCCATATGAATCAAAATGTGTTTAATGAGGAAACTTATTTAAAAAAAAACATTGCTGTCATCAATACTCTCTCCTCAATGTGACCAGTAGGATGACAAAACATTAAAAAGTACAATAAATAATAATAATAATTACACTGCTAGAAGTACATCTAAGGTAATTGGGAATTGAAAATAAAAATTGACCATGCCAAAACAGGTGAAATGTTTTGAGCAAAAAAAAGAAAGCCAAAATCCTGGCTATACTGGCATAAGGATACAGTGAGCAGATGTCAGGTTGCTTCTAAAAGTCTTCCTTAAAATGTTAAAGACGGCAGTACACAAAGCATTCCAGGAGTTCTGGAGGTGTGGTTAGCTAACAGGGACAACAAAGGATGATTTACATATCCAGCAGTGATACATCGTGGCTCACTCCAATCTGAATAATCACAAATACCTTCTGTTTTAAGAAGGCAAACTTTTATTTTTTCAAAAATTTTAGTAAGAGGGCTTTTTGGTTCTTTGTAGCCCCTTACACACGCCTATGAACTCCTATGAGTTCTGGTTCACCATGAGTATGCTGGGTAATCTTTAACTCTCATTACACAAGAAAAAAGTCAAGTCACAAGCATTGGGGGCTACAAAGCTGCAAGCTGACAGATGAAATGAATCAAGACAGAGAGGGGTGACCGAAAACTTATTTCAATGCCCAGTCAAGAATGGAAGGCTGACATCAAGTGACCTCCACAGTGACAAGATGAGAGTGGGATGAAGTGCATGGTGAGAACAGTTCAAAACAGGCTCCTACAGGCGGGGCTGAAGTCATGCACAGCCAGAAAAAAAGCACTTCATCAGTGGGAAGCAAAGAAGAGTCAGGCCGAGGTTTGCTCAAGACCACAGGAACTGGACTGTAAAGGATTGGAGTAAGGTCATCTTTGCCTAACACTCGGCTGTCTTATGTTGGAGACCTAAAGAAGGATACAGCATCATTATCGACAACAGTGTCTCGCACCAACTGTAATGTATGGGGGGGTGGGGGGGGGTCAGTGATGATCTGAGGATGTTTCAGCAAGGCTGGAATTGGGTAGATGAGTATTTGTGGAGGACGTATGAATCAAGCCACATACAAGACTATACTAGAAAAATAATTGCTTCCTTATCCTAAGACTATATTCCCCAACTCAGAGGATTGGTATTTCCAGCAGGACAATGCCCCATGGAGGATCAGGGGAACTCTGATAAGCCAGGGGGATCAGGGTCTGGATGGAGGATTGCCATATCAACAGTCTGTCTTGGCCAGCCTGATCTCCAAATGTGAACCCTATTGAAAACCTCTGGAATGACAGCAAGAGGAAGATGGATGGACATAAACCACCAAGCAAAGCTGAACTGTTTACTTTTTACAAAAAGAGCAGTAAGACCCTACCCAACAGCAATGTGAGAAACTGGTGAAGAGCACACCATAAACACATGAAAGCTGAGACTGAAAAAAGGTGGTATTCCACCAAAAGCTGATAGCTCAACATTTGTTAGACAAACATTATTAACATTTTTTGAGTGGATAGGGGACTTTTTTTCTTAAAATGATTCAAGTTTTGAAAACTTTGTAAACTTTTTGGGGAGTATATTCTAAATCTAACTACTATTCCTACAGGGATCACACAATTCTTGTGTACAAGATTTGTTAGATTCAAGATTCATAAGATTTAAGAATCTTTTTGGATTCAGATTCAAATAAATTTGGGATTCAACCCAACTATAATAGACATACGGGAGGTTCAACACAAAGTACATTCAGGGCATTCTGCAACACAGCTACAAATACATACTGTACATAGCTCATGTGTGGCTTATACATCACAAACACCAATACTGTTACCTGTTCATTGGATAAAGTACAGGGAGGGCCATTTATATAGATACACCTTAATAAAATGGGAATGGTTGGTGATATTAACTTCCTGTTTGTGGCACATTAGTATATGTGAGAGAGAAAACTTTTCAAGATGGTGGTGACCATGGCGGCCATTTTGAATTTGGCCATTTTGAATCCAACTTTTGTTTTTTCAAACTTGAAAAGTTTTCCCCCTCACATATACTAACCGCTTGAAGGAGGAAGTGCGTATGTGAGGCTTGCAACGCGATCAATAGGATCGGTGTGCATTATATTTGGAGCGCAGGAAGGACGCAGCCTTATGGGTAAATAATCCCTTATGTCCACACCTGCGGTAATTAATGCTCATTTAAATCATGAATCTGAGTGCTTAGGCACTCGGATTTACTCGTGAGAGCATCACTGCTAAGAACACATCTTGTATGGAAGATCAGAGGCCTGTGTTTGCTGTTCCACGTGTGTCTGTATTTCTGTGTTCTCCCCATCTTGTTCTGTGCTTCATCCATGTGAATGTAAAGCATTCCAGCCATAAGAAATATATAGAAATCTCTGGCCCACATGCAATTCACTTTTTCTCCTGAGTTTTCTCCTAGGAGCTAATATTTAATCTTTGATTTATAACTTTTTAGCACTTTGCAAAGGAAAAAGTACCAAAAAGTAAGAGAAAAAGTACTGTCAAAATTATTTTGAGTATTTGTTTGCTTGCTGGTGGTTTAAAAGGCATTTTATTTAAAAGGTGTGAAGATATCACCTGGGAGAAATCTCAGGTGAAAAGGTGAATTGCATATGGGCCCTCGGTCTTTATTCAATTCACCTTTTTGTCCTAGGAGATCATTTTCTCTTCTTTTTTAAATAAGTTTTCAACACTCTGCAATTGAAAGTATCAAAAAGTAGGTGAAAAGGAACTGCCAAAATGTTCTGACTTATTCATTCCTTGTTTGCTGTTGGTTTAAAAGGCATTTTACTGATAATGGCCCTTATTCAATTCATTTTTTTCCCTACGTTTTCTCTTAGGTGATTTTTTCACTCTTTCAATAAAAAACGTTTTCACCGACTTTTTGGTACTTTTTCAACTGCAAAGTGCTGAAAAGTTTTTTTTAAAAAGAAGTTGAAAAGTTTTCTCCTAGGAGAAAACTCAGGAAGAAACGTTAATTGCATATGGACCCTTGTCAATAAAATTACTTTTAAACCCTCCCAGCAAGAAAGAAAATACTCAAATGATGACAGTACTTTTTACCTACTTTTCGGTACTTGTTTAATTGCAAAATGCTGAAAAGCTATTTTAAACAGAAAATGAAGTATTATCCCTACAAGAAAACTTTGGAGAAAAGGTCAATTGAATAAGGGTCCAGGGCCCATATGCAATTAACTTTTTCACCTGAGTTATCTCCTAGCAGATAATTTTTCATCTTCTCTTTCAACTACATTTTCAGCATGTTACAATTGAAAAAGTGCCCAAAAGTTGGTAAAAAAAAGTACTATCAAATTTATTTTGAGTATTTTCTTGCTTGCTGGTGGCTTAAAAGGCATTTTATGACATGTTGTGAAAATATAATTTAGGAGAAAATGTAAGAGAAAAAGTTGATTGCATCTGGGCCCAGGGCCCATATCCAATTAAAAAGTTGGTAAAAAAAATAAATAAAGTACTATCAAAATTATTCTGAGTATTTTCTTTCTTGCTGGTGGTTAAAAAGCAATTATTTTGACAATGTGTGAAAATATCACCTAGGAGAAATCTCAGGAGAGAAAGTTAAAGGGACTCCGAGCACCTCTCATGGGCATGCCTTTAAGACTCCGACCAGTACTGCAAAGTACTTAAAGAGGAGCTGTTAGGTATAAGGTCTCAGAGAAAATAAACACATATATCAGTAGCTAAAGATTGGCTGTACTTACATTACATATGCATTTCACTGTCCATGTTTGTACTTCACATAATTTTTATATAGCATTTGCAGAGAATGATGCTCCTGACAGCTCATGGCAGGTTCCATGTTTGTCTGTCTCCTATGAAGCCAAATGTGTCGTCATGTCCTGCCTGCTTCCTGATGATTCCACTCTCACAAACGCTGGTAATGAATAACACTACTGTGCAGTGAATATTAATTAGCCATGTGGCTAGGAACAATAGCGGACTCCTGCAGTGTACTCTGCCCGAGATTTATTAGTGCTGTGAGCTAGACTGTTACATGCTGTTGAAACTTGAGCCTCACTAGCAGCCAGGAGAGGGCCCCAGAATGCTTTGCAGTATCTGTTATTCGGCTTGCGTCCTCCTTAGGAGCCTGGAAATACGGAGCCTTGCTGTCAGCAAACATCTAAAGTAAGAGAGATTTTTAACTGCAGTATTGCCTTTTTGGCTTCCTTCTAAACTGTTTAACACAGGAGAATAGAGGTTTAAATTAGCCTGACAGTTACTCTTTAAAGATGCATACCGTTCTGTAGCTTGTGCTCTCCTCTTTCATTTGATGCCTGAATCACCGTTCTACAGTTTTCGTTCGATTTCAATTTCAAAATCGTGGCTACCATCTTGGCTGTGTTAAAACTTCCGGGTCACCCCTGTCTTCTCTGTTAGAGAAGTGCATCACTGAATGAAACAGGAAGAGGAAGTGACACGCATGGCCATTGCATGAGGCTTCTCCAGAGGGGTCATTTGTTGGAAGTCGTCTGGCTTAAAGAGACCGTAACAACATTTTCATCCTTATTTCTTCTATCCTATAAGTTCCTATACCTGTTCTAAAGGTCTGTCTTACTGCAGCCTTTCCTAGTTGCACAGTGGCTGTGTTATCTCTGTTATATGATCTAATCTTCTTTCCTTTGTCGGCTGAGGCAGGAATGTGCTGCTCTGCTTGTGATAGGTAGAAGCTATACACACCCTCTCCAAGCCCCTCCAGGCTCTGTATGAGTCACAGACTGAGCTTCTCTCAGCCTTTCACATGCTGGTAAGCAGTAATGTCTTTTGTTTGTAAACACTGCCCAAAACTGGCAATTACAAGCCAGGATTGCAGCAAAGAGTGGCAGAAACAGCACAGAGGGGCACAGGAGAACATAATGAATAGAATGGTATGCTTTTTATTGTAAGAATTTTAGAGTACAGATTCTCTTTAAAGGCATGCCCATGAGAGGTGCTCAGAGTCCCTTTAATTGCATATGGGCACGCGTGTCACTTTCTCCATTGTCATCTGTCATCCCTCAGCTTTCATACTGAATAAATGACTAGCCTGAGATGTGAGCGGCCCACCGATACACCAATACACAAGAATGAGGAGTGCTGGAGCGGGGGTCTCTCCTCTGCTGATTCTTCACCCATCATATTATCAGTAATGAGCAGAAAATCCTCACCGAGCCAGGAAGAGATAGAAAGCGAGCCAGGCAAAGCAAGCAGCTGACAGACAGTCAACTACTGAACCAGCAGCCGGAAGTTGTGATTGGCTCATATTGTTTCTCTCCCTGGCCCGTATGCAATTCACTTTTTCTCCTGGGTTCTCTCCTAAGTTATATTTTCAAACATGTCAATAAAATGACTTTCAAATCTGCAGCAAGAAAGAAGATCATCGACGCTATGCAAGTGTCACTGTGAAGTACTCTATTGCCACCTGCTGGTCATTTTATGAACTGCATTTAATGTAAACAGTGAAAATGTGTCAATTTCAAAAGGGATCTCATATTTGAACATTGGGCTTGATTCATCAAGCAGCGCAATGAGCTGTAGTGTGCCCTATGCACACCTTACATAGCAGTGCTCGCTGCCATGTAAGGAGTGTGCCTTCCTTATGCTGCATACACACTTGAGATAAAAGTCTCTGGAAAATGAAAGCTCACAGACCAATTTTACCCCCTTTCATGTAGTATGAGAGCCATACCTACACAGTCTATTCTATTGAGCTGAACTCCCCATCAGACAGAAATCTTTGCAAGATGCTGCACACATGCAACAGATCAGTATCTGCAAAAGATCTCTTCCTGCAATAGATCCATTCCTGCAAAATGCATTCATAGTCTATGAGATCTGCAGATCATCATACACACCTTGTTTAACAGACTTCATCTGCATATCTGGCAATCATCTGCAGATCAGATCCACCAGGATGGATTTTCAGATCTGCAGAGGATTGTCTGATCTGCAGATGAATGTCAGTTAAACAAGGTGTGTATGATGATCTGCAGATATCATAGACTATGAATGCGTTTTGCAGGAACAGATATTTTGCAGGAAAAGATCTTTTGCAGATACTGATCTTTTGAATGTGTACAGCATCTGTGTGTGCAGCATCTTGCAAAGATTTCTATCTGATGGGGAGTTCAGCTCCATAGAATAGGCTGTGTAGGCTCAGCTCTCATACTACATGGAAGGGGGTAACATTGGTCTGTGATCTTGCCTTTTCCAGAGACTTTTATCTCAAGTGTGAATGCAGCATTAGTTACCGCATTGCTTCCTTAGCAATGGGCGTAACATTAACTGCGGGTGGTCCTACTTCTGTGATGTACCACTACCGCGATACTTCACTCGTGGCCGCTACTGTATTAATTTATCAGGCGCACTACGGCTCATTAAGCCGCGCTGCTTTAGCAGTGCTGCTTGATGAATCAAGCCCATTGTGTCCAGATTTTACACTCTTTGAATATTTTTTTGAATATTTCCCCATGAACCGATCTTCAGAAATGATTAATTGACCTCTAGATTCACACCTTACCGGATAAACTGACCCAGTAAAAACGGATTAGTTTTACATTCAAACGGATGAGTTTGCTACATTGGACAGCAGTTTTCCATTCCGTTTTCTTGTCACTCCTGCTCAGTACCTGTCACTGCATTCCTCCACAACCGCCATCTATTCGGGGCCACTCACGCTACAAAACGCCAGTATACCGATCCCACAGAAGCATCAGGCTACAATTGGCTTGCAATAGACCAATGAGAATCTAGGATTACGATCTGGGAACGGACCGTTTTTTTTTTACTCTAACGTGAACCAGGCCTGAATGTATGTGAAATTGAGATTTATTTTTGAGTAGCGATTCAAATTCAAAAAAGCTTTCAGTCCAATTTAAAGGGAACCTGAAGCGAGTAAAATTATTTAAAATAAACACATGACGTAGCTGCAAATGAATATTACATACTTACCTCACCGTCAGTTCCTCTCAAGAAGCCCACCATTTTCTTCTTGCAGTGATCCCTTCCAGTTCTGACAATATTTTGTCAGAACTGAAATATACCAGTCGCTGTCAGTTATATATCAGCAGCTGTCAGTTACAACTGAATATGCAAGGTAATGTCCATGTTTCCCTATGGCTCAAGTGGGTGATATAACAGTTTAACAGTGTGCTGACCAGGAAGCTGTTATGGGGTAATGGCCATTTTTAAAATGGAGGACGGAGAATTCCATTGATCACAGTGGACAAATGGGACGCAGGAGAGGAGAAAGAGATTGAGGAGTAGACTACACAGGAGGTAAGTATGACCTGTGTATGGTTATTTTGACTTTTCATTTTCAGTTCAGGTTTTCTTTAAAGGAAAACTTAAGTCAAATAAAAAAAATGACATTTACTCACCTGGGGCATCCCTCAGCACCCCGAAGCTGGATTGTGCCCTCGCAGCCCCGCTACGATCGTCCTGTCCCCGCCGGCGGCTACTTCCGGTTCGGCGACAGCCGCCGACAGGCTGGGAACGCGGCTGATTTTCCGCGTTCCCAGCCGCTGCTATCACCCTCTATGCTGCTATAGCGTCTATATATACGCTATAGCAGCATAGAGGGTGATAGCAGCGGCTGGGAACGCGGAAAATCAGCCGCGTTCCCAGCCTGTCGGCGGCTGTCGCCGAACCGGAAGTAGCCGCCGGCGGGGACAGGACGATCGTAGCGGGGCTGCGAGGGCACAATCCAGCTTCGGGGTGCTGAGGGATGCCCCAGGTGAGTAAATGTCATTTTTTTTATTTGACTTAAGTTTTCCTTTAAGGAAACTTAAATTCTTTTATCTTTGGCATTGATAAAGGGAACCCAAGCTGGGAGTGAGTAAATATGGCAGCCTTCATACCCCTCGAACCTCAGGTTTCCTTTAATCCAACATAGCAGGGGCTCTTAATTTACTTAATAAGCAGAATTTTCTGGAACTGAATCAGAACTTTCCACAGGCTAATCGATCTGATGGATTAACAGAGCTGTTGGGCAATAGTTGTATAATCAGCTTTGCACAGACTCCTGCTAATTCCAATCACTTTACAGTAAAAAATTCACCCAAACCAAAACTTTAAGCTCTTCGCTGAATGTGAATCAGGCCATACACACATCTAATCACGATTGGCCAATTCTACCACCTCCATTTAGTATGAGAGTCAACAGAGTGTGAGCACTATGAACAGGCTGTGTAGGTTAGCTCTCATATTACATGGAAATGTGCATAGGCATAGGTAATCCGAGGTGAGGGACATATGGAGGCTGCCATATTTATTTCCTTTTAAACAATACCAGTTGCCTGGCTGTCCTCTGATCCTGTGTCTCTAATACTATTAGCCATAGCCCCTCAACAAGCATGCAGCAGATCAGGTACTCTGACACAGCTGACTGGTTTTACTGGATTAGCCATATGCTTGTTCCAGGGTTTTGACTCAGAGACTACTTATGCCAGAAGATCAAAAGGGCTGCCAGGCAACTGGCATTGTTTACAAGAAAATAAATATGGCAGCCTCCATATCCCTCTCGCCTCGGGTTCCCCTTAATAACTCAATTTTTTTCTCTAGTTTTCCTTCTGACTCATCTGCACAGCATGAGGAGGGAGCTTGAGGAATATTAAAATATTAACAGTACTCTATTCAACTTTAGAGTAACCAAGCAGCTCAGGGTGACCCAAACTACTAGGGATATATATAGGGGGATAAAAGGAACCAAAAAGCCCTCCTACTAAAAAAAGCAAAGCTTGGTGTAATTTGCCTTCTTAAAACAGAAGGAAATTTGCAATAATTCAGTTATAAGTGAACATTTGTGGTTACCCACAATGCACTGCTACTGAATATGCAAATTATCCCTTGTTAAGCCAAGCAAGCATCCAGAACCGCTGGTGTATAGCAAGCCTATAGCTTTAAGTTTTACACAGCCACATCAACCCCACATGCAGACAGCCTGTTTCGGCTTTTGGTCCCCATCAGTACATGGCAGGGATTGATATGGCTGTATGAGATAGGGCTTGGACCAGTACAACCGAGTAACCAAGCAGCTCAGGGTGACCCAAACCACTAGGAATGTATAGGGGGATAAAAGGGACCAAAAGGCCCTCCTACTAAAAAAGCAAAGCTTGGTGTAATTTGCCTTCTTAAAACAGAAGGAAATTTGCATCTATACAACTTTGAAAGTGTAAAAAATGTGAGGTTTTCACACATTAGTGGAACAGCAGAAATTCTTAACTGAGGACTAATACAAGGAATGTATAGTGGTATTTTAACACATACACTTTTTTTTTACTATTGTGTATATATATGTGTGTACTGTACACTGCAGCCCTGTGCACCAGGCAAAGACCCTGTGATCGCTGTGAGTCAATCACTGCGATCGCATAATGATTTCTGTGAAAAAAGTCTCTGATCCTTAAAGATGAACTGTAGTAAAAATAATATACCGTAATAAATAAAATTGCTTTTTTTTTTTTTTTTTTTTACAATACTCTCCCTGACTGTCGGGCATAAAATAAAAAAATTCTTTCTTTTTATCTGGTAAACAAGTGATAAGGATGCTGACCAGGCAATCCAAAAGTTAAAATCACTATTACTTTTCTTGTTGATAAATAATCATTCCCCAATTAACCTGACTTAAAATTTGGTACACAAAAAGGAAGTTGCAGGGCATGCTGGGTTGTCCTTTTTTGCTTCTCTACTTCCCCTCAGACTTAACTAATGCAGCCTGATTGGCTGAAGCCTCTTTCCCTCCTGTTTTCCCCTCCCACACCTCTCTGATTGGGTAATGTTTCTCATGCCGAGACAATGCACTTTCTATAGTGAAGGGTGGGCAATGCATACACAATCAGACAGAGGAGAGTAAGAGAGGAAATGACATCAGGATTGGCTTCAAAATAGCCACACTTAAAATGGAAAATGCTTAGAAGGATTTTCTCTTTTTTTTACTGTAGAAAAATCACTAAAATCAAAACACGGACAGTACAATACATATGTTATGTAAGTAGATCAAATATTTATCTACTTATACATGTGTTGTTATTTTTCTGAGATAGTATGGCCGACAGCTCCTCTTTAACCAAATTTGGACCGATGCAGTACGAATCTACGTTCAGCAGGTGGTGCTGCGCCCATGACTGGACATAAACTCTGTCGCACTGACCACGCGTACCCGCCGTTTACTGCCGATCACGCCGCTCTGTCCCCACCGCAATTTGCTCGCCCTGCTGTCTCTATGACGGCAGAGCACTGTGAGCCGGGAAGGAGCCATTTTTATTGGCTCCTGGCCCTGTCATCACTGTAAGCCAATCCCATTGGCTTACATTGATTGACAGGGTCAGGAGCCAATGAAAGCGGCTCCTGCTGTCACCGTGCTGTCGTCTGAGGGGAAGCGCTATCATAGAGACGGCAGAGAGTGGAGGCTACGGTGGAGACAGAGCGGCGTCAGGGCCGGAGCTACCATAGGAAAAAATGGGCAATTGCCCCAGGGCCCAGGAGCCTGTAGGGGCCCCCAAGGTGTCCCTCCCCCATCTTAAAGGAACTCCGAGCAGTGCCTGTGGGTATGCCTTTAAGCATACCCACAACTGATTAATTATATCCTCACACCTACCAGCATGATGTTTGTAATGATATCCCCCTGGGTTCCTCATATGTCATTGCATTGCACTGAATGGAGCTGCCGATACTGGGGAAAGTGTCGTCCTGTGTAATACAATGCTGGACTCCAAAAAGTGCAGTAACTATGGAAAGATGCATACCATTTTGAAGCTCTCTTTCTCCTCTTTCCAATGATATATAAACCGAGGCCCTACGCCTTTTAGTTTTTGCTATTTTCTAAATTGCAGTGATCGCGATTTTGATCGCGAAAACTAAAAGGCGTAGGGTGGCGGTTTACATATCATTGGAAAGAGGAGAAAGAGAGCTTCAAAATGATATGCATCTTTCCATAGTTACTGCACTGCTCGGAGTCCCTTTACCCATACCTCCCAACTTTTTGAGATGAGAAAGAGGGACACTTAATCCACGCCCCTGCCACCCCCCTAATTACACCCCGCCACACCTCCTAGTCACGCATACCATAAAGATTTAATGAGAAAAATATGTTTTTTTAAAAATTCAAACTACACTTGTCCTTTCTATCCTGGTTCATTTTCCTTCATAGTAACATTTTAAAATGAGTAATATATCAATTAAAAGGATGGGAATAAAGTTTAGAATCAAACACATTTTTTTAGTAGAGAAATATATATATTTACATAGAAAGAGGGACAAAGTCCTGAAGGAGGGACAAATGAGGAGGGACAGAGGGACAGGGCTCCCAAAGAGGGACTGTCCCTCCGAAAGAAGGACAGTTGGGAGCTATGATTTAACTGTTGCTCCCCAGGGACTCTGCAGAGTCTGTTAAGTTGGGAGGTGATTGACAGGGCTGGAGCTACCATAGGAAAAAATGGGCAATTGCCCCAGGGCCCCAGAGCCTGTAGGGGCCCCCAAGGTGTCCCTCCCCATCTTAGCTGTTGCTCCCCAGGAACTCTGCAGTGTCTGTTAAGTTGGGAGGTGATTGGGGGAGGGTCAGCAGCCAGCTCAGGGGCCCAGGAGGGAAATTTGGCTGCAACCAAGGGCCTCTATTGACGATTTTTGGTCGGGGGGTGTCTGTTGGGGGGCCCCCAGGCTAATTTTGCCCTAGGGCCCAATTGTTACTTGAACCGGCCCTGGTGATTGAGGGAGGGTCAGCAGCCAGCTCAGGGGCCCAGGAGGGAAATTTGGCTGCAACAAAGGGCCCCTAATGACGCTTTTTGGTCGGGGGGTGTCTGTTGGGGGGCCCCCAGGCTACTTTTGCCCTAGGGCCCAATTGTTACTTGAACCGGCCCTGAGCGGCGGGAGCGGTGGATTTTTGCGGCGATTCGTCGGGATGCGCCGTTTTACTGTTACAGCAGCCTCTGGTCATTAAGGGGGCAAAGGCTGCTGGTACCAAAGTGGTTGAGAAATATTCAATGTTTTCCTTTTTAAAAAAAAAATATATATTGTACAGCTTTTTGTTCTGTGTTCTGCCTTTTCTGTATTAATTAATGTGTATCGATGCCTCTCTATTACTAACCATGGACTGTGTCACCTCTCTGTACATGTCTCTAATTTATCAGTTTCTTGTAGATTGTCAGCAGTCTGCTCCCTCCTCGTCACAATACTCACAACTAACCCTGCGGCCAGACTGTCCGACCGCCAGGTAACTAATCCCTCCTACTATTCCGCTATCCAACCCCTGTGCATGCCTGATGTGCCTGCTTGACATCGCGACCTCTCCCAAGTTATCGTAATAACTGCTTACTAAATGTAACTGCTTAAAAGGACCACTATCACGGAGAAAGTAGGCAGTTAAAATCTGACAGAACCAACAGGTTTTGGGCCAGTCCATCTTCTCATGGGGAATTCTGAGGGTTTTCTTTGTTTTCAACAGCATTTCCTGAACAGCAGTTGCAAAGTCTAACTGACAAAATAGTGGGCAAGTGCCCCAAATATACTGCAACCAGGGACACTTACTTTAAGAAATTGTTGGAACTATTCCCGGACTTTCTCACACTAGAAGACGAGATAAAAACATATATCCTACTGGGAGAAGAGGAATCCACAGTGACAATCGCTGCACACTATGTCACAGCATGCCACAGATCTTGGTCATGCCAATAAAGCTATCTTTGATTTGATTTGATTTGAGTAGGGAGGCTGGCTGCTATTTTACTATTTTGTCTGTTCAGGAAATGCTGTTGAAAACAAAAAAAACCCTGAGAATCCCCCATGAGGAGATGGATTGGCCCAAAACCTGTCACTTCTGTCAGATTTTAAATGGCTACATTTTTCGCGATCTTGGTCCTTTTTTGTAGGATGAGATCCTGGTACCACAATGTTTTACATTTCCTTTCAGTTCAAGGATTACAATCAATTTTTCTAGCAATGTACCACAGACTTGTGTTCAATTTTCCCCCAATTATGAAAAAAATTATTGAGTCTATACATAAAGAAATTGGCAATCTTCCCTACACCATTCAGTTTTCATAAAAAATTGATCAGAAATCCACCACCCCTGATCGACTTATATATAAATGAGGGCCAAATGTGGTGAAGTGTACACACAGCTTCATCGGCCAAATGTGGACAATCAAAGAAACAAAAACTGCCGCCTAAATAGCTCCAAAGCCTATTATAGAGATCGTATATAAACAGCCTGGCCCGGGTCATATTAGATTCAGAAGTATGGATGAAAGATTTGTGAAGTAATCATTGTGTGACTGCATGAACCCCTGCAATGACTTTCTTCAATAAATCCACCTCGAAATGTAATTAAATTAAAACAGTAATACAGTGTTCTCCCCAGAACTATTTTCCAGCCGGGTGGCATGAAATTGTAGCCGGGTGGCATGAAAAAACAGCCGGGTGGGGAGAGATGAAAATGCAGGGCAACTCTGCTTACAGCATAGGAGGTGGTGAGAATGTAAGCCAATGACAGCCGGGTGGTCACCAAATCTAGCCGGGTGGAGCACCCGGCTAAAAGAGCCTGGCGAGAACACTGCTAATAGTTCTAGATGTGTGTGTCGTGCCCTTCTACAAACACTTATTTACTGATTATTATTATTAGATTCAGACATTTATAATTTATCCACTATTTTCTCCTGTCTTAGACAACTTTAGATGATCAGGCCCATTGTCGGAATCTGATCAGAGAAGGATCGATTTCCCCCATACACTGCACAAGCTTTCACCATGAAACCTATCGAACTGCAGTGTTGCAATGTTTCAATACAGTGCAGCACTATGGGCCATCAATCTACCCCTGCTCCCCCACTATGTCCAATTAAAATTTAGCATCCAATAATAATTTGTATCCTACTTATTTCAACATAATGAATGAATAGAGCACTATCGATGTACTTGTTTTTTTCAATAGAGATAGGAAGTGTTTGGGAAGTATTGCTAAGTACTGGTGTATACATTTGTATCCTTATCTCTTTGTTTACTGTTATCTAATTCCTTTCACATTTTTGTGAGGACAGTCTGCCCTGATGGCAGAATGAGCCATGAGGGGAGGGGGGAATTCCCTCACAGTGTATCTGTTAACCTTGTGTGTGCAGAGAGCTCAGTCAGAGACAGGCAGAGCTTTCTTTCACAGAGGGCAGAGGAAATGTATCTTATGTGCAACATAAACATTTGTAATTGTGTGTATAAAACCTGATAGGCTTTTGTTTTCATATAACTCTGCTTCAATGTTACAATGTTCTTATCATGTCAGCAGAGATTCATACCTTTGCAAATGAGACATTCCAAAGGTAGCTAAAATTTACACACAATGAATTAAAGCTTTTGCCTCTGATATTTAACATGAAAAGTAGGAAAATGTTTACACAGCTACTTAGACATTATTGGTACATTGTCATTTTAGAACACTTGATTTGATAGAGTTCCTTTAAGTGACTGAGAACTACTCATACACAGACTCTTCCTCCAGTCATTTCTGCACAAAGGGTTGCAGCTACGTTCCACCAGGGACCACTTTCCTTTTTGGTGCGAAAAATCTTATAAAAGCAAACCTGTGAGGTCCGTTAAGCCCATATTTAGATACTCCCCTCGGGAGGTGGAAGTCTCTGGATCTCGGAGAGGCTCCTCCTCAGCCAGCCCGGCCCAGCAATGTGACCCCCCCCCCTCCCGAAGTGCACAAGCAGAAAAAGCCAAGCCCGATTGGGTCTGTGCTACTGTGCGGGTGCAAACAGCTTGCGCATGCACAGTAGCAAGGACACGGTTGGGCTCAGCTAGAGCCAGAGTGGGTCTGTGCCACTGCGCATGGACGAACAAGTGATTTTTCGACAGTTCTAGTGCTGCCTGGAACGGGCCCGTGGAGGAGGACACGGGAAGCCACGCCAGGATCCAGAGGCTTCCTCCTCCCGAGGCACTTTTTTCCCCTACAGGTACACATTAAGGAAGGCCAGCTCCATGTCATCCTGCTTGTTTGCCTTATTGGCAAAGCTTTTGATTATTGGCCTGACAATCGCTTTTTTAACTTGTAACGTGTTCTGCTGTTACTTTTCTCTAAACCTTTTATTGTTTTTTTTTATCTTGCAGTCCTAATCTAACATTTCCAAGAGAGGACTCACATTCCAGCTCACCATGCACTTCCTTCAGCTGTCTTTCAAAAAATGCCCCCAGGCCTCTAAACCCTTAACTCAGACATTAGAGTGGGACAAAATGACGAGACACTGGTGGACACAAGGACAGTCCTGGAGGTCTTCATGCTGGAGATAAGCTGGACCTTCTCATGATACAGAGACCTGGTTCATACCAAGACAAGAGAAGCACAGAAAACTAGGAATCTGGAGATTTGCTTAGGGCGGGGCACTTCGTGTGATCTTCCCAAAACAGAAGCTGGTCAAAAGGGGGGGAAACCAAGCAGACAACCTTCATATTTCATGAATGAGTTACTCATGGAATGGAGACCGAAGACAACAGATGAAGCCGCTTTGTTACGTAATTTATCTAAGGCCAGCCGTAAGGTTTTATTGAGTTTTCATTGTCATGAAAAGCATGCTATTTATTTATTTTTTTATAACTTTGCATCTTTTCTTTTTGCTGTGTTCTTAAACCTCATTGAAGATTTATTCATCACATTTCTCTGTATGACTAGGATAAGCAAAACAGTTTTAGGAGTTAGAGAAGGCTTGCCAACTCAAACAGTCTACAGTAGCTGTACAGGCATTTGTGGGTGGAGTTACAATACAGGCAACTGCATAGGTAAAATTATCTAGCAGGAGGATCAGAAGCTACAGAAGCTGTACAGGCATTTTTGGGTGGAGTTACAGTACAGACGGCTGCATAGGTAAAATAATTATCTAGAAGAATAATCAGAGGCTATAGTAGCTGTACAGGCATCTGTGGGTGGAGTTACAATACAGACAGCTGCATAGCTAAAATAATTAAGTGTCTAGAAGCAAGATTAGAAACTGTGGCTTTGTAATAACCAACAAGAGGTTACCAAGACCCCCTACAGAATCACAAATCATGTTATCAGTCTTTAGGAGAACATGTTGGAAGAGCAGTAAACACAGAGGAAACATGACGTGTGTAATCCGATCCCATATACACTGATGTTCATCTCTTCCTGTCTTCTTGCAACAGACTGAAGAGTCTTTAAAATGTTCTTTCCCTAAAGGTAGCCATACACTGGTCGACTTGCCATCAGATCCGACTATGAGATAGATCCCTCTCTGATCGAATCTGATCAGAGAGGGATCGTATGGCTGCCTTACTACAAACATATTGTGAATCGATTTCAGCCTGAAACCGTTCACAATCTGTGGTGGTGCTGACGCCGATCCCCCCCCCCATACATTACCAGCTCCAGCCGGCACGACTTCCCCCGGTCTCCGCTGTCTTCTTCTCCGCTCTGGTCTGGTCTCCGGGTCCGGCAGGCTTCACTTCTTCCTGTCTGGGGGAAGTTTAAACAGTAGAGCACCCTCTACTGTTTAAACGTCCTGCCGGGACAGGAAGAAGTGAAGCCTGTCCGACCCGGAGACCAGCGCGGAGAAGAAGACAGCATAGACCAGGGGAGTCGCGCCGGCGGAGCAGGTAATGTATTGCAGCTGCATTGCGTCGGTCGTCGGGCACTCAAACACCGCTAGCGACGTGCTCCCTACCTGCGAGCGATCGACGGTAATTTCCCGCACGGAGCGATCGACGGGACCCATCTATTTCGGGACGAAATAGATTGAAATTTAGAGTTAACATTAACGATTTGACAGCAGATTCGATCCCAGTGATCTAATCTGCTGTCGATCGGCGGGGAATCGGCCTAGTGTATGGCCAGCTTAAGAGTATTATCATTTTTGCCATTAAAATAACTGCAGCCCTGAACAAATAGAGTTAAATTACAAATAATTGCAGTACGGACTGTATAATAATCCTTTTTAGAAATGCCATAAGGAGTGCTGGACTCTGCCTCATCCTAGTCTACTGTTGCTGAATATTTCTTACTGCACTTTTTCTGTCCATGATAGTAAAATGGGAATTTATTCCTCGCCAAGCACCGTTCACTCATTACATAATTCCATTGGCTGGGGAAGAGTTAGTTGTAAGTATAGATTTATTTTAAAATCTTGAATAGTTTACATGGCCTGAAGTGAGGTCATTAACAGTCTGCACAAGTAATTGTGATTGGAGTGAATTTGCATGTTAATACCGTAGTATTCTATCGATGCACTGATATGTTTATGCACTTAACCCACTTTTGTCAACAATCATCGAGCTATCACTAACCACAGGTCATGTACGGATATCTGAACCAACAGAGGAAGAAGGAGACACTAGTCATATGGGGCAGGATGGAAGATCTTCCGTTCAGCTCTGAGTAGCTTGGCCTGAAGGTTGGACCTTCTATGGTGAAGGCCACATCTATCATAAATAACAATGTTATCATCTTTCAATCCAAGTGGATGGCTATCTCGGCCAGTTTCTAAAAGGTACAACTCATGGAAGAGAAGCTCTAAAGTGCCCTTTTTAGACCATCTTTGGGCGACACGAGAATAGCCATATAGACGAGGGAGGAATGAACACATGAGAAATGCTTGAAGTCCCTCACATTGGAGAATGAAAAGCCATCTACCCAAATCGAAGAGAAAAAAGTCTAATAAGCCAAAGTATGGTGAAACAGTACTCTGGGCCCAAATACCACCCCAAGCACAATCCAATGAGGAGGCTTAGGGGCCTCAGACATAAAATAAATCGGATTTAGACATCCATATACCAGTATGTAGGCTTACAAAGGTCTCTTTAAGTAATAAATGCTTAAATCCAATTTGAATTGTGTTGACCTTTAACTTTTCCCACTTCCTGTTCTGAGGACAGCCATTTTGGATTTCAACCCACTTTTCATCCAAATGCTCAGGAAATGAGGGAAAAAATCTTTATTATTAGGAAAACTGAGAATAAAAGCCTGACAGAAGGTCTAACCTTTCCTGACTCTTATGCCCCTCCCCCCATACACACACACGTTGTTTGTCGAATCGATTGGGCCAGTTTTGGAAAACTCATGACTCACCCCTGCTGATTTGTATGTCTTAAATTGGTGGTTACAGATCAGGAGGTGAGACTTAATAGGAACATGATTGTGACCGGCCAATCAAATGATTGCAGATACATCAACTGATCAATTCATAGTGCAGGGAGGATTCTCCAAAGAGCTGATAGCCAATCAGGAATTCTATTCCATGTAACCAGAAGAACAGTGAAGTATTAGTTTAAGGTGGAATGAGTCTTTTAAATTTTAGACATTACACTTTTAAAAACAATTTTTTTGAGGTTACGTTTCTGTTGCAACATTTACATAGAAAGGCCGAATAAAATTAGTTTTAAAAGTAAATCTGCCATATGTCACAGGTAAACCTTATTTCTGTTCACAAAATTTATAATAATTAATTAATTCCATATCACAAAGGTCCCAAAAATGTCTGCAAAAGAGCATTTAAAAGTAGAGGTAAAAACTGCTGAATGTTATTTTTTTCACATTCCAATATAACTCCTTTCACTCAGAAAGGGTTACATCTTCTGCCAGGGTTTATTACTACGGAAGAAGATTTCTCCTCACTTCCTCTTAAATAAAATGATAATTGGATATCCTTGTATATCACAATTAAATAACACTGTATAATTTGTTATACATTAACCCCTGCAAGATATATTAATCCACTTATTATTCACCAGTAATTAGATAAGGGGCCCATATACAATTCACCTTTTCTCTTAAGTTTTCTCCTAGGAGATAATTTTTCATCTTCTTTTTATAATAACTTTTCAGCACTCTGCAACTAAAAAAAGTACCGAAAAATAGGTAAAAAAGTACTGTCAAAATTATTCGGAGTATTTTCTTGCTTGCTGATGGCTAAATAGACATTTGATTTATAACATGAAAATATCACCTAGGTGAAAACGTAGGAGAAAAAGGGAATTGGATTGTGCCCCATGGACCATATGCAATTTACCTTTTCTCCTTAGTTTTCTCCAAGTTGAAATCTTCACACCTTGTCGTAAAATGCCTTTTATGCCCACAGCAGTCAAGAAAATACTGTTTTTGATAGTACTTTTCCTACTACTTTAGGTACTTTTTCAATTGAAAAATGCCAAAAAGTTATTTTAAATCGAAGATATAAAATTATCTCCTAGGAGAAAAGTCCGGAGAAAAAGTGAATAGCATGGGCCCATGTGTGTTATAGGAATATACAGTAAAAGTATAAACTGAAGTGTAATTAATGGAAGGTGAACCTGGACTTCTTGTAGGAGGCAGTGTAAACATATAAAAGTCTAAGGCTGTAAACCGGGAGCTTACACCAAAATGGTAATAAAGGAATAGAATTAGAGAAGATATTTGACCAGAGAAGGTGACAAGGCCGATTTTCAGCCCAAAGACTTTTATTCGTGTGTGGTTTGGTTGATGATGCCTGTGAAGAATTTTGGCTATTGATGTGGAAAACAACTTTGTGGTTATATGAGTTTGTAATATTACCAAGGACTTTTAACATTGTTAAGAACAGACTTAGCAAAATTGCTCCAACATCTAAATTCATTTTATGGTTTAGTCTTCTTACACAGACAAAGTGGACATTGACTAAATAAAAAAATAGTACTAATTATCAATATCTAAATTATGCACAAAGAAGGTTTTTATACTAACCTAAGCTAAAGAATTGGAAATATCCCCACTAAATAAAGTTAGATTTTAGTAGAATTGTGTTAACAGTTCTGGCAAGACTTTCGTATTATTTTCACAAGATTCAAATGTGTACAAAAATAGAATTAGAAAATTTAAATTGTTTTATATTTTTTTTTATCTTCTGGTTACTTTATGAAGTGTATGTCATCGCTATTTAAAATTTTATATTAATTTAACTAGGAAAATAATACAGGAAAAGAGGCCACTCTGTTTTAAAAACAGTATATTTAATTTCTTTGTCTTTGTTATGTTCTATTTAGCAATTTTATTTTTTTATTTTTATTTTTTTGGAAGCTGAGAATCTGAGGAGCTTTTTTCATAAGTTTGTTCCATACTTGTTTCTCTTTTAGTGATATTTTCCATTTACATAATTAGCCATCCTAAAGAGTTTCAAATGTTTATTCTATAAAGCTGATATGTATCTTATTTTTTATTTTTGTGTATTAATTTATTTAATAATTTATAGCCATTTTGGTAAAGAGACCAACCTTTAACATGTCATCATTATTTTTTTTGTTTTATTCTTTTTTGGTATTCTGTGAATTTGAAATAACTGAAATTTTAATTTAAATGTGTTTTTTTTCTGATTATGCTTGATAACTAGTATATTTTTTTTCTAAAATGACAGAACTATTTAATAATGATAAAACACTTGTGGTTTACAGAAAGGAGAATATTTTCTTCCTTTCCACAATTTCACTTGGAAAAGTATTAAAGATGGAATTTCCTATTTGCAAAGAAGACCTCATTTAACTCTACTTGTATTAATTTATTCCAGTAATACTGTAAATGTAAATTGGATTTCCAGTTTAAAGTAAACCTGAAATATTAAAGTCAATGGGGGAAAAAAAAATCAGCCAGATACTTACTTAAAGGATACCCTAACTGACATGTGACATGATGAGATAGACATGTACATGTGTATCTACAGTGCTTAGCACACAAATAACTATGTTGTGTTCCTTTTTTTCTTTCTCTGCCTGAAAGAGTTAAATATCAGGTATGTAAGTGGCTGACTCAGTCCTGACTCAGACAGGAAGTGACTACGGTGTGACCTTCACTGATAACAAATTCCAACTATAAAACACTTTCTTAGCAGAAAATGGCTTCTGAGAGCAAGAAATAGATAAAAAAGAGGAATTTCTTATCAGTGAGGGTCACATTGTAGTCACTTCCTGTCTAAATCAGGACTGAGCCACTTACATACCTGATATTTAACTCTTTCAGGCAGAGAAAGAAAAAAAGGAACACAGCATAGTTATGTGTGTGCTAGGCACTGTACATACACGTTTATCTCATCATGTCACATGTCCGTTCGGGTATCCTTTAAGGAGAGGGAAGGATATGGGTCCTATAGAGCGGCCTTCCCTCTCCACGTTTAAGCGGCAGCTCCCCCGTTTAAATCCCACGCCGTGTTGGACTTTGGAAGTCTTCAGGAGCGTGAGTGATCCCAAAGACAGGTGGCTCCATACTGCGTGAGCGTGCGAGAGAGCATGCTCGTGCCGGCGGAGTACAGAGCCGCCTGTCTTCAGGAGCACTCGGGTTCCTGAAGACTTCCTAAGTCCTCTGCAGCGGCAGAATTTGACCACTTTGGTTGAATACTGCTACCGGGGGAGCCAGCTATCGAACGAGGGATCCTTGAGAGGAGCGGGAAGGCTCTATAGAACCAAGAGCCTTCCCTCTCCTTAGGTAAGTGTCTGGCTGATTTATTTTTTTTACATTTCCCATTGACTTTAAGCTACACTTTGCTGATTAGTCCTCTGACAAGGATATTCTCTGAACCTATCACCCCGAAACAATCATGGAGATCACAAATGTTGTAAAGCCAGAGCGGAATACTTATCCCTGGTTTGGATTCAGACAATTTATGTCTCTTTGGAGGAAGTTAGCAATACTAGGCTTCATATTACCTCTATGACAAGTTTTCCTCATTTCTGAACAACTCTCATTTTCTTTCTGTAAAATATGTTTACAGATAACTTTTTTTTTCCATTTTCACCTGTTCATTCCAATGTTGTTTCCTTTTATTTCCATTGGTTGTATTATGCGGCAAAGATGGACATTTTGGGTGAAATAAAACGAAAAAAAAGAAGCCAAGCGTAAATTTGAACTGCTATTAAAATGTGGAGCTAATAAAAGCTAAATGATAATAAAAGTTGGAATATTTGTAGAGTGGTTGTCTGAGTGTATTTGATTATGGTAGGTGGGTGGGGGGGGGGTTACTTAAAGAGAAACTCCGACCAAAAATTTTACATGAGAAATCTATTCCTTTTCACAAACAGACCATCAGGGGGCGCTGTATGACTGATATTGTGGTGAAACCCCTCCCACAAGAAGCCCCTCCCACAAGAAAAGTTCAAACTTTTTTGTCAGTTTCCTGTCTGTGAACCTTGTTGCATTGTGGAAAATAGCCATTACAGCTGTTTCCAACTGCCAAAAAGCATGCAGCAGCTACATCACCTGCCAGCAGTAAAATGTTCACTGGAGTTCCTCTTTAAAGTGTATGGACAGTTTTGTGGTAATTTCTTCCACTGCTTTCCTCCTTCATTGCATAAGGCAAGTCGAATATATTTGAGATAAAAATAACCACAGATGGGAATTATATTTTGGTGCCCCCGTAGATCGCGGCGGATGTGTGTGGGGACTGCGGTGAAAGATAACACTCAGGAGGTGAAGCTGACTGGGCCTCCTGGATTCTGGCATCAGGCACGGCAAGGGAAGGAGACACTTATGCAGATATTTGAGTATGAGAATATCAAGATGTAATCTGATAATAGACTTCATGTCTACGTGAGAAGAAATATTGTCCCGTTTCTATGATGACCATTAGAAGTTTGCAGTTAGGGTTCCAGTGGGAGGGTCTTGGAATAGGGTAGGGGGAGATTAGCTCCATCAGATATAGGGGAGGTCAAAGTGGGGCACCAAGAAAGAGGACTTTGTATGGGGGAAGGAACAGAGGCAGTTCATTTTAGGTGTACAACCGCAGGTGAATATACAGAAACTGCTGGTGAAAACAGCATCATGGAACAGAAACACAACACTGATGCCGAAACACAACGCTGATGCCGAAACACAGCACTGATGCCGAAACACAACACTATTGCCGAAACACAGCACTAATGCCGAAACACAACGCTGATGCTGAAACACAATGCTGGTGCCGAAACACAGCACTGATGCCGAAATACAACGCTGATGCCGCAACACAACGCTGATGCTGCAACACAGCGCTGATGCCGAAACACAACACCGATACCGATACACAGCACTGATGCCGAAACACAACGCTGATGCCGAAACACAGCACTGATGCCGAAACACAGCACGGATGCCGAAGCACAACACTGATGCTAAAACACAATGCTGGTGCGGAAACACAGCACTGATGCCCGAAACACAACACTGATGCCGGAACACAATGCTGGTGCCGAAACACAGCACTGATGCCGAAACACAACACTGATGCCGAAACACAACACTGATGCCGAAACACAACGCTGATGCCGAAACACAGCACTGATGCCGAAACACAACACTGATGCCGAAACACAGCACTGATGCCGAAACACAACACTGATGCCGAAACACAACACTGATGCCGAAACACAACGCTGATGCCGAAACACAGCACTGATGCCGAAACACAACACTGATGCCGAAACACAGCACTGATGCCGAAACACAATGCTGGTGCCGGAAACACAACACTGATGCCGGAACACAATTCTGGTGCCGAAACACAGCACTGATGCCGAAACACAACACTGATACCAAAACACAGCACTGATGCTGAAACACAATGCTGGTGCCGGAAACACAACACTGATGCCGGAACACAATTCTGGTGCCGAAACACAGCACTGATGCCGAAACACAACACTGATGCTGAAACACAATGCTATTGCCAAAACACAGCCCTAATGCCGAAACACAACGCTGATGCCGAAACACAATGCTGGTGCTGAAACACAGCACTGATACCGAAACACAGCACTGATGCTGAAACACAATGCTGGTGCCGGAAACACAACACTGATGCCGGAACACAATTCTGGTGCCGAAACACAGCACTGATGCCGAAACACAACACTGATGCTGAAACACAATGCTATTGCCAAAACACAGCCCTAATGCCGAAACACAACGCTGGTGCTGAAACACAGCACTGATACCGAAACACAGCACTGATGCTGAAACACAATGCTGGTGCCGGAAACACAACACTGATGCCGGAACACAATTCTGGTGCCGAAACACAGCACTGATGCCGAAACACAACACTGATGCTGAAACACAATGCTATTGCCAAAACACAGCCCTAATGCCTAATGCCGAAACACAACGCTGATGCCAAAACACAGCACTGATGCTGAAACACAATGCTGGTGCTGAAACACAGCACTGATACCGAAACACAGCACTGATGCTGAAACACAATGCTGGTGCCAGAAACACAACACTGATGCCGAAACACAATGCTGGTGCCGAAGCACAGCACTGATGCCGAAACACAACACTGATGCTGAAGCACAATGCTGGTGCCGAAACACAGCACTGATGCCGAAACACAACGCTGATGCCGAAACACAACGCTGATGCCAAAACACAACACTGATGCCGAAACACAACACTGATGCCGAAACACAACGCTGACGCCGAAACACAACGCTGATGCCGAAACACAGCACTGATGCCGAAACACAGTACTGATGCCGAAACACAACACTGATGCTGAAACACAACACTGATGCCGAAACACAACACTGATGCCGAAACACAACACTGATGCCGAAACACAACACTGATGCCGAAGCACAACACTGATGCCGGAAAACAACACTGATGCCGAAACACAGCACTGATGCCGAAACACAGCACTGATGCCGGAACACAACACTGATGCCAAAACACAACACTGATGCCGAAACACAGCACTGATGCCGAAACACGGCACTGATGCCGAAACACGGCACGGATGCCGAAGCACAACACTGATGCTGAAACACAATGCTGGTGCGGAAACACAGCACTGATGCCCGAAACACAACACTGATGCCGGAACACAATGCTGGTGCCAAAACACAGCACTGATGCTGAAACACATCACTGATGCTGAAACACAATGCTGGTGCCGAAACACAGCACTGATGCCGAAACACAACACTGATGCCGAAACACAATACTGATGCCGAAACACAACGCTGATGCCGAAACACAGCACTGATGCCGAAACACAACACTGATGCCGAAACACAGCACTGATGCTGAAACAC
The DNA here is from genome assembly GCF_040937935.1 of Hyperolius riggenbachi. Classification (NCBI taxonomy): domain Eukaryota; kingdom Metazoa; phylum Chordata; class Amphibia; order Anura; family Hyperoliidae; genus Hyperolius; species Hyperolius riggenbachi. Next base: position 494,545,662 of record NC_090648.1, read on the forward strand.
AATGCTGGTGCCGGAAACACAACACTGATGCCGGAACACAATTCTGGTGCCGAAACACAGCACTGATGCCGAAACACAACACTGATACCAAAACACAGCACTGATGCTGAAACACAATGCTGGTGCCGGAAACACAACACTGATGCCGGAACACAATTCTGGTGCCGAAACACAGCACTGATGCCGAAACACAACACTGATGCTGAAACACAATGCTATTGCCAAAACACAGCCCTAATGCCGAAACACAACGCTGATGCCGAAACACAATGCTGGTGCTGAAACACAGCACTGATACCGAAACACAGCACTGATGCTGAAACACAATGCTGGTGCCGGAAACACAACACTGATGCTGGAACACAATTCTGGTGCCGAAACACAGCACTGATGCCGAAACACAACACTGATGCTGAAACACAATGCTATTGCCAAAACACAGCCCTAATGCCGAAACACAACGCTGATGCTGAAACACAGCACTGATACCGAAACACAGCACTGATGCTGAAACACAATGCTGGTGCCGGAAACACAACACTGATGCCGGAACACAATTCTGGTGCCGAAACACAGCACTGATGCCGAAACACAACACTGATGCTGAAACACAATGCTATTGCCAAAACACAGCCCTAATGCCGAAACACAACGCTGATGCCGAAACACAGCACTGATGCTGAAACACAATGCTGGTGCTGAAACACAGCACTGATACCGAAACACAGCACTGATGCTGAAACACAATGCTTGTGCTGAAACACAATGCTGGTGCCGAAACACAGCACTGATGCCGAAACACAACACTGATGCCGAAACACAACACTGATGCCGAAACACAACGCTGATGCCGAAACACAGCACTGATGCCGAAACACAACTCTGATGCCGAAACACAGCACTGATGCTGAAACACAATGCTGGTGCCGGAAACACAACACTGATGCCGGAACACAATTCTGGTGCCGAAACACAGCACTGATGCCGAAACACAACACTGATACCAAAACACAGCACTGATGCTGAAACACAATGCTGGTGCCGGAAACACAACACTGATGCCGGAACACAATTCTGGTGCCGAAACACAGCACTGATGCCGAAACACAACACTGATGCTGAAACACAATGCTATTGCCAAAACACAGCCCTAATGCCGAAACACAACGCTGATGCCGAAACACAATGCTGGTGCTGAAACACAGCACTGATACCGAAACACAGCACTGATGCTGAAACACAATGCTGGTGCCGGAAACACAACACTGATGCCGGAACACAATTCTGGTGCCGAAACACAGCACTGATGCGGAAACACAACACTGATGCTGAAACACAATGCTATTGCCAAAACACAGCCCTAATGCCGAAACACAACGCTGATGCTGAAACACAATGCTGGTGCTGAAACACAGCACTGATACCGAAACACAGCACTGATGCTGAAACACAATGCTGGTGCCGGAAACACAACACTGATGCCGGAACACAATTCTGGTGCCGAAACACAGCACTGATGCCGAAACACAACACTGATGCTGAAACACAATGCTATTGCCAAAACACAGCCCTAATGCCGAAACACAACGCTGATGCCGAAACACAGCACTGATGCTGAAACACAATGCTGGTGCTGAAACACAGCACTGATACCGAAACACAGCACTGATGCTGAAACACAATGCTGGTGCTGAAACACAGCACTGATATCGAAACACAGCACTGATGCTGAAACACAATGCTGGTGCCAGAAACACAACACTGATGCCGAAACACAATGCTGGTGCCGAAGCACAGCACTGATGCCGAAACACAACACTGATGCTGAAGCACAATGCTGGTGCCGAAACACAGCACTGATGCCGAAACACAACGCTGATGCCGAAACACAACGCTGATGCCGAAACACAACACTGATGCCGAAACACAACACTGATGCCGAAACACAACGCTGACGCCGAAACACAACGCTGATGCCGAAACACAGCACTGATGCCGAAACACAGTACTGATGCCGAAACACAACACTGATGCTGAAACACAACACTGATGCTGAAACACAACACTGATGCCGAAACACAACACTGATGCAGAAACACAACACTGATGCCGAAGCACAATGCTGGTACCGAAACACAACACTGATGCCGGAACACAACACTGATGCCGAAAGACAGCACTGATGCCGAAACACAGCACTGATGCCGGAACACAGCACTGATGCCAAAACACAACACTGATGCCGAAACACGGCACTGATGCCGAAACACGGCACTGATGCCGAAACACGGCACGGATGCCGAAGCACAACACTGATGCTGAAACACAATGCTGGTGCGGAAACACAGCACTGATGCCCGAAACACAACACTGATGCCGGAACACAATGCTGGTGCCAAAACACAGCACTGATGCTGAAACACATCACTGATGCTGAAACACAATGCTGGTGCCGAAACACAGCACTGATGCCGAAACACAACACTGATGCCGAAACACAACACTGATGCCGAAACACAACGCTGATGCCGAAACACAGCACTGATGCCGAAACACAACACTGATGCCGAAACACAGCACTGATGCCGAAACACAATGCTGGTGCCGGAAACACAACACTGATGCCGGAACACAATTCTGGTGCCGAAACACAGCACTGATGCCGAAACACAACACTGATACCAAAACACAGCACTGATGCTGAAACACAATGCTGGTGCCGGAAACACAACACTGATGCCGGAACACAATTCTGGTGCCGAAACACAGCACTGATGCCGAAACACAACACTGATGCTGAAACACAATGCTATTGCCAAAACACAGCCCTAATGCCGAAACACAACACTGATGCCGAAACACAATGCTGGTGCTGAAACACAGCACTGATACAGAAACACAGCACTGATGCTGAAACACAATGCTGGTGCCGGAAACACAACACTGATGCCGGAACACAATTCTGGTGCCGAAACACAGCACTGATGCCGAAACACAACACTGATGCTGAAACACAATGCTATTGCCAAAACACAGCCCTAATGCCGAAACACAACGCTGATGCTGAAACACAATGCTGGTGCTGAAACACAGCACTGATACCGAAACACAGCACTGATGCTGAAACACAATGCTGGTGCCGGAAACACAACACTGATGCCGGGACACAATTCTGGTGCTGAAACACAGCACTGATGCCGAAACACAACACTGATGCTGAAACACAATGCTATTGCCAAAACACAGCCCTAATGCCGAAACACAACGCTGATGCCGAAACACAGCACTGATGCTGAAACACAATGCTGGTGCTGAAACACAGCACTGATACCGAAACACAGCACTGATGCTGAAACACAATGCTGGTGCTGAAACACAGCACTGATATCGAAACACAGCACTGATGCTGAAACACAATGCTGGTGCCAGAAACACAACACTGATGCCGAAACACAATGCTGGTGCCGAAGCACAGCACTGATGCCGAAACACAACACTGATGCTGAAGCACAATGCTGGTGCCGAAACACAGCACTGATGCCGAAACACAACGCTGATGCCGAAACACAACGCTGATGCCGAAACACAACACTGATGCCGAAACACAACACTGATGCCGAAACACAACGCTGACGCCGAAACACAACGCTGATGCCGAAACACAGCACTGATGCCGAAACACAGTACTGATGCCGAAACACAACACTGATGCTGAAACACAACACTGATGCTGAAACACAACACTGATGCCGAAACACAACACTGATGCAGAAACACAACACTGATGCCGAAGCACAATGCTGGTACCGAAACACAACACTGATGCCGGAACACAACACTGATGCCGAAACACAGCACTGATGCCGAAACACAGCACTGATGCCGGAACACAACACTGATGCCAAAACACAACACTGATGCCGAAACACAGCACTGATGCCGAAACACGGCACTGATGCCGAAACACGGCACTGATGCAGAAACGCAGCACTGATGCCGAAACACAACACTGATGCCGAAACACAATGCTGGTACCGAAACACAGCACTGATGCTGAAACACAACACTGATGCCGAAACACAACGCTGATGCCGAAACACAATGCTGGTACCGAAACACAGCACTGATGCTGAAACACAACACTGATGCCGAAACACAAAGCTGATGCCGAAACACAGCGCTGATGCCGAAACACAACACTGATGCCGAAACACAGCACTGATGCTGAAACACAACACTGATGCCGAAACACAAAGCTGATGCCGAAACACAGCGCTGATGCCGAAACACAACACTGATGCCGAAACACAACACTGATGCCGAAACACAATGCTGATGCTGAAACACAGAACCAATGCCAAATTTTGATGCCTGACTGCACGAGCCCCCGTCGGACTCACATGGCAGGGAGCGTTCTGAGCCTGCATAATAGTACTGTGCAGGCACAGAACAATCCTGGCGACAGGAGCCCGACGGCGGCTGGCCTGCGCCAACTGGCCCTTACTGGATGACCTACCGGTGCCAGTTGCGAAGGCTGCAGGCGGAGGGGGCAGCGGCGGGGGAGCGATCAGGCCGGAGGGGGCTGAAAACGCCCCAGGTATGTATACATTTTTATATCCCACCATCTCAGGTACACTTAGAGAGTCTGAAGGGAAAACAAAAAACAAATACTTACTTAAGGATAGAGGAGGCTGTGGGTCCTATAGAGCCTTCCCGTTCTTCTCCTGGTCCCCACGTTTCATCTCCTTAGGTAAGTATCTTTTTTTCATTTCTATTTTCCCTTTAGATTCAATTTAACCACTTAAGCCCGAAGGGTTGTTTATGTTTTGCATCTGAGCAACTTTCACCTCCCATTCATTTGCCAATAACTTTATCACTACTCGTCACAATGAATTGGTCTATAGCTTGTTTTTTCCGCCACCAATTAGGCTTTCTTTGGGAGGTACATTTTGCTAAGAATTATTTTATTCTAAATCCATTTTAACAGGAATATTAAGAAATGGAAATGGAAAAAAAAATCATTATTTCTCAATTTTTGCCCATTACAGTTTGAAATTAATACATGCTACCGTAATTTAAACCCACGTATTGTATTTGCCTAATAGTCCCGGGTATTACACCATTTACATTATGTCCCTATCACAATGTATGGTGCCAATATTTTATTTGGAAATAAACGTGCATTTTTTCAATTTGCGTCCATCACTATTTACAAGCCCATAATTAAAAAAAATATATTAATATACTCCTTTGACATTCTTATTTAAAAAGTTCAGATCCTTAGGCTTAGGTAACTATTTATGTTATTTGTTTGTTTTTTGTAAAAAAAATTTTTATTTTTTTTTATAAAAAAATGTATTTGGGTAATTTGTGGTGTGTGTGTGTGTGTGTGTGTGTGTGTGTGTGTGGGGGGGGTAATTTTAAATCGAAAATAATGCATTTGTTTAATAAAAAATAGATGTGGGTGTAGCTTTACTATTTGGCCACAAGATGGCCACAGTCAAAAAGTCCTATTAGCGTACGATCAGGCTTCCAGGACGCATTAGGAGGACGGGAAACATTTTGTGAATCAGAAAAACAGCAGCCTCTGTTAAAGGAGTCAATCATCAGGGATAGTATAGTAAAATGAGTGGTACTTACCGGGGGCTTCCTCCAGCTCCATGCTCCCAGAATGTCCCTCGCCGCAGCTCTGCGCTCAGTCGTTCGCCGCTGGTCCGTCCCGGGCCCCGGTGATGACGTCAGAGCGACCTCCAGGTTGCTCTGTACTGCGCCTGCATGAGCGGCACTGTCAATCACCGCCACGCGGGCCGGAACGGACTGCGCAATCGCAGAACTACTGCGCCTGCGCAGTCCGCTCTGGCCCACGTGGCGGTGATTGACAGCGCCGATCGCACAGGCGCAATACAGAGCGACCTCCAGGTCGCTCTGACGTCATCGCCGGGGACCGGGACGGACCTGCGGCGAACGGCTGAGCGCAGAGCTGCGGCGAGGGACATTCTGGGAGCTTGAGCTTGAGCTTGAAGAAGCCCCCAGTAAGTACCACTCATTTTATTATACTATCCCTGATGACTCCTTTAAGAGGCTGTCGGTTTTTCTGCAGGGGGCTTCGATCAATGAATGGGATCTATAATCCCATTCATTGATCGCTGGGCTAACGGCCGGCGGTGGGAGTGTGCGCGGGAGCCCACGTGAGCGTGCGCGCAGCCCAACTGGACGAGAATGATCGTCCAGTTGAGCTTAAGTGGTTAAACTGTAACTGTATTGTTACACCTTGTATGCTACTGTACAGCGCCGCAGAAGATGCCATATATATTTATATAAATCAATAACAATATCGATGCCGATACACAACACTGATGCCGAAAAACACAATGGCATCAATTCACTAAGCTTTATCGAACACTTTATTGAACGTTTGATAATTCACCTCATGAGTAAAATCTAATTTTGAATTCACTAAGGTGTTATAGATTTATTGAACGTTTTATTGATGAAACATTTGATAAATCTATAACACTTTAGTGAATTCAAAATGAGATTTTACTCATGAGGTAAATGATCAAACGTTTAATAAAGTGTTCGATAAAGCTTAGTGAATTGAGGCCAATGTAAGGCGGGGGTGCACATGGCATGGGTAGCTTATATGTCTTGGTTGGGACTTTTAATGCTGAATAATTTATACAGGCTTGGAAGAAACATCTGCTGCCATTCAGACGAAAGTTCAAGCAGGGAACACACTTGACTGTTTTCGTGGGCGATTTCTGCATAGAAAAATGGAGAACTCGTGTTAATCAATGGGCTAGTTCACACATGATATATTTTTCACGCGCAGAAAAAAACTGACATCCTGCATGACTCTGCACATTCTGTCAGTATTCTCTATCAATTACATCAGCTTCTGTGAAAAAAACACACCCGTTTTCCTGCATAGAAACACACTTGGTGTGCAGAAAAAGTACGCCAAAAGAACGCGCAGAAAACTTAAAGATAAGTGTGTTCCCTGCCTTAGTTTTACGTTTTATATGTGGGAGGCATCCCTTAAAAATGAGGGCAGATGAACGCTGCAGTGCCCCCCGGTGGTGATGAGAGGATTTAAAGGATACCCGAAGTGACATGTGTATGTACAGTGCCTAGCATACAAATAACTATGCTGTGTTCCTTTTTTCCTTTCTCTGTCTGAAAGAGTTAAATATCAGGTATGTAAGTGGCTGACTCATTCCTGACTCAGACAGGAAGTGACTACAGTGTGACCCTCACTGATAAGAAATTCCAACTATAAAACACTCTTCTCGCAGAAAATGTCTTCTGAGAGCAAGAAAGAGATAAAAAGGGGAATTTCTTATCAGTGAGGGTCACACTGTAGTCACTTCCTGTCTGAGTCAGGACTGAGTCAGCCACTTACATACCTGATATTTAAATCTTTCAGGCAGAGAAAGAAAAAAAGGAACACAGCATAGTTATTTGTGTGCTAGGCACTGTACATACCCATGTCTATCTCTTAATGTCACATGTCATTTTGGGTATCCTTTAACCACTTCACCCCCAGGTGGTTTTACCCTAACGGACAAGAGCGATTTTCACCTTTCAGTGCTCATCCCTTTCATTTGCCAATAGCTTAATCACTACTAATCACAGTGACATTATCTATATCTTGTTTTTTTCACCACCAATTGGGCTTTTTAGGGTTGATATATGTTTTCAGTAATTACTTTATTTTCTATGCAGTTTAAAGGGGAAAACAAGGAAAAATACACTATTTCTCCAATTTCGTCCCCTATATTTTTAATATAAACACTGCTACTGTACATAAAACCCACACATTTTATCTGCCTATTTGTCCTGGTTATCACAAGATTTTAATTGTGTCCCTAGTACAAAGTATGGTGACAATATAGTATTTGGAAATAAAGGTGTATTTTTTTGGGGGGGGGGGGGGGGGATTCACTTTCACGTGCACGGGAGCACGCACAGCAGCATCAGCAGTGCATGACGTTTTAAAATGTCATGGAGCCATTAAGAGGCTCCATCAGGACGTTTTAGAACGTCTGCATGTCACTAAGTGGTTAAGTACACCTGAAGTGAGCGGGTTATGGAGGCTGCTATTGTAAGTAACTTACCTTTCATCCAAGCTCACTGCGAGTCCACGTCCTCTGGGTGCGGGCTGTAGCAGCAAGCTTCCCAGGTCCACGTGTGTCATAGATGCGGGTGCGCGGCTCTTCCCTCTCCTTATTGTCTCAGACAGCACCACCAATGTCCAAAAATTGGTACTGCAGGTATTTTGATTGCATTACACTTGGCAGCAAATTCGATGCTGTGATTTGTGGTTCAAAGATGCCCTATGCTTATTTAGCTGATTCTGACCGTTGTGTCATTGCCTGTGATAGCGAAAGCTACCTTGTGCTACTCTGCTGGATGTGATATTTGAGAATTATTGTGTACAACCTTGGACTGACCTTTGGAATTGAACCTGACCTAATATTGCCTTATCCCTAGTGCTGTAATTAGCTTATTTACCGTCTATGACTACTGGATTGGCTTACGTTTTGTGATTTTGTACCGTGCTCTTCTGATCACTTGTTGCTGACCTGGTCTGTCTGATATTCCTGCCTGTAACTTATTAGGGTGGTTCTGTTAGTACTTTTACCATCCCGGCCTCAGTTCTGATACCTTGCGCACTTAAAGAGGAACTCCAGTGAAAATAAAGTAATGAAGTGCTTCATTTTTACAATAATTATGTATAAACTAGTGGACCTAAGCCCATTTAAAAACGTGCTAGGTCTGTCACTGCGCATGCGCCCGCCGCGCACGCCCGCCCGCCGACCCGTCCGCCTGTCATCCTTTGCCGCGCGTCACTCTCCCTCAGTGTCTCTGCGTCCCTGCACATGCGCAGAGCGCAAATGGGACACACACAGGGAGATGGGACGCAGAGACATTAGGGTTTTATTATAGAGGAGGATTTAGTCAGTGTTTGCTCATTGTAAAATCTTTCCTCTCCCTGATTTACATTCTGACATTTATCACATGATGACATTTTTACTGCTGGCGGGTGATGTCACTGGAAGTAGCTGCTGCTTGCTTTTTTGGCAGTTGGAAACGGCTGTAAACAGCTATTTCCCACAATGCAACAGGGTTCACAGACAGGAAACTGCCAGGACCATGGTCCTCACAGTTTCCTGTGGGAGGAGTTTCACCACAATATCAGCCATACAGATCCCCCTGATGATCCGTTTGAGAAAAGGGAAAGATTTCTCATGGGAAAGGGGGTTTCAGCTACTGATTGGGATGAAGTTCAATTCTTGGTTACTGACCTGGGTGTAGGAGGACGCACTTGTCATCCCTCGGATGAGCGGTGATGCGACACATACGGTGAAGACTGCAAAGAGATTGGGGTATCAGGACTGAAGGGAGGTGGGAGATCCGCTAGGCCTCACAGCCTGGTCATCCTGCTGATCTCTTAGGCATCAGTTGTGCCTGTCTGCCTGAATCACAAACCTGAAAATAGCATGCGGCTTATCCAGTCACCAGGGGCGTTGCTAGGAGCCTAGGAGATCCATGGGCACTGCAGCCAGAAAATGGGTGTGGCTACGCACCAGAATGTGGGTGTGGTCATGGGTGGGGCCAAATTTACATAAACCAACCAGATGTCTAAGTAGGCCTGCCCAGCAAAATGTTGGATGAAGCCCCCCTCTCCATTAATACAGGAAAAACAAAATGCAGCATATCGCATAAATAGGCAGTGTCACTTATGCTGGGAATACACGGTGCGTTTTTGCGGCTCAATTGATCGATTACCCGCTCGATTCCCGCGGGCGATTCTCTTATCTTATGCTCGTTTTTCCTTATCTTTTTCCATTGTCCCCCATGCGGTATCGAGCGCGGAATCGATTGGGCGGGTGATCGGACATGTCGGAAATTATCAATCGAGACATCTAAATGGCTCAATCGAGCGGCAAAAACGTACCGTGTATTCCCAGCATTATACATAACTAAGCAGGTTGTCTGGCAGTTCCCCTATAGCATTCCCTGACCTTCTAGTGGACCCCCTCCCATGCTCTCATGGGGCTCCCATTCAGGCACCACAACTCTCAGCATGCTTCCATAGAAGAGCCACAGCTCCCTGCATGCCCCCATAAAGGCATCACAGCACCCAGCATGGCACCGCAGCATTCAGTATGTCCACTTAGAGGCACCACAGCACCCAGCATAACGCTGACTGATGCACCACAGCTCCCAGCATGCCCGCCATTGAGGCACCACACAGCTGACTCTGCCTGGGGGACATCCAGGGCACCCCAGAATAGATACGGGGCACATGCCACTGATCTTTGGGGCTAGCGACGCCCCTGCCAGTCACACTTCAGTCAGGAACACCTGATCTGCTGCATGCTTGTTCAGGGGCTATGGCTAAAAGCAGGCTCGTACTGACCCAGCGATGTGCCGATGTAATGATCGGTAGGCCTTTTATATACACTATGACGTCACCTGTCACGTGACGTTGTGGACCCCTCTCATCTCTGCACTCCCTGTGCTAAGCCAGCAGTGGCTTAGTGGAGGCAAAGGAGGAACTTCGCCTGGCCAGCAGTCGCATCATGAAGAATGCTGCTGGCACAGGAATATGAGCAGCAGGGGGCCTGGATGGCTTCAGGGAAGAAGTGAGTCACATGACTCACAGGCACACTGATGCGTGGCTCTCAGCTGCAGCGCAGGGATTTTCAAAGAGATGCGAGAGAGCTGGCTGGCGGCTGGGGGAGCTGATGCTGGGCTGTGAAGGAGATTGTGAGGCAGATAACAGTGATCTGCCAGGAGAGAAGGAGGGAATATCCCTGACAGAGCAGAGGCAGATAAGATAAGAATGGGCAGTGACAATGGAAGAGGGACAGAAGCATTGCAGAGAGAGAGAGGACAGCTATTACACATGTATACAGGAGGAGACAGATAAAGAAGGACAGAAAATATAAACAATAACTAAGCTGGTAAAAGAATGACAGAGGAAAGATGAACTTGTAGACAGCAGAGAAGACCAAGCAGGAAGACAATGCAGAGAAAAGAGCAGAGACCATCTATGCAGATAGTTTGCATTACAACTAGGCCACTGTATACAGACAAGAGAAGGCTGGTGAGTTCTGTATGATATATTGCCACAACTGTTTTGGTCCACATGTATGCTTAAAGGAGTCATCAGGCAAAGTAAATGACTGCCCATTTACTTACCTGGGGCTTCCTCCAGCCCCTTGCACCTGACTGCCCACGCTGACAGCTCCATTCTCTGCCACCGGCCCGGGGTCCCCGCACAGTGCAGAGGCCGAGCCCGAGGTGGTCCTTACTGCACCTGTGTAAAGGGTCACTGTCAATCAAGCCCACGTTGTCCGCAGCGGACAACGTGGGCTTGATTGACAGCGGCAAGCCCCAGGTAAGTAAATGGGCAGTCATTTACTTTACCTGATGACTTCTTTAAAGGAAACATCCAAGCAGCTAAAAAAAATGAACTCTACTTACCCCGGGCTTCCCCTGACAGCCTATGTGTCCTTCGCCGCAATTCCAGTGTCTCGGGATCCGCTCCATTTCAGATGCCAACTTCACCAGATCAATAATCAATAGTATCGCTGCGCAAAATATGCAGAAAAGTACTTGACAAGTGTCCCAGCCGCAAGCAGTGTCCTCTGTATAGGAAGTCCAAACGTTATGTATTCAATGCTGCTGCGCTTTAAATCCTCATAGGTTCATCCATTAGCATATGTGGGGGGAAGAAGGAAACAACATATAGTGTGTAACTCCTGATGAGTCACGCCTAGTGACAAAACGCGTAGGGCGGAGCTTGGACGCACGCACGCACACTGGGGAAGGAGCGAGGTTTACAGTCACACTTGGCCGGCGGACGCGCTGATGACCTGGTGCAGTATACTATACGATATGCTCATACCCAAGTGATTACATTGTAAGCAGCTTTGTTAGCAGGGATCTTTTTGTTTTAATAAACGGAATTATGCTATGTTTTACCTTTATATTGGCTCTAGGAAATTTTTTACAGAGGCAATGGCTGCCAGGAGTTGGGCTTGTTTACAAGAAAACTGAGGGTGAGCGGCCACTCTATAGCAAGTGGTGGAGGTTCTCCTGGTTGGGGGCTTTATCACATTATTCGGAAGTGTGTGCTTATCACTGAGGGTGTTATTAACCACCCTGGCGTTCTGATAAGATCGCCAGGGAGGCTGCGGGAGGGTTTTTTTTTAATAAAAAAAAAACTATTTCATGCAGCCAACTGAAAGTTGGCTGCATGAAAGCCCACTAGATGGCGCTCCGGAGGCGTTCTTCCGATCGCCTCCGGCGCCCAGAATAAACAAGGAAGGCCGCAATGAGCGGCCTTCCTTGTTTTGCTTAGATCGTCGCCATAGCGACGAGCGGAGTGACGTCATCGACGTCAGCCGACGTCCTGACGTCTGCCGCCTCCGATCCAGCCCTTAGCGCTGGCCGGAACTATTTGTTCCGGCTGCGCAGGGCTCGGGCGGCTGGGGGGACCCTCTTTCGCCGCTGCTCGCGGCGGATCGCCGCAGAGCGGCGGCGATCAGGCAGCACACGCGGCTGGCAAAGTGCCGGCTGCGTGTGCTGCACTTTATTTCATGCAAATCGGCCCAGCAGGGCCTGAGCGGCAGCCTCCGGCGGTGATGGACGAGCTGAGCTCGTCCATACCGCCAGGCTGGTTAAGCAAACGTTACACACTATATAATGTTTCCTTCTTCCCCCCACATATGCTAATGGATGAACCTATGAGGATTTAAAGCGCAGCAGCATTGAATACATAACTTCACTAGATCGGTCCCTACTGCGCCTGTGCGAGTGCCGCTGTCACGCTCACATGGTCTGGAGTGTTCTGCGCAGGCGCAGTAGAGGCCGACCTGGCGAGGTCGGCTTCTGAAACAGAGCGTATCCCAGGACACCGGAACTGCAGCGAGCGACATAGTGGCTGCCAGGGGCTGGAGGAAGCTCCGGGTAAGTAGAGCTCATTTTTTTTAGCTGCTCAGATGCTGCTTTTAACCTCAGTGAAGAGTCTAACTGATATTTCAATGTTTCTTTGTGAACAGAACGTCTTCTGCAGCACTTTACAGAGTACATTGACTGTCCTCAAAGGAGCTCACACTCTTATCCTACTATAATAGTCTAATACCCTACCATATTATTATTATGTATTTATATAGCACTGACATCTCCTGCAGCACATTACAGAGTACATAGTCGTGTCACTGACTGTCCTCAGAGGAGCTCACAATCTGATCGTACCATAGTCATAATATAAAGTCTTACCATATTATTAATATTATTATGTACTTATATAACATTGACGTCTTCTGCAGCACTTTACACAATAAATAACCATGTCACTGACTTTACTCAGAGGAGCTCACAATCTAATCCCTACCACAGTCAGTCTAATGTCCTACCATATTATTATTATGTATTTATATAGGACTGACATCTCCTGCAGCACTTTACAGGGTACATAGTCATGTCTCTGACTGTCCTCAGAGGAGCTTACAATCTAATCCCTACCATAACCTGTCCAGTGTTCTCCCCAGAAATTATTTCCAGCCGGGTGGCAGAAAAAATTAGCCCTGTGTGGCAAGATGAGAGAATGCAGAGCCGATTCTTCTGTGCGCAACTCTGCTTACAGCATAGGGGGAGGTGAGCTGATAACAGCCGGGTGCTCACCAAAACTAGCCGGGTGGAGCACCCGCCTAAAAGAGCCTGGGGAGAACACTGCTGTCTAATGTCCTACCATATTATTATCTAATTATATATCACTGACACCTTCTGCAGCACTTTACAGAGTACATAGTCATGTCACTGACTGTCCTTAGAGGAGCTTACAATCTAGTCCTACCATAGTCATAGTCTAATATCCTACCATATTATTATTATATACTTATATAGCACTGACATCTTCTGCAGCACTGTAAAGAGTACATAGTCATGTCTCTGACTGTCCTCAGATGAGCTCACAATCTAATCCTACCATAGTTACAGTCTAATGTCCTTGCATATTATTAGGATTATGTATTTATAGAGCATTGACATCTTCTGCAGCACTAAACAGAGTAAAAGGGACTGTATAGGGGAGGGAGAGGGACCACTATGCAACTAGGTGATGCTGTTATGGGGACCACTAGAGTAGGGTATGTGTGCGGCAAATCATGGGGCGCGTGGGCCCCAGGCTGAAGTTTCTCTGGTGGGCCCCCAGTGTCCCAGTCCGACCCTGGCTAAAAGTATTAGAAGCAGAGGATCAGCAGGACAACCATGCAACCTGCATTATTTAAAAGGAAATAAATATGCCAGCCTCCATATCCCTCTCACTTCAGGCGTCCTTTTAGATCCTTTATAATTTGTAGAGATGGCCATTGCAATCATAGCTAGCCAAACAACACTCTCAATCCTCTTTCTAGCAGTGACTGTCTTCCACCACTAGATGACATACGAGTTGCACCATTCAAAATAAATTCTAGTGTTCCAGCAAAGCATGGCATGGCCCACGAGTTTTAGTGCAGAAATAAAAAGGAAGTTCTGTAGTGTTATTCTAAGTACTACACACCATGCAATTTATCATCAGATCAACAAGTAGAACCAATAATTTCCAACATGTCTGATCTGCTCCAAAATCTATCAATACTGCATAAAATCAATCTCGTTCTTAATCGGGAGCAAATCAGACATGTGGTAAATTGTTGGTTAAACTCGTCAATCTGAAGGGAAATTGCACTTTCTGTACCTAGCATTACTTTGTTCCCCAGATATCCTATTAACCTCCCTGGCAGTGTAATTATTTCCGGAAAAAAAAATCATACCGCAGTGATATCTGCAACGGCTCCTGCACTTACCTCCCTGGGATCCTGCGATGCAATTCTCCCTCCATTCTACAGGTGGTGCTGTAATCTTTTAGTGAGATTGCAGTCTGTCATCATGACGAGCAGGGGTGAAACAATAGACCCTGCAAGGGATGCAGCTGCAGGCAGGCCCAGAAGCTGCAGGGGACCCCGTGGGGGGAGAAGTTTATTTTCCCTGTCCTGAGAGACTGACAACAAAGGGTGCAGAGAGAAAAAGCTTTCTGCTCGATGCACAATTTTTCGAATGACTGCATCTGCTCAGCCACTGATGCGACGTTTCGGGCGCACCCGGTGCAACGTTTTAGGCGTACCTGGTGTGACGTTTTGCGCACACCACGCAGCGCTAAACTTTGCGCAAAATCAATAAAAGCTTTGGAGGTGCTAGCTGCTTAGCACCGTAGTTAGCACCCCCAAAGCTTTTAGGTGTGCTGAGTTAGCTCCCTTTTGTGAATCGAGCCCCATGTGTGTCTGTATGTGTGAAAACATGCACGTTTTATAACAGAAGCTAATGTATTGACAGAGAAAATGTGTGCAGTGCTTCACTGCTGTCTGTTTTTATCTGCAGGTGGAAAACACATTCAAGTGTGCACTAGCCAACTTAATAACTTTGGTTCTCAGTTTACCTGTGCAGAAAGCAGGGAGGGGGGGGGGGGGGGGGGGGTTCAAGCTCTACATTACCACTCCTGGCTTCTTTTTTCCACCCCGAGCCAAACTCGGGGTTACCGCCTAGGAGGTGCAAACAGATGATTTAACATTGAAATGTTAGCATACACTAGAACACCATTCCCAAACTAATAGACGTTCTATATAATAAAAGATATCAGAAGCATCCAATATGGGTGGCGTAGTGCACCAGCAGAATTATTTAAAATAAACACATGAAGTACCTGCAAATGAATACTACATACTTACCTCGTCGTCAATTCCTCTCAGAAGCTCACCATATTCTTCTAACAATGGCCTCAATTCACTAAGCTTAACTCCTGTCTTTAATAACTCTTCTGAGCTGTTTTACAGTTATCACCATGGTGATATAATTGTGATAACTGTAAAACAGCTCAGAAGAGGTATTAAAGACAGGAGTTAAGCTTAGTGAATTGAGGCCAATGACTCCTTCCAGTTCCGACTAGATCTAGTCAGACTTGTCTCTCTGGAAGCTGAAAGCCACAGGGCCCCTTTTCACTATGTCAGTTGCTGTCAGTTATAACTAAAAGGACAACTGATGTGCAAGGTAATGTCCATGTGTCCCTATGGCTCACGTGGGCATTGTTACACATTAACAAAGTGCTGACTCATAAGCTGTTACAGGGTCATCGCCATTTTGAAAACGGAGGTCAGAGAATTCCATTGATCACAGTGGACAAACAGGATGCAGGAGTGGAAAAAGAGATTGATGAGTAGACCACACAGTGTGATGTCTGTATGGCAGTGGGTAGGATGGAGATGCCCAATGTGCATTCTATTTTAGTATTTTTAAAGTGAACCAGAGACGAAGCACCCTCATGTATTTTACCATATAGATCAGTGGGAACATTAGAGAAAACACCTACCCTGCTTTCTGTTTCATTCTGCACTGCACAGTTTGCTTCTAATCAGCCCTGATAAAATCCCTGACTGAGCATTCAGTTTGGCTTTGCCCCATAATGATTATAGCTGAGTCAGTCTTCTGTGATGTCTTTTAAAGCCCAAGCCTGCCCCCTTGTGGCCCTGCATTCCTGCTATGTATCCTCATAGCAGGAAAGCAGAGCCAGGAGGGGGCGGACTTGGGCTTGAAAAGACATCAGAGAAGACTGACTCAGCTCTAATGATTCCTGACCAAAGCCAGACTGAATGCTCAGTCGGGGTCGGGGACTCTTATTAGAGCTGATAACAGGCAGACTGTGCAGTGAAAAATGAAACGCAGGGTAGGTGTTTTCTCTAATGTTCCCACTGATATATATGGTAAAATACATGAGGGTGCTTCGTCTCTGGTTCTTTTTAAATGCAAATTAAAAATATATAATAAAAAGAGAGGTAATTGCTACCTCTACAGAAGACATAAACACCAGTTCAACTGGAAAAAAGTTTTTATTCAAAAAAGCAATCTGACTTTTGAATAAAAACTTTATTCCAGTAGAACTGGTGTCTACATCTTCTGGAGAGGTAAGAAATTACCTCTCTTTTTATTATATAATTTTTTATTTGTATTTAAAAATACTAAAATAGAACTCACATTGGACATCTCCATCCTACCCACTACCAGTCAGACCTCCTTTGGAGGTAATAGCATTGCAGTTTTTCTGGAAAGACTATCGTACTACAGGAGAGCGACCGTCCAGTATCCAGCAGGACCTGGAGTATTGAGCAGTGCTACAGGAGAGCGACCATCCAGTATCCAGCATGACCTGGAATACCGAGCGGAACTACAGGAGAGCGACCATCCAGTATCCAGCAGGACCTGGAGTACCGAGCGGAACTACAGGAGAGCGACCATCCAGTATCCAGCAGGACCTGGAGTACCGAGCAGTGCTACAGAAGATCAACCATTCAGTATCCAGCAGGACCTGGAGTACCGAGCGGAACTACAGGAGAGCGACCATCCAGTATCCAGCATGACCTGGAATACCGAGCGGAACTACAGGAGAGCGACCATCCAGTATCCAGCAGGACCTGGAGTACCGAGCGGAACTACAGGAGAGCGACCATCCAGTATCCAGCAGGACCTGGAGTACCGAGCGGAACTACAGGAGAGTGACCATCCAGTATCCAGCAGGACCTGGAGTACCGAGCGGAACTACAGGAGAGCGACCATCCAGTATCCAGCAGGACCTGGAGTACCGAGCAGGGCTACAGGAGAGTGACCATCCAGTATCCAGCAGGACCTGGAGTACCGAGCAGGGCTACAGGAGAGCGACCATCCAGTATCCAGCAGGACCTGGAGTACCGAGCAGGGCTACAGGAGAGTGACCATCCAGTATCCAGCAGGACCTGGAGTACCGAGCAGGGCTACAGGAGAGTGACCATCCAGTATCCAGCAGGACCTGGAGTACCGAGCAGGGCTACAGGAGAGCAACCATCCAGTATCCAGCAGGACCTGGAGTACCGAGCAGGGCTACAGGAGAGTGACCATCCAGTATCCAGCAGGACCTGGAGTACCGAGCGGAACTACAGGAGAGCAACCATTCAGTATCCAGCAGGACCTGGAGTACTGAGCAGGGCTACAGGAGAGTGACCATCTAGTATCCAGCAGGACCTGGAGTACCGAGCGGAACTACAGGAGAGCAACCATCCAGTATCCAGCAGGACCTGGAGTACCGAGCAGGGCTACAGGAGAGTGACCATCCAGTATCCAGCAGGACCTGGAGTACCGAGCGGAACTACAGGAGAGCAACCATCCAGTATCCAGCAGGACCTGGAGTACCGAGCAGGGCTACAGGAGAGTGACCATCCAGTATCCAGCAGGACCTGGAGTACCGAGCAGGACTACAGGAGAGTGACCATTAGAGGTGTAGCGAACGGTTCACCGGCGAACGGTTCCAGGCGAACTTCGGGGGTTCGCGTTCGCCTGCACCAGGCGAACTTTTGCGGAAGTTCGATTCGCCCCATAATGCACTATGAGGGTCAACTTTGACCCTCTGCATCACAGTCAGCAGGCACATTGTAGCCATTCAGGCTACACTAAGCCCTGGAGCCCCCCCCCCCCCCCTTATATAAGGCAGCCTCCGGCGGCCATTACAGTCACTCGTCTGCCTGCTATTAGACAGACTAGGGAGAGCTGCTGCAGACTTGTTCTTCTAGGGACAGATTAGTGAGGTTCTTGGCTGCTTAGCTTGCTCCTGGCTGATTGTTATTGCTTTTATAGCACCCAGTAACAGCTCTTGTCAGAGCTCATCCTGTACTTTTTTTTTTTTTTCTGTGTGTCAAACTGACACTTTTGTTGCATGCACAGCATTGTTAATTGATAGTGTGTGTGCCACTGCCAGCAGCCCAGCACATTCAGTGACTACCTGTGTGTGTGACAGGGAGCTGCACATTGTACTACCCAGTACTGCATATACCCCAGTACCTGTTGTGTATACTTAACCCACCTCATCACTGCATATACCTAGCTTTGTGTTGAGTGAACCCAGCTCACTGCATCTAAATACCTGTTGTGTTGAGTGAGAACCCACCTGGCCACCTCACTGCATCTAACTACCGGTTGTGTTGAGTGAGAACTCACCTCACTGCATCTTAAGTACCTTCACTGTTCAGTGAACCCAGCTCACTGCATCTAACTACCCAGTACCTGTTGTGTTTACTTAACCCACCTCATCACTGCATATACCTAGCGTTGTGTTGAGTGAACCCAGCTCACTGCATCTAAATACCTGTTGTGTTGGGTGAGAACCCACCTGGCCACCTCACTGCATCTAACTACCGGTTGTGTTGAGTGAGAACCCACCTCACTGCATCTTAAGTACCTTCACTGTTCAGTGAACCAAGCTCACTGCATCTAACTACCCAGTACCTGTTGTGTATACTTAACCCACCTCATCACTGCATATAACTAGCATTGTGTTGAGTGAACCCAGCTCACTGCATCTAAATACCTGTTGTGTTGGGTGAGAACCCACCTGGCCACCTCACTGCATCTAACTACCGGTTGTGTTGAGTGAGAACCCACCTCACTGCATCTTAAGTACCTTCACTGTTCAGTGAACCCAGCTCACTGCATCTAACTACCCAGTACCTGTTGTGTATACTTAACCCACCTCATCACTAATTACCGGTTGTGTTGAGTGAGAACCCACCTCACTGCATATAGCTAGCATCCCCCCGAGATGGACAAAATGGACAAACCAGGTAGAGGAAGAGGTAGAGGCAGGCCCAGAGGAAGGCCACCAGGCACCGGCAGGTCTGTGGCTGTGCGAGGTGGTGTTGCTGTGATTTCATGCGGACCTGCCCCAAAATACAGTGCTCAGAAGAAGGCACGTGCCATCACTTCCCAAAATCGTGAGGAGGTGATTGAGTTTTTAACACAGAACACCTCATCTCCCGCAGCCACCAGCGCTACAACAAGCACCACATCCGCTGCATTTGACACTTCGCAGGAGTTATTTGGTGGTGGTGGTGAAATCACTGATTCCCAGCCACTACTGCCACAACAACAAGAAGGCGCAGGTACACCACCTCATACGTCTGAGTAAGGTGGCGATAATATGGACGTAACGTGTGTGGATGGGGATGATGGTGGACCACCTGAAATTGGTGCACTTGAGGAGGTGTCTGAAGAAAGCACAGCTGGCCAGGAGGCATATGATGACGATTATACGGATACCACATATGTTCCCGGTAGAGGAGATGACCAGGGGGACAGTTCAGAGGAGGAGTCAGAGAGGAGTAGGAGGAGACGACTCCATGATAGAAGCAGAGGGAGCTCGTCCTCAGAAACAGCTGGGGGCAGTGTCCGGCGCCATGTATCGCCAGCTATGGCCAGCCAGCACACATGCCCTTCAACGTCAGCTGCTGATGCCACCGTAGCGCCATCAGCCTAGGGGGGCTCAGCGGTTTGGAAATTTTTTCACGTGTGTGTCTCAGATCGGAGCAAAGCCATCTGTTGTCTCTGCCAGCAAAAATTGAGCCGTGGAAAGGCCAACTCTCACGTAGGGACAAGTGCCTTACGAAGGCACCTGGAGAGAAGGCACAAACAGCTATGGCAAGAACACCTGAGGAAAAGCAGCACCCCTCAAAAGACAAGCCACCCTCCTTCTCCTCTTCCTCCTTCAGGTGCATCGTCTTCATCCACTTTCTCCCTTACACCTTCACAGCCACCCTCCTCCACACCGCCTCTTCCCTTGAGCGGTTCCTTCTCATCTGCCCACAGCAGTACCCAGCTGTCCGTGAAGGAAGTATTTGAGCGGAAGAAGCAAATGTCTGCCAGTCACCCTCTTGCCCGGCGTCTGACAGCTGGCGTGGCGGAACTATTAGCTCGCCAGCTATTACCATACAAGCTGGTGGAGTCGGAGGCTTTCCGTAAGTTTGTGGCCATTGGTACACCGCAGTGGAAGATACCAGGCCGCAATTATTTTTCACAAAAGGCCATACCCAAACTCTACCGTGCAGTTGAGAGGCAAGTGGTGTCATCTCTGGCACACAGCGTTGGGTCAAGGGTCCACCTGACCACGGATACCTGGTCTGCCAAGCACGGGCAGGGCCACTACATTACATACACAGCCCATTGGGTCAACCTGGTGACCGATGGCAGCAAGCAGGGAGTACGTGGCTGCACAGCAGACCGACTTGTCACACCTCCACGGCTTGCAGGCAGGCCTCCAGCCACCTCCTCTCCACCTGCTACCACCGCTTCGCTGTCGTCATCCTCCTCCTCCTCCTTGGCTGGTGCCACGATCTCCTCTCCAGCTACACAGCCCCAGCACCCCAGGGCCTATGCTGCATGCCAGGTACGACGGTGTCACGCAGTGTTAGACATGTCTTGCCTGAAAGCGGAGAGTCACACTGGAGCAGCTCTCCTGGCTGCTCTTAACAAACAGGTGGAGCAATGGCTGACCCCGCACAAGCTTGAGATCGGCAACGTGGTGTGTGACAACGGCAGCAATCTGATTGCTGCGTTGAATTTGGGAAAGCTGACACACATACCCTGCATGGCACATGTGCTGAATCTGGTCGTGCAAAGATTTGTGTCCAAGTACCCAGGCTTAGAGGACGTCCTGAAGCAGGCCAGGAAGTTGTGTGGGCATTTCAGGCGCTCTTACAAGGCCATGGCACGCTTTGCGGAGATTCAGCGTAGAAACAACTTGCCGGTGAGACGCCTGATTTGCGATAGCCCGATTTGCTGGAATTCCACCCTGCTGATGTTCTCTCGCCTGCTAGACCAGGAGAAAGCCGTCACCCACTACCTGTATCATTACAGTACAAGGACACAATCTGGGAGGATGGGGATGTTGTGGCCCAACAACTGGACACTGATGTGAAATGCATGCAGGGTCATGGAGCCCTTTGAGGAGGTGACCAAACTGGTGAGTCGCGATGAGGGCACCATCAGCCACTTGATCCCCTATGCCTACTTCCTGGAGCGTGCTGTGCGTAGAGTGGTGGATGCAGCTGTGGAGGAGCGTGAACGAGAAGAGTTACGGCAGCAGGAGTCGTGGGAGCCATTTACACAGGAACCCGATGTTCCCACAACACCTGCGGCAGCACAGAGGGGGGAGGAGGAGGAGGAGGAGGAAGAAGAGGAGTCGTGTGGGGAAGGAGAGGAGTCAGACTCTGATGATGGTGATGATGAGGAAGGTGTTTCTGTGGAGGAGGAAGAGGCGGCGGAAGAAGAACAACCGCGGCAGCCGTCACAGGGGGCTTCTGCTGCTCCACGTTCCCGTGGTATTGTTCGTGGCTGGGGGGAGGAAGAGGAGTTGCGTCCCGTCACTGAGGAAGAGCAAGAGGAGATGGAGAGTACGTCTGCATCCAGCTTTGTGCAGATGTCCTCTTTCATGTTGTCCAGCCTGTTGAGGGACCCCCGTATCAAAAAACTCAAGATGAATGACCTATACTGGGTGGCCACGCTACTAGACCCTCGGTACAGGCACAAAGTGGCGGACCTCTTAGCAACTCAACAAAAGGCGGAAAGGATGCAGAACTTGCAGAACAAGCTGTCGATGATGCTTTACAATGCATTTAAGGGTGCAAAACGCAATCAATGTACCACTGGCGGTAACCCTCCTCCTCCCAAGTCCACGCAGGCAAGGACAGGACGCTCCAGCGATCTCAGGGTGATGTCGGACATGCGGACGTTCTTTAGTCCAACTCCTCGCCATAATCCTTCCGGATCCACCCTACAACAACGCCTGGAGCGGCAGGTAGCCGACTACCTGGCCTTGAGTGTGGATGTAGACCCTGCGAAAAGCGACGATGAACCCTTGGACTACTGGTTGCGCAGGCTTGACCTGTGGCCAGAGCTGTCCCAATTTGCCATACAACTTCTCTCTTGCCCTGCCGCAAGCGTCCTGTCAGAAAGGACCTTCAGTGCAGCTGGAGGCATAGTTACTGAGAAGAGAAGTCACCTAAGTCACGACAGTGTTCAGTACCTGACCTTTATCAAGATGAATGAGGAATGGATCCCGGAGGGCTACTGCACGACCGAAGACTAAATCAGTCCCCACACACAGCATCTCTGCCTGCAGGCCGCTTGACTGCCTTCTCCGCCACCACCAACAGGGTCCAGGACTCTAGGCGGATTCCTGAATTTTTAAGGCCGCTGCTAGCAGCGGCCGCTACACTAATTTTTCTGGTGCGTATACATGCCTGCCTAATTTTTCTGGCTGCACTGCGGGCGGCTGCAACAACAAAACAAAAGGCATGTACATGTGCCCATCCCCCTTCATGATCATTACCTTGCCGCGGTGAAGGGGCTTGCGCATCACAATGAAGCAATGACCGCCGGCTATTTGAGTGTCTCGGGTGGGGGTGGCACACAAAAGATAATAAGGTTGTTGCTTCATTGTGGTCAGACCAAATTTGATCAGCTGGACAGTCACTGTTGTTCTATCATTGAGCTACCACAGCCCGGCGACCATATGGGCTTGAAAAACGCCATGGCCTACACTCTGGCCACGGTGCACACCAGTCCAGTACGGCCGTCACTACGCAAACAGCTGTTTGCGCTGCGTTACACAGTGAGTTTGGTGTGTCAGTGTGTAGCAGAACTCTAATTACACTCCCTAATTGATGTATACCCATGCAGGATGTTTGAAAGCACTTTAGGCCTGCAATTTAGCATTCAATGTGATTTCTGCCCTTAAAATGCTGCTTTGCGTCAAATCCAGATTTTTCCCCGGGACTTTGGGCATGTATCCCACTCCGCCATGCCCCCCTCCAGGTGTTAGACCCCTTGAAACATCTTTTCCATCACTTTTGTGGCCAGCATAATTTTTTCTATTTTTGAAAGTTTGCATCCCCATTGAAGTCTATTGCGGTTCGCGAACTTTTCCGCGAAACGAACCTTCCGCGGAAGTTCGCGAACCCGGTCGTGGGTCTAGTGACCATCCAGTATCCAGCAGGACCTGGAGCACTGAGCAGGACAACAGGAGAGCGACCATCCAGTATCCAGCAGGACCTGGAGTACCGAACAGGGCTACAGGAGAGCGACCATCCAGTATCCAGCAGGACCTGGAGTACCGAGCAGGACTATAGGAGAGTGACCATCCAGTATCCAGCAGGACCTGGAGTACCGAGCAGGGCTACAAGAGAGCGACCATCCAGTATCCAGCCTGACCTGGAATACCGAGCGGAACTACAGGAGAGCGACCATCCAGCATCCAGCAGGACCTGGAGTACCGAGCAGGACTACAGGAGAGCGACCATCCAGTATCCAGCAGGACGTGGAGTACCGGGCAGGGCTACAGGAGAGCGACCATCCAGTATCCAGCAGGACCTGGAGTACCGAGCGGAACTACAGGAGAGCGACCATCCAGTATCCAGCAGGACCTGGAGTACCGAGCAGGGCTACAGGAGAGTGACCATCCAGTATCCAGCAGGACCTGGAGTACCGAGCAGGACTACAGGAGAGTGACCATTAGAGGTGTAGCGAACGACCCTTGGAGCTGCCACCCCCAAGGCCTGTCTCCTACTGCTCTAAAACTTACCAAACACACAAATGGAGAAACTCACTCCCAAACAGTTCTCTGCTGCTTTATAAAGCCTGCAGGCTGCTTATAAGCCAATGAGAAATGCACACATATAATACACCTAGCTTGCAGTGATTAATCAAGCAGAAGCTGAGCAAGTCAGCCAGTCAGTTGGAGAGGGCTTCAGTTGCATATAGACAATGGCTATATGACCAGCAGGGGGCACCAGCGTGCAGGATATTCCCTCTCATCTGCCCCATTGTCTGTATGTAACTGAAGCCCTCTCCAACTGACTGGCTGACTTGCTCAGCTTCTGCTTGATTAATCACTGCAAGCTAGGTGTATTATATGTGTGCATTTTTCATTGGCTTATAAGCAGCCTGCAGGCTTTATAAAGCAGCAGAGAACTGTTTGGGAGTGAGTTTCTCCATTTGTGTTTTCAGAACTACAAGAGAGTGACCATCCAGTATCCAGCAGGATCTGGAGTACCGAGCAGGACTACAGGAGAGCGACCATCCAGTATCCAGCAGGACCTGGAGTACCGAGCAGGACTACAGGAGAGCGACCATCCAGTATCCAGCAGGACCTGGAGTACCGAGCAGGGCTACAGGACAGTGACCATCCAGCATCCAGCAGGACCTGGAGTACCGAGCAGGGCTACAGGAGAGCGACCATCCAGCATCCAGCAGGACCTGGAGTACCGAGCAGGGCTACAGGAGAGTGACCATCCAGTATCCAGCAGGACCTGAAGTACCGAGCGGAACTACAGAAGAGCGACCGTCCAGTATCCAGCAGGACCTGGAGTACCGAGCAGGACTACAGGAGAGTGACCATCCAGTATCCAGCAGGACCTGGAGTACCGAGCAGGGCTACAGGAGAGCGACCATCCAGTATCCAGCAGGACCTGGAGTACCGAGCAGGACTACAGGAGAGCGACCATTCAGTATCCAGCAGGACCTGGAGTACCGAGCAGGGCTACAGGAGAGCGACCATCCAGTATCCAGAAGGACCTGGAGTACCGAGCAGGGCTACAGGAGAGCGACCATCCAGTATCCAGCAGGAACTGTGTGCTCCAGTCTGGTAACTCAATCATTGAGATCCATAAAGTATCGCAAAAACGTACACGGTACCTATTCAGTAGTGGTGGCAGGAGTGCTTATGAATTTGGTTTCAAAGCAATCCAGGCTCCACTACTCTCCGGATACGGCATAATATTGACCTGATCAAGCAGCGTTTGGCCGTGAAACGCGTTGTCCTGGTGCTGAATAAAATTTTGTCTTTTTTGAACTATATGTGATTACACGAGAGCCTTCTTCATGAAGGTAGGCCAAGCTACATCTTCATCGCAAACGGTTTTTAGCTATTCCTGTTTATGGGCACCTCCAGTCATTATATTCATCTTGCCATTAGTGGTGTTTTCCCGCCCATCGCGCCTCTGGGAACCACTTTAGATTTATTAATATGATCCCCAATAGTCTTGACAACTGAGAAACTGGCCTTGAGGGGGAGCAATATAAGCTTCCAAACATTTCTGACAGTTCCTTACACTGCAGAAACGTTAATGTGTTTTTCCTCCTGCTGTCGGTCTTCCTGTTGGAGGGATGTATCCACTACCTGTTATTAGGACAGGAAGCATGCAATTTTCCCAGACAGGGGAACAGAAAAAAAAACAGCATAAGATGCTCTCCACCCAAGACAGAGATAATAGCTGTTCCTGGGGCTGGGACGTTGCTGATGCGGTAACCGTAGGAATGTTTGGCTGTGTTGCTGGGAGGTTCATATACGAGTATAGACCTGTAAGTAGTGCGATGTATGCAGCTATGTGTCTGTACTCCAATCAGCCATACCAGCTCGCACCAAAGTTGGCCATACATCTAGCGATGTTGCGGCACAATCAATCATCTGATTAAAAAATTTGGTCAGATCAGATGAGACAACAAGCATGCCATTCCATGATCTGAACGATTTTGGACAGAAATCGGTTGAATGTATCGACTGAGCCGGTTGGAAAGTCTCGGGCCTTCATAGTTGATCGGGTGCGTGGCAGGAACCGCGTCCAAAATCGTGGCCCCCGACAAATGAAACGGACACCTGGCCACTGTCTCCCCTCCAGTAAATGTGCTCCCCGATGCAATGTTACCTGTTCCACCTGCTGCAACGTAGGCGTCACGTGGTATACGCTTCAACACATAAGCGCTGTATCCATACCTCCCGACTTTTTGAGATGAAAAAGAGGGACACTTAAGCCACGCCCATGCCACACCCCAGATCACGCCCCCTGTCACACCCCTAGTCACACATACCATAAAAATGTCATAAGAAAAATATGTTGTCTTACCGTATAATTCAAACCACAACTGGTTCTTTCTATCCTGGTTCATTTCCCTTCATATTAACATTTTAAAATGAGTAATATATCAATTTAAAGGATGGGAATAAAGTTTAGAGTCAAACACTTTTTTTAGTAGAGAAATATATATATTTACATAGAAAGAGGGACAAATGAGGAGGAAAAAGGGACAGGGCCCCAAACAGGGACTGTCCCTCCAAAAGAGGGACAGTTGGGAGCTATGTGTATCATATGTACAATTCTGTGTCTTTTGCTTCCTATAACCCATGATGAATGCTGGGACCAGAATACTTACTTGCTTACTTGCTTTCAGCTGCTCATCTTTAAAGAGACACTTAAGCCAGAAAAAAAATGAGTTTTACTCACCTGGGGCTTCTACCAGCCCCCTGCAGCAGTCCTGTGCCCTCGCAGGCATTCACTAATCCTCTGGTCCCCCGCTGCCAGCTAGTTTCGTTTTTGCCAACAGGCCCGTCAGGACTGGCCACGCGTAGCTTTCTCCGTATTCCCGTCTGTAATTACCGCTATTGCGGGCCGCAACGCGTACAAAAATACGCGTTGCCGCATTACCTACGCATAGATATACGGCAACGCTTATTTTTGTACGCGTTGCGGCCCGCAATAGCGCTAATTACAGTTGGGAATGCGGAAAAAGCTATGCGTGGCCAGTCCTGACGGGCCTGTCGGCAAAAACGAAACTAGCTGGCAGCGGGGGACCAGAAGATTAGTGAGTGGCTGCGAGGGCACAGGACTGCTGCAGGGGGCTGGTAGAAGCCCCAGATGAAAAAAACTCTTTTTTTTTCTGGCTTAAGTGTCCCTTTAATGCTAGCAGACTCCTTCCTGGTCTCAAGCTGCAAGGCCTCAGTCCCCCCTATACTAGTACATATAACTCAGAACATACCAGTGTGAGATTAAAGGTGTGTTTTTCTTAGATGACCAGAAACTACTGGGCCATAGTGTTGTCCGGATCATGAACGATTCGGATCTTTGATCCGAATCTATTTTGTGAGTCGAATCATCCGAATCATCAAAATGAGTGATTCGGATCACAAAGGGGGCAGGGCCAGGAGCGACACGCCCCCTCTCAGCCAGCAGCGGGGTCCTGAAAGCAGAGCAGAGATGGATCGCTCTGTTGAAGGGGAGGCAGCCTTGCACAACCACAGGTAGATGAGAGAGAGGGGACATGGGTGCCACTGCCAGATATGTGTAGAGCACACATACTGGCTGAAATGTGCTGCTCGTTATAGGCTGTCTGTTCCGTAGTTGTGCATAGTGAACACATTGGAAACTTTTGGCTCAGAAGCAGCACAGCTCAGTAACTTTGTAGACAGCTGGGCTAGGACAGGGCAGGCACTGTGATTGTAGGGCAATATGATCCTCCTGCACTGCTCTAAACAGCTGCACTTTACTTCTGGGAATGCTTTGGGGAATGGGAGTTGGGAATATACAGATGAACATGTAGGTGAAATACATGTAAAGCATATGATTGCAGGATGTGGGTATTGTGTGCAAACAAACATTTCTGCTCTCTGCTCGTCCCTCCTCCCTTCTCTGTCCACTCCCTGCCCTCTGTCCATCTTCTCCCCTTCTCTGTGTGTCCACCCCCCTCCCCTTCTCCTGTCCTGCTAGTCATTTCACCCCCGAATGCTTCCCTTGTAAAATGATCCGAGATTCGGATCAAAGATCCGATCTTTTCAATGATCCGATTCGAATCATCCGGATCATTGAAAAGGTCCGAACTTCGCATCTCTACTGGGCCATGCTCTGTAGAGATGTGAAGTTCGGATCTTTTCAATGATCCGGATGATTCGAATCGGATCATTGAAAAGATCTGGATCTTTGATCCGAATCTCGGATCATTTTACAAGGGAAGCATTCGGGGATGAAATGACTAGCAGGACAGGAGAAGGGGAGGGGGGTGGACACACAGAGAAGGGGAGAAGATGCACAGAGGGCAGGGAGTGGACAGAGAAGGGAGGAGGGACGAGCAGAGAGCAGAAATGTTTGCACGTAATACCCACATGCTGAAGTCATATGCTTTACATATATTTCACCTATATGTTCATCTGTATACCTTGAATGGAAACGTCGCACAGTGAAAGAAAGCATTCCCCAAAGCATTCCCAGAAGATAAGTGCAGCTCTTTAGTGCCGAGTGCAGGAGGATCATATTGCCCTGCAATCACAGTGCCTGCAAAGTTACTGAGCTGTGCTGAGCCAAAAGCTTCCAATCAGGGGTGCAGCTAAGGTTTTTGTGGCCCCAAGCGGACTGTAGCAAGAGGCCCTATCCTGCGGCGCGCGAAGCGCAAATGGGTGTGGTTATCCCGCATAAGTGGGCGTGGCCATGACATGTGGGTGGAGCAGGAGGGCGGATTGGGGCGGGGCTGTTTGCAGGGAAAAAATGGATGTGGGGGTGATTGAGGCGCGCGTAGGATGGGCGTGGCCATGACATTGTATGGGCGAAGCTTAACCGTAGCACAGCAAATATAGCCAACTATGACCATTAAATAATAAATGCAGCAACAGTTACCCCAGACACCAGAAAATAAAAACGCAATTTGGGCCACGTTTCAGCAGAAATCAAACGCAATTAGGGCACATTTTCAGCCGAAATCAAACGCAATTAGGGCACATTTTCAGCAGAAATCAAACGCAATTAGGGCACAGTTCAGCAGAAATCAATCGCAATTAGGGCCACATTTTCAGCAGAAATCAAACGCAATTAGGGCACAGTTCAGCAGAAATCAATCGCAATTAGGGCCACATTTTCAGCAGAAATCAAACGCAATTAGGGCACAGTTCAGCAGAAATCAATCGCAATTAGGGCCACATTTTCAGCAGATATCAAACGCAATTAGGGCACAGTTCAGCAGAAATCAATCGCAATTAGAGCCACATTTTCAGCAGAAATCAATCGCAATTAGGGCACAGTTCAGCAGAAATCAATCGCAATTAGGGCCACATTTTCAGCAGATATCAAATGCAATTAGGGCACAGTTCAGCAGAAATCAATCGCAATTAGGGCTGCAAAAAGAAAATAATTTACTCACCTGGCAGGCTGGCACTGGCAGAAGTCTTCTCTCCCCGTCTCCTCACCCGGCCGGCTCCTCAGGCGCGCAGTTCCCACGGAGCTCCCTCCCTGGCTCCCTCCTCCAATCTCCCGCGCTGATTCATGCAGGGCTACGGGAAGATGGCCACCCGAAGCCCTGTACTGGAGACATAGTCTCCAGAGCAGGGCTTCGGCGGCGGCCATCTTCCCGTAGCCCTGCTCTGCTCTGCCAGCCCCGCGGGGCTGCAGGGAAGAAGTGACGTCACGCCGACGTCACGGAGCCGCCGAGGCCCCTAAGATCTTGAGGCCCCAAGCGACCGCTTGGTTCGCTTTATGCCTCGCGGTGCCCCTGCTTCCAATGTGTTCACTGTGCACAACTGCGAACAGACAGCCTATAATGAGCAGCAGATTATAGCCAGTATGTGTGCTCTACACATATCTGGCAGTGGCACCCATGTCCCCTCTCTCATCTACCTGTCCCTGCGAGGCTGCCTCCCGTTCAACAGAGCGATCCATCTCTGCTCTGCTTCCAGGACCACGCTGAACGCTGAGAGGGGGCGTGTCGCTCCTGGCCCCGCCCCTTTTTGATCCGAATCACTCATTTTGATGATTCGGATGATTCGACTCACAAAATAGATTCGGATCAAAGATCCGAATCGTTCATGATCCGGACAACACTAATGCTCTGTTAGAAGGAAAGGGGTGGTAGCCAGGAAAGCTCTGTCTGTTAGTGACTGGGGACATTTGATTGGACAAGAGCTAGAGAATGTTCTGGCATGTTCTCTAAAGCTGGAGGGAGGAGGCACAGAAACACATGGCAGGCAGAGAAGCACATGCTACATGGAACAAGGTCTGCTGACAGTGTAGCTGCACCCTCAGCCATCTAGCACATACAGGTATGACTTTATTATCAGCTAGGTACAAGTCAATGGCAGATGTATCAACACAAGTGCATGCAGAATGAAGGGAAAACTACTGCAAAAGTGAAACAATAGATGTTTGTGCTGCTTTTTTCTTTTGGTTGTGAAAAATCTGCTCCAGTTAACTTTGATTGCGAAAGGTGTGAGTGGGTGTGCATATACAGTATGTTTGTTCTTCCTGATATAGGAAACCTAAAGTAAAAAAAACAGTTTAACTGAACTGGAGCTTCTACCAGCGCCCCCTGCAGCTGCCCTCGCCGTGCCTGTGCTGTCACTAAGCGATCCTCTGGTCCCCCGCAGTGACTCATTGTAGATTTGGACAACTGAGCCAGTCGATGGTCACTGCGCCTGTGTGGCCCTGGCCACGCGTGCCCTTGATCACGCACCTGCAGCTGGAGCGTCTTACGCATGCGCAGTACAAGATTTTCTCATACTGCGCAGCGCAGGACGCTTCTGGCGGTGGGAGCATGATCGAGGACACGTGCTAGATTTGGATGAAGCAATTGCATTTAACCTCTTAAAGACAAGCAAGCGTATAAAAACGTCCTGCTGGAGCCTCTTAAAGGCTCCAGGATGTTTTTATAAGTTGAGCAGTGCTGCTGCCGCTGTGCACGTGCAGGCATGCACCCTTTCGCGCGTGCATGTGAAATCAGTAAAAAAAAACAACAGAAAAAAATACACCTTTATTTACAAATACTATATTGTCACCATAATTTGTACTAGGGACATCATTCAAATCTTGTGATAACCAGGACAAATAGGCAGATAAAATGTGTGGGTTTTATGCACAGTAGCAGTGTTTATATTAAAACAATAGGGGATGAAATTGGGGAAATAGTGTATTTTTTCATTTTTTTCCCTTTAAAATGCATAGAAAATAAAGTAATTACTGAAAACAAATATCAACCCCAAAAAGCGCAATTGTTGGTGAAAAAAACAAGATATAGATCATTTGATTGTGATTAGTAGTGATCAAGCTATTGGCAAATGAAATGGATGAGCATTGAAAGGTGAAAATCGCTCTTGTCCGTTAGGGTAAAACCGCTTTGGGGTGAAGTGGTTAATATTAGAGTACTGGACTCCAGCCTGGCTATTCTGGATTGTGGAGACATTTATTTCACATGCTCTGTTCAGGAGATCTGGGCTGATAGGCCTCATTTCTGATGTGTAGTTTGCACTTTCTATGTTTGCAGTTGTCTGTGAACGGTAGTGACGGGTCCCAGGCAGGTCCCACATGTTCTGACAAAGATGAACGCATGATAACAGGACAGTCTCTGCATTATGTATGGAGGATGACGAGCTGCTCAGAGTATTGTACACTGTACAGAAACATCTCTGGAATGTAAACAGGATTCCTGAGAGAGTCAGGACCAGGCTCTGCACCCCGCCAACCTCGCAGCGTTACATGCATGTACCCACCGCCCTCATCACACACACGTATATACTGTACATTATAATAATATGGTAGGACATTAGACTATATGGTAGGATTAGATTGTGAGCTCCTCTGAGGATAGTCAGTGACATGACTGTGTACTCTGTAATGTGCTGCAGAAGATGTAAGTGCTATATAAATACATAATAATAATATGGTAGGACATTAGACTATGACTATGGTAGGGATTAGAGTGTGAGCTCCTCTGAGGACAGTCAGTGACATGCAGAGCCGGGACAAGGTCCTCCAGCACCCAAGGCTGAAACACCAAAGTGCACCCCTCCATCCCTCCCACCCCAGCCGTCACACGATTACTATTAGACTAAGAGGCGCCCCAGGGCCCCTAACACCGTAATCTCTAGTTATCTGGCTTGCAGTCACTGCCATGTATCCCCTTTTCTTATTTCTCTCTGCTTCAAACACAATAGGGGAATGATAGCTGAGTGAGTTGTGTGCCCCCTCGTACACTGCGCCCTGAGGCTGGAGCCTCTGCCCCGGCCCTGCCCTGGTGACATAACTATGTACTCTGTAATGTGCTGCAGAAGATGTCAGCGCTATATAAATGTATCATAACAATATGGTAGGACATTAGACCATGACTATGGTAGGATTAGATTGTGAGCTCCTCTGAGGACAGTCAGTGACATGACTATGTACTCTATAATGTGCTGCAGAAGATGAAAGTGCTATATAACTACATAAAATAATAAGGAAGGTCATTAGACGGGTCACTGGCTGGGATGGTGTGACAAGAAATTTCTGAAAACACAGATGACATTCCCCAGTGAGCATCTTCCAGGAAACGCTCCGGAGGGGTCAGGAACGTCCGGCTCTCCCAGTCTGGTCAGTGAATAGTCCGGCAACCAGGGAAATTACTCAGCGAAGTGCCCTGACCAGTAACATCACAGAGGCAGCAGCCGCCTGAGGTCACATGACGTCATAGCTGCCACCTGCCACAATTACAGGAAGGACAGTCTCTTCTAGCACCAGATCCCCCCCCCCCCCTCCTTCTGATGGAGTACGAGTGAAATCGCCACCAGGAGACTTGGGCGCAGGATACAGCCGTTATAGGGCTTACCCTGCTCCAGCACAAGTCCCGACAGCGTTAATTACTATTCCCCCTCCAGGTCCACGTGGATAGTGGGGAATTGTTGATAGTGTGGAGTGTTTGTTCTGATCTCCCCCTCCCAGGACTGACACAACGCTCTGTGTAATTACATCTATTCCTCTACTAAACACATTTCCAGCAGGGGCACTACTGAAAATTAGGGGGGGGGGGACAAGCCAGGAATGTGTGACTTCATGCGTCGGGAGGGGCATCGGCTTAGCTGAGGTTGAATAGATCCGTCCGGCGGGTTGGGCATTGGGGGTTGGAGAAATTTACCTTTTTATCTCTTTCTTGCTCTCAGAAGCCATTTTCTGCCAGGAAAGTGTTTTATAGTTGGAATTTCTCATCAGTGAGGGTCACACTGTAGGTACTTCCTGTCTGAGTCAGGACTGAGTCAGCCATTTACATACCTGATATTTAATTCTTTCAGGCAGAGAAAGAAAAAAAGGAACACAGCCTAGTTCTTTGTGTGCCTGGCACTGTACATACACAGGTCCATCTCATCATGTCACACGTCACATTCGGGTATCGTTTAACCACTTGAGGTCCAGGGGTTTACCCCCCCTTAAGGACCAGCGTGTTTTTTTATGATCTGTGCTGGGTGGGCTCTGCAGCCCCCAGCACAGATCAGGTTGCAGGCAGAGCGATCAGATCGCCCCCTTTTTTCCCCCCTATGAGGATGATGTGCAGGGGGGGTCTGATCGCCCCTGCCTGCCTGGGTGTACGGGGGGGGGCACCTCAAAGCCCCCCTCCGCGGCGAAATTCCCCCCCTCCCTCTCACCCCTGGTGATCGGGGCTGCACAGGATGCTATCCGTCCTGTGCAGCCTGTGACAGGCTGTCCTCTGTCACATGGCAGCGATCCGCGGCCGCTGATTGGCCGGGGATCGCCGATCTGCCTTACGGCGCTGCTGTAGCAGCAGCGCCGTTCAATGTAAACAAAGGAGACAAACGTCTCCTGCGCTTACATTTAGTCTGCGAGCCGCGATCAGCTGCGCGCAGGCTATTCATGGAGACCCGCTCCGTGATCTAACAGGAAACTGCCGCTCGCGTGAGCGGCCTTTCCTGATTAATTAGGGAGGCACCTGGCGACGCAGATGTGCGTCGCTGGTACTCCAGCTACCACTTTGCCGCCGCACGAGTGTGCGGTCGGCAAGTGGTTAAAGGACATCCAAAGTGAAATTAAACTAATGAGATAAACAATTGTATCTGTCCTTCTTGTAAAAATGACTTTTTAAAGTGGAACTGAAGATTCCTATAAAAACAAACGCTTTCACTTACCTGGGGCTTCCCCATGCCCCCAGCAGCCGTAATGTCCCACGCCCCTCCTCCACGATTTTCCGTTCTGCCACTGCCAGCTAGTTGTGTTACGTTTGTGGTAGTCAGTAGGAGGTAGAGGAGTGTCAGTGGTGATGTGTGGGGGTCAGTGTGCTGGGAGGGTACACAGGCAGTAGGAGGTAGAGGAGTGTCAGTGATGATGTATAGTGATGTGTGGAGGTCAGTATGCTGGGGGGGGGGGGGGGGTACACAGGCAGGCAGTGGGGGGTAGAGGAGTGCCAGTGGTGATGTACAGTGATGTGTGGGGGGTCAGTGTGCTGGAAGGGTACACAGGCAGTCAGTAGGAGGTAGAGGAGTGTCAGTGGTGATGTGTGGGGGTCAGTGTGCTGGAAGGGTACACAAGCAGTCAGTAGGAGGTAGAGGAGTGTCAGTAGTGATGTGTGAGGGTCAGTGTGCTGGAAGGGTACACAGGCAGTCAGTAGGAGGTAGAGGAGTGTCAGTGGTGATGTGTGGGGGTCAGTGTGCTGGGAGGGTACACAGGCAGGCAGTAGGAGGTAGAGAAGTGTCAGTAGTGATGTGTGAGGGTCAGTGTGCTGGAAGGATACACAGGCAGTCAGTAGGAGGTAGAGGAGTGTCAGTGGTGATGTGTGGGGGTCAGTGTGCTGGGAGGGTACACAGGCAGGCAGTAGGAGGTAGAGAAGTGTCAGTAGTGATGTGTGAGGGTCAGTGTGCTGGAAGGATACACAGGCAGTCAGTAGGAGGTAGAGGAGTGTCAGTGGTGATGTGTGGGGGGTCAGTGTGCTGGGAGGATACACAGGCAGGCAGTAGGAGGTAGAGAAGTGTCAGTAGTGATGTGTGAGGGTCAGTGTGCTGGAAGGGTACACAGGCAGTAGGAGGTAGAGGAGTGTCAGTGATGATGTATAGTGATGTGTGGGGGTCAGTGTGCTGGAAAGGTACACAAGCAGTCAGTAGGAGGTAGAGGAGTGTCAGTGGTGATGTGTGGGGGTCAGTGTGCTGAGAGGGTACACAGGCAGCCAGTAGGGGGTAGAGGAGTGCCAGTGGTGATGTATAGTGATGTGTGGGGGGTCAGTGTGCTGGGAGGGTACACAGGCAGGCAGTAGGAGGTAGAGGAGTGTCAGTGGTGATGTGTGGGGGTCAGTGTGCTGAGAGGGTACACAGGCAGGAAGTAGGGGGTAGAGGAGTGTCAGTGGTGATGTGTGGGGGGTCAGTGTGCTGGGAGGGTACACAGGCAGGAAGTAGGGGGTAGAGGAGTGTCAGTGATGATGTGTGGGGGGTCAGTGTGCTGGAAGGGTACGCAAGCAGTCAGTAGGAGGTAGAGGAGTGTCAGTGGTGATGTGTGGAGGTCAGTGTGCTGGAAGGGTACACAAGCAGGCAGTAGGAGGTAGAGGAGTGTCAGTGGTGATGTGTGGAGGTCAGTGTGCTGGGAGGGTACACAGGCAGGCAGTAGGAGGTAGAGGAGTGTCAGTGGTGATGTGTGGGGGTCAGTGTGCTGAGAGGGTACACAGGCAGCCAGTAGGGGGTAGAGGAGTGTCAGTGGTGATGTGTGGGTGGTCAGTGTGCTGGGAGGGTACGCAAGCAGTCAGTAGGAGGTAGAGGAGTGTCAGTGGTGATGTGTGGGTGGTCAGTGTGCTGGGAGGGTACACAGGCAGGAAGTAGGGGGTAGAGGAGTGTCAGTGATGATGTGTGGGGGGTCAGTGTGCTGGAAGGGTACGCAAGCAGTCAGTAGGAGGTAGAGGAGTGTCAGTGGTGATGTGTGGAGGTCAGTGTGCTGGAAGGGTACACAAGCAGGCAGTAGGAGGTAGAGGAGTGTCAGTGGTGATGTGTGGAGGTCAGTGTGCTGGAAGGGTACACAAGCAGTCAGTAGGAGGTAGAGGAGTGTCAGTGGTGATGTGTGGGGGTCATTGTGCTGGGAGGGTACACAGGCAGGCAGTAGGAGGTAGAGGAGTGTCAGTGATGATGTATAGTGATGTGTGAGGGTCAGTGTGCAGGAAGCAGAGGAAAGGCTGTGTTGAGCTCTTCACACTCTGGCTGCTGCCCAGCTAAGTGTGA
The DNA here is from genome assembly GCF_040937935.1 of Hyperolius riggenbachi. Taxonomy (NCBI): domain Eukaryota; kingdom Metazoa; phylum Chordata; class Amphibia; order Anura; family Hyperoliidae; genus Hyperolius; species Hyperolius riggenbachi. The sequence continues at coordinate 494,582,335 of NC_090648.1, forward strand.
ATGTTGCTCTATAATTGGCATTCAGCAGCTATAGCAACATGTTTGCAGCAGGATGAGCTGAGCTCAGGTGAGCAGCCTCCCCAGGTGAGGGTGGGGCCAGTAGGTGTGGGTGTGGTTAGGAGGTGGGGGCTGGGCTGTTTCACCCTGGGAGACTCCTGTAGCAGCTGCAGCTCTGGGAGGTGTACAGTGAGATCTCTGTACACCAGCTAAGGCAGGCTAAGCTGACTGCAGGCTATACATCAGGCTGTGCATTCATCTATACGTTACATGGAGTTCTTGGAAGCAGCAGGGACGCCGCAGTCCACCCACCAGACCAGAGCGGCCTGAGATCTCATCATACTCACCTGCTGCCTGCCCATAGAGGACTCTGTACCCAGGAGATACGCTATACTATATGCTTCATGGCTCAGGACTCGCTCACCGTGAGTTCTGCGGATTTCAGGAGGACGGCCTTCAGGAGAAAGTCCAATCCCTGTATGCAGTCTGGTCCGCTCATCCTGTCCATCCACAGCGAGGATAACGGTGAGTACCTGATGCCTGGGCCGCAGAGCTCGCAATCTGCAATGCTGAAATGCCTCTTAAAGGGTAACTGAAGTTAGAATATGGAGGCTGCCATATTTATTTCCTTGTAAACAATACCAGTTGCCTGGCAGCACTGCTGATCTATTTGTCTGCATAATACCAGAAACAAGCATGCGTCTGCATAATACCAGAAACAAGCATGCAGCTAATCTAGTCAGATCTGACAATAATGTCAGGAACGCCTGATCTGCTGCATGCTTGTTCAGGGGCTATGGCTGAAAGTAATAGAGGCAGAGGATCAGCAGGACAGCCAGGCAACTGGTATTGCTTAGAAGAAAATAAATATGGCAGCCTCCATATACCTTTCTCTTCAGTTGTCCTTTAAGTTAAATACCACCCGACAGGAAGATGGATCCAGTGACATCTCCCTGACAACTGGCACTCCACAATCCATCTTCTGGCTGGCGGGTACGCACGATGTCACATGACGGAACTTATAGGGTGCGAACGGGAAGTCAAGCAATCGCAATATTTTGCGCAGAGTCGTCGGGCATCTTAAAGATCTGCCGTGACAGTTGTTATTGCCGCACACCGCTAAACGATGTTTGTGTGATTGTGTGGCGGTACCCACGTCACAAGATCGCGGAAACGATCGCTCGTCAGCCGATCCCAACCCAATCAACTGCTTTGTGGTGCGACAACGATTGTATAAATGGGACGAGCGGTGTCTGTCTGTAGAGTGTAAGCTCTTCTCCCCGGACTCCTCCGTCATTATATTCCCTTATATGAATTTCATCCAACGTCCTTGATTATTATTCCTGCATAGTTTAATGCAAAAAGGGAAAAGTAAAATACCAGCTTTGTCTCCTTATAGATCTTCTTCTCTCCTCCTCAGAGAGTCACTGCTGCCTGCTCACTCCCAGCCCGTCTGATCCACCCCCACATCAGTCACATGGGCATGAAAGGGGAGGGGCTTTCTTTGTCAGCTGGAGCCACGCCTCCCCAGTCATGGCTGACCGTCTATTATTGATTTATAAAGAGTCAACATATTCCGCGGCGCTGTACAAAGATAGGAAACGAACATGGGGGACAAAATACAGAAGTTTTGAATCAGGATGATACCATCCTTAGAATTATGCAGACAGGGGCGTAACTAGAAATCACTGGGCCCCTCTGCGAAACTTTGGACGGGGCCCGCTTTACCCCAGCCACCAACCCCCCAACCCCCCCCCCAACATTTCTTTCTGCACAGGTAAACTAAGAACCAATGTTATTCAGTCGGCTAGTGCGCACTTGAATGTGTTTTCCCCATGTAGATAGAAACAGACAGCAGTGAAGCACTGCACACATTGGCGTCAATTCACTAGAGAGGATTTACTAAGAGAAAAAAGGTAGGTAGTTTATCTCATGAGGTATTTTAACACTCTGGAGTCAATTCACCAGTGTGAGAGGACAGAGAGAAAAGTGTTGGATAGCAGGGGATAATGGAGAGATATGCATGAGGAAAGTGTGAGAAAGCAGAGAGTTAGGTAATCTGTATTAATGATTTACATGGGATACTTTTCCTCTCTGTAAGCTTGAAAGTGAAGCATTGTGGGTAGGAGGCGGAGTTTTACCACTACGTGACCAGAGTATTCCCTCCTTTTACTGCCGGATCATATTATAAATCATATCACGAAGGAGTCTGAACTTCTTCACCACCTCTGTCTCAGTAAAATTATCAAGAACTGCTCTCTCACGAAAAATACGAGGGGCGATTAAACAGACCCTCCTCCTGCGCCTTCGTCTCCTCATAATAGAAGCAAGCTCTAAGGCCTAGTGCACACAGAGCGGTTCGGCTGCGTTTTGCGATCCGCTTGCGGCTGCGGATACGCTAGGGTAATGTATTTCAATGGGCTGGTGCACACCAGAGTGGAAGGCGTTTTGCAGAAACGCATACTCCCGGGCTGCTGCAGATTTGGATTGCGGAGGCGTTTCTGCCTCAATGTTAAGTATAGGAAAACCGCAAACCGCTCTGAAAAATGGCACTTCAGAGCGGTTTTGCCAGGCGGTTTTTGTTACAGTAGCTGTTCAGTAACAGCTTTACTGTAACAATACATGAAATTTACTATACCAAAAACGCTTCACAAAACCACAAAATGCTAGCTGAAACGCTACAGAAAAATAAGAAAAAGCGTTTCAAAAATCTGCTAGCATTTTGCGGATCTGCTAGCGGTTTTTGGTGTGCACCAGGCCTAACAGAGTAAGCTCAAAAGGCTCCATCTTTCACAGCAGCAGCTGCTGTGTGAAAACCACGATATCTCCAGGTTCATTCAGGGGATAAAGAGATGAAAAAATAACGAATGGCCACACCCCCTTTCTTCCCTGGTGAATTGTGATTTGGAGAAAAACTAACTACTAACAATCACTTATTTATCTCATACTTATCTCACATTTATCTCTTGCATTTCTCTCTGTCGATATTTTCCCCTATACTTCTGGAGAATTGCTATTTGGAGATATCACAGGAGGTAAATTACCTCCCAAGAGATAAATAGGTTGGTAACCTCTGGTGAATTGACATGTCTCTGTCAATTACATTCGCTTCTGTGATAAAACGTGCATGTTTTCACACTTACAGACACACATGGGGCTTGATTCACTATGCGGTGCTAAGCTACTTAGCACGTCTAAAGTCTTCAGGCATGCTAACCAGGGTGCTAAGTAGGTTAGCACCGCTTCTCTCAATCAGATCGCGTGCTAAGTACCGCGCGCAAAGTCCTATGCGCGCGCTAAGTCCCATAGGCTTTAATGGGCACTTCGCGCTTTGTGCAGTGCGCGCATAAAGTTTTGCGCGCATACCTTTGCGCGCAATGCGGTTCGCGCGCAAAAAGCTCGTTTAGACGTGCTAAGGGAGTTTTCACAGGCGAGCTAACAGTTAGCACCGCTTTGTGAATCAAGCCCATGGTGTGCAGAAAACACATACAGAAAACTGACAGACAAGTGTACTCCCAGCCTCAGCTTATTACTCTCGCTCTGTCCATCTCTGATGGAACAGAACTGGCTCTGCAGACTTCTCCAGCATTATTACAATACATAGCACTTGGAGAGTGGTGGAGAGGCTGAGGGCAGGGCACTGTACACAAGAGCCTGCTGCACACTGAATAGGGACTATCTTCAAATCTTTGTCTTTGTATGATTCTTTATCAATGGCAGGGCAGATTTAGTCATTAGAACAATTGTGCAAAGAATAGAAAGCTTTTTCTCTCCGCACCCTTAGTCGTCAGTCTCTCAGGACAGGGAAAATAAACTTCTCCCCCCTCAGGCCCCCCTGCAGCTGCATCCATTGCAGGGTCTATTGTTACGCCCCTGAATGCAGATAAATGGTATACACCAATACACAAAATACAGAATTGGTAATGACAGTAACAAGAGTAACAGGATGAATAAAATGTATTATGAATTCCAAGACACAAAAGGGGGAGAGAGCCCTGCCTTGCCAGCTTACAATCTAAAGGAATAGGGAGGGAAACAAGAGGTGGGGTAGTAGACGATAAACATACCTAGAAGCAGTGTGTTTTAGGATATCTAGTAGGAGAACAACTTGGCCTTAGCTGAAAGGGGAAGAGCCCTAAGGTAGAGCGTATGCTTGTCGAAACAAGTGATTTTTGAGGGAGCGCTTAAGTGACGGATGTGTTGTGGAAGGGCATTCCAGAGGAGGGTTGAAAAAACTCTCTCTCTCTCTCTCTCTCTCTCTCTCTCTCTCTCTCTCTCTCTCTCTCTCTCTCTCTCTCTCTCTCTCTCTCTCTCTCTCTCTCTCTCTCTCTCTCTCTCTCTCTCTCTCTCTCTCTCTCTCTCTCTCTCTCTCTCTCTCTCTCTCTCTCTCTCTCTCTCTCTCTCTCTCTCTCTCTCTCTCTCTCTCTCTCTCTCTCTCTCGGGTCTGCTCCCTGGTTTCAGCAGTTGAGCCCCCCCCCCCCCCCCCGATTGTGTTATTCTTATATGAGAAAACTCAGGTGAAGAGAAGCGTGAGAATGTCGCACACATCAGCAGTTGCTGTATCCGGCAATGCTGATATCTGCACAGCACTAGTGACCGTCTGCCTCCAGATTCTTTGCTTACCCCGTTATTTGGAGGACGGAGCCAGTGACCTATGTACATTCTACGGAGGACAGAGCCAGTGACCTACATGCATTATATAGGACGCCACATTCTAATTATTTTATCGCTGCCTGTTTTGTTGCCATTGGCAGGCCGGATTACATTCCTTCTGTTCTCTTTAATAAGTTGCGGCCCCTCCCTGATGCCCCCGGGGGCTGAATGTGCCGGTGTTCCAACTAACTAGCATACATTGACAGAATAGCATACATTTAAAGTGATATACCCCTTGTTAGTAGAATCAGTGTCCCCTTGCCCGCTCGCTTCGCTCGCTGGGCTGCGGGCTCGGTCCTCGCTTCGCTCGGACAACTTTTTATTCTAACTCTATATCCACTTGGATAGTGGAGATTGCACATCAGCACACGGGCAGCTAACTGGGGTTGAAAAGGTTAATGCTGCTGATGGGTATTATGGGGTTAATGTATGCCCTGCATGACTTTGCACATGCTCAGTAGCATTTGTATGCTATTCTGTCGGGTATGCAAAAATGTTGGAACACCGGATCTGCAGCGGCTCCGCCCCTCTGTTTATAATCGGTGAACATATGGCAGCTCTGGGCTCACATCCTGGCCGGGACACCGTCTGCATAGAGCTTGTATGTTCTCTCAGTATTGCTCTGGGCATAATACTACTGATAATAGATAATATTCCACAGTGAGTAAACCTGCAGGTGTTGCACTCCAGAGCATCTTGCGGTGCAGAACACCAGTCCAGGCGCTATGCAGGTTCTGTCCACAGGGGGGCCAAAATATCAGCAACATTCTATTAATGTTTCTATAAGTCTGTTATCACCAGTGCGATTGTGTTATATTGCTGCTTCTGAGGCTCCATATGGCTCTGTAGCACTTTCTGTTGTTTACATGCGGCAGCAGCTGCAGCGACCACCATCGTTTACGTACTGTAGCACCTTCCATTGTTTATAGGCACCTGCTGCAGCACCCACTGTTGTTTACATGTGGCAGCAGCTGCAGCACCCAATGTTGTTTACATGTGGCAGCAGCTGCAGCACCCAATGTTGTTTACATGTGGCAGCAGCTGCAGCACCCAATGTTGTTTACATGTGGCAGCAGCTGCAGCACCCAATGTTGTTTACATTTGGCAGCAGCTGCAGCACGCTCCGTTGTTTACATGCAGCGTTTGCGCATCAGCCACTCCCTGCTGCTGATTGGTGTGTGCAGGAATTTTCGTGACACCGGAAAGCTATGATGGGATGTGGGGGGCTTCTCACCTGGCTGAGCTCTGCACCCCCACGGGTTTGATCTGGGCTGTTGTTTACATGTGGCAGCAGCTGCAGCACACTCCGTTGTTTACATGCAGCGCTTGCGCATCAGCCACTCCCTGCTGCTTATTGGTGTGTGCAGGAATACTGGTGACACCGGAAAGCTATGATGGGGTTGTGGGGCTTCTCACTAGTGTTGGGCGAACAGTGTTCGCCACTGTTCGGGTTCTGCAGAACATCACCCTGTTCGGGTGATGTTCGAGTTCGGCCGAACACCTGACGGTGCTCGGCCAAACCGTTCGGCCATATGGCCGAACTAAGAGCGCATGGCCGAACGTTCCCCGAACGTTCGGCTAGCGCTGTGATTGGCCGAACGGGTCACGTGGTTCGGACCCGAACGCGCTCTGATTGGCCGAACTGTCACGTGGTTCGGGTAAATAAATACCCGAACCACGTCATATCTCCGCCATTTGTCTGTGGGTTTAGCTTTGGGTAGGCAGGCAGGGTAGTTCGCGCTCCAGCCACGCTAGCCAGGGTCCCCCCTGTCATTGTGTCACTGCTGGGAACAGTAGTACACCGCTTGCTCAGCCACACTATATAGCATTCTGTTTACTGCCACTCTGTGTACCTCGCTCAGCCACACTATATAGCATTCTGTTTACTGCCACTCTGTGTCTGCTGGGAATAGTAGTACACCGCTTGCTCAGCCACACTATATAGCATTCTGTTTACTGCCACTCTGTGTACCTCGCTCAGCCACACTATATAGCATTCTGTTTACTGCCACTCTGTGTCTGCTGGGAATAGTGGTACACCGCTCGCTCAGCCACACTATATAGCATTCTGTTCACTGTTCTGTGTCTGCTTGGAATAGTGGTACACCGCTCGCTCAGCCACACTATATAGCATTCTGTTTACTGTTCTGTGTCTGCTGGGAATAGTGGTACACCGCTCGCTCAGCCACACTATATGGCATTCTGTTTACTGTTCTGTGTCTGCTGGGAATAGTGGTACACCGCTCGCTCAGCCACACTATATAGCATTCTGTTCACTGTTCTGTGTCTGCTGGGAATAGTGGTACACCGCTCGCTCAGCCACACTATATAGCATTCTGTTCACTGTTCTGTGTCTGCTGGGAATAGTGGTACACCGCTCGCTCAGCCACACTATATAGCATTCTGTTTACTGTTCTGTGTCTGCTGGGAATAGTGGTACACCGCTCGCTCAGCCACACTATATAGCATTCTGTTTACTGTTCTGTGTCTGCTGGGAATAGTGGTACACCGCTCGCTCAGCCACACTATATAGCATTCTGTTTACTGTTCTGTGTCTGCTGGGAACAGTAGTACACCGCTCGCTCAGCCAGAGTATATAGCATTGTGTTTACTGCCACTCTGTGTACACCGCTCAGCCAGACTATATACCATTGTTTACTGACACTCTGTGTACACCGCTCAGCCAGACTATATACCATTGTTTACTGACACTCTGTGTACACCGCTCAGCCAGACTATATACCATTGTTTACTGCCACTCTGATTCAGCTGGGAACAGTAGTACACCGCTCGCTCAGCCAGACTATATACCATTGTTTACTGACACTCTGTGTACACCGCTCAGCCAGACTATATACCATTGTTTACTGCCACTCTGATTCTGCTGGGAACAGTAGTACACCGCTCGCTCAGCCAGACTATATACCATTGTTTACTGACACTATATAGCAGACTATATAGCATTGTGTGTACACCGCTCAGCCAGACTATATACCATTGTTTACTGCCACTCTGATTCTGCTGGGAACAGTAGTACACCGCTCGCTCAGCCAGACTATATACCATTGTTTACTGACACTCTGTGTACACCGCTCAGCCAGACTATATACCATTGTTTACTGCCACTCTGATTCTGCTGGGAACAGTAGTACACCGCTCGCTCAGCCAGACTATATAGCATTGTGTTTACTGCCACTCTGTGTACACCGCTCAGCCACACTATATAGCATTGCGTACTCTGCCAGTCAGTGTGTATATTGCTGGGATCAGTAATACTCCACTCACCGTCAACCACTATATGAGCTCAACATGAGTTCCCCAGAGACCTCCGCTGTGAGCAGCACTCCCAACAACAGCAACAGCCAACGCCCCACGCAAGCTATAACATCCACCCCAGCAGCCAGTGGTCAGCAGCAGCCCTCCCCGGAGGAGAACGTTGTGTCCATCAGTCCGTCGCCAGAGCGATTAATGAGGGCTGCCATTGAGGAGATGATGGGGCCTGATGTGGAGGAGGAGGTCTGGCTCAGGCCAGCATCCCAAGTTAATGTTGAGGACGATGAGGGGTCTGTGTCTGGGGATGTTGGGGTGGCAGAGGTGGTGGGTGGGTCAGACTCAGGAGAAGAGTTGTATGATGAGGATGATGATCGGGACCATCTGTATGTGCCTCAGAGTCCGACCCCGGAAAACATGTTGTATCGTGTGTTTAGGTACTAAAATCTGCGTTCCCTCCCAGTAGTGTTGGGCGAACAGTGTTTGCCACTGTTCGGGTTCTGCAGAACATCACCCTGTTCGGGGTGACTATATAGCAGACTATATAGCATTGTGTTTAATGCCACTCTGTGTACACGGCTCAGCCACACTATATAGCATTGTGTTTACTTCCACTCTGTGTCTGCTGGGAACAGTAGTACACCGCTCACCCGCCACTGTATAGCATTGTGCTCTGTGTCACTGCTGACAATAGTGGTACACCGCTCACCCACCACTGTATAGCATTTCTGTACTGCCACTGTACTGCTGCCAGTCAGCGTGTACTTTAAGGATAAGTGAAATGAGGAAGAAATCCGGTGAAAGAGGGAGGGGCAAGGGAAGAGGTGTTTCCCCTGACGGTTCACGTACAGGCCACAGGGGAGCACCCAAGAAAACCCACTCAATACTGCCCATGTTGTCCAGGACAACAACCCTCACAGATCCAAAAGAACAGGACCAGATACTTACTTGGATGACCTCTCAAGCGTCCAGCAGTGGGTTAAGCAGCACCAGCACATCACGCACGAGGTCCGAGTCCTCAGCCAGTTAAAGTCTGGGCTTTCTTTGAAGACTGCACTGAGGATGTTACCATGGCGATTTGCAAGGTGTGCAAGACCCGCCTGAGCAGGGGGAAAAGTATTAACAACCTCTCCACCACCAGCATGAGCCGCCACATTCTATCCAAACATCCCACTCTGTGGGCAAACGCGGCAGGACAGGGTACCACCAGCAACACTGCCTCCCTTGGGTTCACCAGACTCACCACCAGACCCGCCTCAGCAGCAGCAGTAGCCCAGCCATTGCGTGGTTCACAACATTCACAAACATCAGACGATGCTGACACTGTCACTTTCCGGACTAGTGCTCTTGAGGTCTCCCAGTGTTCATCAAACACAACAACCAACAGCCCTTCGGTGTGCAGCGCTACGGTTGAGTTGTCTGTCTCTGAGATGTTTGAGCACAAGAGGAAATTGCCAGCAAATGACCCCCGGGCCGTGGCAGTAACAGCCAGCCAGCATAGCCAAGCTTCTGGCCTGCGAAATGCTGCCATATCGAGTGGTGGAGACAAACAGCTTCAAGGGCATGATGTCAGTGGCCATCCCACGTTACGTGGTTCCCAGCCGCTACCACTTTGCGCGCTCTGCAGTGCCTGAGTTGCATGAGCACGTGGTCAGCTAAATAACCCGAAGCTTGAAGAATGCCGTTGCCTGCAAGGTTCACCTCACCACTGACACCTGGACGAGTGCGTTCGGCCAGGGTCGATACATCTCCCTTACCGCGCACTGGGTGAACCTTGTGGAGCCTGGCAGCGATTCCTCACCTGCTACGGCGCGGGTGTTGCCCACGCCGCAAACAGCTGGATAACAACAGCAGCACCTACCTCTCTGACTCCTTCTCCTCCAACGCATCTCAAAGCTGTACCTCATCCGGAAATGCTAACCCAGCACCAGCAGCAGTAGGATCGTGGAAGCAGTGCAGCACAGCTGTTGGCATGCGTCAGCAAGCGTTGCTGAAGCTGATCTGCCTTGGGGATAAGCAGCACACAGGGGAGGAAATTTGGAGGGGAATAAAGGAACAGACGGATTTGTGGCTGGCACCGCTGGACCTGAAACCGGGCATGAAGCTAGACACCTGGCACGAACTGGCAATGTACGCAATAGAGGTGCTGGCTTGCCCGGCAGCCAGCGTTATGTCGGAACGCTGTTTCAGTGCTGCCGGAGGCATCATCACAGATCGGCGTATCCGTCTCTCCACAGAAAATGCAGACCGTCTGACTCAAATTAAAATGAATCAATCCTGGATTGGAAACGACTACGCAACACTCCTGGACCCCAACCAAGTAACATGACCGATGAACATCTGGGATGGTTTAGCGTTTCCGGTCCCTGTTTATTGAACCTCTCATCTGTATTACATTTATGACTGCATGGCGGCAAAAAGCATTGCTGCTATATCCGCACGCTTTTTGTCCTCATGCAATGCCTGGGTTGTTGTGTCTCACAAAGCGTGGCCTTCTCCTCCTGCGCCTCCTCCTGTTCCATCACGTGTGCTGCTGCTGCTGGGTTACCGTTGCCGGTCCCTGTTTATGGAACCTCTTATCTTTATTACATTTATGACTACATGGCGGTACAAAGCATGCTATCCGCACGCTTTTTGTCCTCATGCAAGGCCTGGGTTGTTGTGTCTCACAAAGCGTGGCCTTCTCCTCCTGCGCCTCCTCCTGTTCCATCACGTGTGCTGCTGCTGCTGCTGCTGCTGCTGGGTTACCGTTGCCGGTCCCTGTTTATGGAACCTCTTATCTTTATTACATTTATGACTACATGGCGGTACAAAGCATGCTATCCGCACGCTTTTTGTCCTCATGCAAGGCCTGGGTTGTTGTGTCTCACAAAGCGTGGCCTTCTCCTCCTGCGCCTCCTCCTGTTCCATCACGTGTGCTGCTGCTGGGTTAGCGTTGCCGCGTGGTCCCTGTTTATTGAACCACTTATCTTTATTACATTTATGACTGCATGGTGGTACAAAGCATGCTATCCGCACGCTTCTTGTCCTCATGCAAGGCCTGGGTTGTTGTGTCTCAAAGCGTGGCCTTCTCCTCCTGCGCCACCCTCCTCCTGTTCCATCACGTGTGCTGCTGCTGGGTTAGCATTACCGGTCCCTTTTCCTGGAACCTCTTATATGTATTACATTTGTGACTGCATGCCGACAAAAAGCATGTTACCTGTGCAAAGAAAACAGACATTTCCCGCATTTAAAAGACAGTTTTCCCTTTGAAACTTTAAAATCGATTTTCTCAAAAACTATAAGCTCTTTTTGCTAATTTTTTTTTCCTCTTGTACCCACTCCCAAGGTGCACATACCCTGTAAATTTGGGGTATGTAGCATGTAAGGAGGCTTTACAAACCACAAAAGTTCGGGTCCCCATTGACTTCCATTATGTTCGGAGTTCGGGTCGAACACCCGAACATCGCGGCCATGTTCGGCCTGTTCGGCCCGAACCCGAACATCTAGATGTTCGCCCAACACTACTTCTCACCTGGCTGAGCTCTGCACCCCCGCGGGTTTGATCTGGGCTGTTGTTTACATGGCTGCAGGTGTCAGGAAAGCACACGCGCTGTGTTGTGACATAAGCAGCAGATTACAGATCGCAGCAGCTGTTTTCCATCTTGCTCTTTGCTTCCTGTTGAGTCTTGTCGGGATTTGTCTGGATGAGACCGGAGAACAGATAATACAAAGGACAGACAAGCCGCATAGTATCCACCAAATGACAAATAACATTTATATCGCGCTTTTCTCCTGACGGACTCAAAGTGCCAGAGCAGCAGCCACTAGGGCGCGCCCTATAGGCAGTAGCAGGAAGACTTGCCTAAGGTGTCCTACTGAATAGGTGCTGGCTTACTGAACAGGCAGAGCCGATATTCGAACCCAGGTCTCCTGTGTCAGAGGCAGAGCCCTTAAAGAGAGTCTGAAGCCATAATTAAAATGGCTTTTTTGCTTATATATAGCAGGGGCATGTGTGCCCCTGCTAAAACGCCGCTATCCCGCGGCTGAACAAGGGTCCTTTCCCCTCCAAATCCCCCCTGTGCTGCCCGGGGAGCTTTTCCATGTGAGGCAGGGCTATGGGCTGCAGCCCTGCCTCACACGCGTCTATCAGCGGCGGATCTCCGCCTCTCCCCCGCCCCTCTCAGTCTTCCTTCCCTGAGAGGGGCAGGGGAGAGGCAGAGATCCGCCGCTGATAGACGCGTGTGAGGCAGGGCTGCAGCTCATAGCCCCGCTTCACACGGAAGCGCACAGGGGTAGCAAAATCTACGACCAAGTTGGTCGTGATTTTGCAGGGGGGATTTGGAGGGGAAAGGGCCCGCGTTCAGCCGCGGGATAGTGGCATTTTAGCAGGGGCACACATGCCCCTGCTATATATAAGGAAAAAAGCCATTTTTATTATGGCTTCAGACTCTCTTTAACCATTACACTATCCAGCCACCAGTCTGTGTAACACCAAAACTGCCGCAGTACTCACCCTCACCAGCCAGGGGCACCGCTGCAGTCTGTCACCAGGGATTCCTGAGAATTTTTTCTTAAAGTGAACTCAAGGTGAGAGGGATAAGGAGGCTAAAGTACAAGATAAACTATTTATCTCACTCACCAGTGTCAGTGCCCTATTTACTGCATATGTAATCTACATGCACAGGAGCTGCTTATAGTAACATGCGTGTAACATTAGAAAAAACAAAACTATACCGCTGCTCAGGGAATCCAAAGTATAAACACCTTTATTATTGTCAATAACAGTATAAAAAAAACCCAATTACACTAATCCTGCCCTAAAAACACTTAATTAGTGCGGAGCGCTCCTCACAATCACCAAACACAGCAACCCACATTCACTCCATTCACTCTGGTACCGGTACCACATGTCCTTGGTCTTCAAAGTGTGGAGATATATAGGTATAGCTGCCTGGGGATTCAAGTTAGGCCATATGCCGGCAAGGCACAAGCAAATCCAACTTTCCAGCTACACAGACCGCAATAATGATTGACAGTTGACTTCTGTGTCTTACCACCCGGCAAATAGAGATTCTGTGTCTTACCACCCGGCAAATAGAGCTCTACCCGACATGCGGCAAAGCCACGGGGAGCAAGAGCGGTATATAGTAATTGCTTTTTGCCGCGCGGCCGGCCTGTCCAAGCGTTCAAGACGCACATCGGGGTACACCCCCGGTGTGTGTCTTGAGCGCTTGGACGGGCCGGCTGACTCTTGCTGTTGGTGGTATTGTAGAGTCTTTATCTGTTTAGCAAATTTCAAAATATGAAGCTCCTGAGTCCTGTGAGAGGTTGATTGTCGCAGACTCGCAGTGGTCGGCGCTGGGTTGGAAATATTTTGCGCACCCATGGCCAGGAGTGCTATGCGCATGATGTAATTCATGATATCAATGCGCAGGGCGCTCTTGTCTGTGAGCATGGAATCTTGGACGCATGCGCCGCTGGGTCAGCACTTGAGCATGACCCGACAAGGAAGAACGGGGCTCTCGTGCGAGCGCAGTGGGCATGACTGCGGGGCCCCCTTCAGGTGTGGGGCCGCAGGCAATCGCCCGATTTGCCACCCCCCTCAGGCCACCTCTGCATCCCCTTATCAAGATTCTTTGTAGTAGATCTTGAAGGATAGGAGATGGCTCTGGTTTAGGGCTTATGGGGCTCCCTCTAGGGCAGGGCTTTTCAACCTGTTCACTCACTGTACCACTTTTATCACCTGAAAATTTTCAAGTACCACCAGTGTGCCTGCGCAATAGATATGACCCGATCAGACTCGTGCGTTTCCATCGGAGCCCGAGCAGAGAGCCACTGCTGCGCATGCATTCACACAAACAAGGAGATCTTTGAGGGGTTCCAACGCTGGATCCCCTCTACTGAGGAAGGGGGAAGCCTCTTTGGGATCCAGAGGCTTCCTCCTCCCGGGGCACTTTTTTCTTACAGGTACACTTTAAGAAAAGGGGGGGCATATGGGAGGGGAATAGCAGGAGGCATTGGTGAGGAAAATGATTAAAATCAGATTGCAAGCCTACAGATTGCCATTATTATCAGCATGGGCGTCCGCAGAAAATTTTCCAGGGGGGGGGCAAAAAGTGGGGAGCGAAAAGCGGGGCGGCACGCCGCAAATCTGGGTCGGTGTTGTGTAACGCGCCAAAAAATGGAGCTACGTCCTGCCGAAAAATGGGTGTGGTCATGAACCAGAATGTGGGTGTGGTCGTGGGTGGAGACAAGTTTACATTAACTAAGCAATGGTGGGACATTAGATTAGGACAGTGGTGGCAAACCTTTTGGAGGTCGAGTGTCCAAACTGCAAAGTCACTTTACTATCACAAAGTGCCAACAGCAATTTAAACTAAGTACAAACGTTTTAACTCATACATGAACATTATGGAAAATTAAGTTGAAAATAAACTGTGAAGATAAACAATTTCATCCATCGTACTCCTGTTTCATTTTCTGTTTTAAAAAGCGGAAAAAGTAGGTTCAATGCTATTGTCTCATATGATGATGATTCCGCTTTTTCCATAGTCTTGCAGTTAGCAATCATGTGACCCCCAACAAGACAAATTCAGCAATCATGAGGCCCCCCCCCCATCAAGACAAATTCAGCAATCATGAGGCCCCCAACATGACCAACTCAGCCATCATGAGGCCCCCAACAAGACAAATTCAGCAATCATGAGGCCCCCAACAAGACAAATTCAGCAATCTTGAGGCCCCCAACAAGACAAAGTCAGTAACCATGAGGCCCCCAACAAGACAAATTCAGCAGTCATGAGGCACATAAATAGACAGCTTTTCACATAAATAGTGGATAAAGGAAAGATGTAGTTCCAGCACTCAACTGAGATTGCAATTGCAACAGGGGACTGGGCTGGGCTTTGCTATATAATGAACTGTAGAGGTGTGGGTCCCTTTAAACTGCGTGCTCCGGCAGGAAGTCAAGTGGCGATATGATGTGTATGGAGGGAGAGAGAGCACAAAGCCAGCACTGCAGTTGGGGTTCTTTATTGTAGCAAAGACGAACACTTACAGTTCTGTAGCAGCCAGGTGTCAGGGCAGGTTAAGTGGGCGCCAGGTCTGTGTCCCCCTGCGGACGTCCGTTTCGCGCTAACCGCGCTTGTTCACCGCAATGGGGAAAGAGTCTTTCCCCATTGCGGTGAACAAGCGCGGTTAGCGCGAAACGGACGTCCGCAGGGGGACACAGACCTGGCGCCCACTTAACCTGCCCTGACACCTGGCTGCTACAGAACTGTAAGTGTTCGTCTTTGCTACAATAAAGAACCCCAACTGCAGTGCTGGCTTTGTGCTCTCTCTCCCTCCATACACATCATATCGCCACTTGACTTCCTGCCGGAGCACGCAGTTTAAAGGGACCCACACCTCTACAGTTCATTATATAGCAAAGCCCAGCCCAGTCCCCTGTTGCAATTGTTCACCGCAATGGGGAAAGAGTCTTTCCCCATTGCGGTGAACAAGCGCGGTTAGCGCGAAACGGACGTCCGCAGGGGGACACAGACCTGGCGCCCACTTAACCTGCCCTGACACCTGGCTGCTACAGAACTGTAAGTGTTCGTCTTTGCTACAATAAAGAACCCCAACTGCAGTGCTGGCTTTGTGCTCTCTCTCCCTCCATACATTTCACATAAATAGGCAGAATGCCCCCTTAATATGTAGACACCTCTCACCTGGCAGCAGTTCCCCAAAATACACTCAATCTGACAGCAGTGGTTCCCCAAAAATAGGTAGCACCAGGTCTATAGGTGTCCCCAGAATAGGTGGCCAGCGGTATAGATGTCCCCAGAACTGGTAGCCAGGGGTATATGTGCCCAGTATATGTAGTCAGGGGTATATGTGTCCAGTATATGTAGGCAGGGTATATGTGCCCAGTATATGTAGGCAGGGGTATATGTGCCCAGTATATGTAGGCAGGGGTATATGTCCCCAGTATATGTAGGCAGGGGTATATGTCCCCAGTATATGTAGGCAGGGGTATATGTCCCAGTATATGTAGGCAGGGGTATATGTCCCAGTATATGTAGGCAGGGGTATATGTCCCAGTATATGTAAGCAGGGGGATATGTCCCAGTATATGTAAGCAGGGGGATATGTCCCAGTATATGTAAGCAGGGGGATATGTCCCAGTATATGTAGGCAGGGGGATATGTCCCAGTATATGTAGGCAGGGGGATATGTCCCAGTATATGTAGGCAGGGGGATATGTCCCAGTATATGTAGGCAGGGGGTATATGTCCCAGTATATGTAGGCAGGGGGTATATGTCCCAGTATATGTAGGCAGGGGGTATATGTCCCAGTATATGTAGGCAGGGGGTATATGTCCCAGTATATGTAGGCAGGGGGTATATGTCCCAGTATATGTAGCCAGGGGGATATGTCCCCAGTATATGTAGGCAGGGGTATATGTCCCCAGAAAAAGTAGCCAGGGGTATATGTCCCAGTATATGTAGGCAGGGGTATATGTCCCAGTATATGTAGGCAGGGGTATATGTCCCAGTATATGTAGGCAGGGGGTATATGTCCCAGTATATGTAGCCAGGGGGATATGTCCCAGTATATGTAGCCAGGGGGATATGTCCCAGTATATGTAGGCAGGGGTATATGTCCCCAGAAAAAGTAGCCAGGGGGATATGTCCCAGTATATGTAGGCAGGGGGTATATGTCCCAGTATATGTAGGCAGGGGGTATATGTCCCAGTATATGTAGCCAGGGGGATATGTCCCAGTATATGTAGCCAGGGGGATATGTCCCAGTATATGTAGCCAGGGGAATATGTCCCAGTATATGTGGGCAGCACGGTGGTGTAGTGGTTAGCTCTCTCGCCTTGCAGCGCTGGGTCCCCGGTTCGAATCCCAGCCAGGGCACTATCTGCAAAGAGTTTGTATGTTCTCTCCGTGTCTGTGTGGGTTTCCTCTGGGCACTCCGGTTTCCTCCCACATTCCAAAAACATACGGATAAGTTAATTGGCTCCCCTTAAAAATTGGCCCTAGACAGTATTTACACTACATAATATAGACATATGGCAATGGTAGGGATTAGATTGTGAGCTCCTTTGAGGGACAGTTAGTGACAAGATATATATATATATATATATATATATATACACTGTACAGCGCTGCGTAATATGTCGGCGCTATATAAATGCTAAATAATAATAATAATAATAATATGTCCCAGTATATGTAGGCAGGGGTATATGTCCCAGTATATGTAGGCAGGGGTATATGTCCCAGTATATGTAGGCAGGGGTATATGCCCCAGTATATGTAGGCAGGGGTATATGTCCCAGTATATGTAGGCAGGGGTATATGTCCCAGTATATGTAGCCAGGGGAATATGTCCCAGTATATGTAGCCAGGGGGATATGTCCCAGTATATGTAGCCAGGGGGATATGTCCCAGTATATGTAGCCAGGGGGATGTGTCCCAGTATATGTAGCCAGTGGGATATGTCCCAGTATATGTAGCCAGGGGGATATGTCCCCAGAAAAGGTGGCCATGTGTGCCCCAGCAGGAGGGGAGCAGCGCAGAGAAGAGGGAGAGCTATGGGCACTCACCTTAGGGGGCTCTCTCTCGCTCTCCCCTCCGGAGTCCGGAATGAAGTGTGCAGCGGCTGGGCAGCGGGCGGAACTTACCTCCTCTCGTCGCACGCGCCGGATGGATTAGCCGCTACTCTGGTCTGATCCAGACCAGAGTGCGGCACCAGAACTTCCGGCGCAGGAGCGAGACGAGGTAAGTTCCGCCCGCTGCCCAGCCGCTGCACACTTCATTCCGGAGGGGACAGCGAGGGAGAGAGAGCCCCCTATGGTGAGGGAAGGGGGGGGAGACGTCCGCCCTTCCCCACTGTGCCCATAGCACATCTGGGTCGGTGTTGTGTAGCGCGCCAAAAAATGGAGCTACGTCATGCCGAAAAATGGGTGTGGTCATGAACCAGAATGTGGGTGTGGTCGTGGGTGGAGACAAGTTTACATTAACTAAGCAATGGTGGGACATTAGATTAGGACAGTGGTGGCGAACCTTTTGGAGGTCGAGTGTCCAAACTGCAAAGTCACTTTACTATCACAAAGTGCCAACAGCAATTTAAACTAAGTACAAACGTTTTAACTCATACATGAACATTATGGAAAATTAAGTTGAAAATAAACTGTGAAGATAAACAATTTCATCCATCGTACTCCTGTTTCATTTTCTGTTTTAAAAAGCGGAAAAAGTAGGTTCAATGCTATTGTCTCATATGATGATGATTCAGCTTTTTCCATAGTCTCGCAGTTAGCAATCATGTGACCCCCAACAAGACAAATTCAGCAATCATGAGGCCCCCCACATCAAGACAAATTCAGCAATCATGAGGCCCCCAACATGACCAACTCAGCAATCATGAGTCCCCCAACAAGACAAATTCAGCAATCATGAGGCCCCCAACAAGACAAATTCAGCAATCATGAGGCCCACAACAAGACAAATTCAGCAATCTTGAGGCCCCCAACAAATCATGAGGCCCCCAACAAGACAAAGTCAGTAACCATGAGGCCCGCAACAAGACAAATTCAGCAGTCATGAGGCACATAAATAGACAGCTTTTCACATAAATAGGCAGAATGCCCCCTTAATATGTAGACACCTCTCACCTGGCAGCAGTTCCCCAAAATACACTCAATCTGACAGCAGTGGTTCCCCAAAAATAGGTAGCCCCAGGTCTATAGGTGTCCCCAGAATAGGTGGCCAGCGGTATAGATGTCCCCAGAACTGGTAGCCAGGGGTAGAGATGTCCCCAGAACTGGTAGCCAGGGGTATATGTGCCCAGTATATGTAGTCAGGGGTATATGTGCCCAGTATATGTAGGCAGGGTATATGTGCCCAGTATATGTAGGCAGGGGTATATGTGCCCAGTATATGTAGGCAGGGGTATATGTGCCCAGTATATGTAGGCAGGGGTATATGTGCCCAGTATATGTAGGCAGGGGTATATGTCCCCAGTATATGTAGGCAGGGGTATGTGTCCCAGTATATGTAGGCAGGGGTATATGTCCCAGTATATGTAGGCAGGGGTATATGTCCCAGTATATGTAGGCAGGGGGATATGTCCCAGTATATGTAGGCAGGGGGATATGTCCCAGTATATGTAGGCAGGGGGATATGTCCCAGTATATGTAGGCAGGGGGATATGTCCCAGTATATGTAGGCAGGGGGATATGTCCCAGTATATGTAGGCAGGGGGATATGTCCCAGTATATGTAGGCAGGGGGATATGTCCCAGTATATGTAGGCAGGGGGGATATGTCCCAGTATATGTAGGCAGGGGGTATATGTCCCCAGAAAAAGTAGCCAGGGGGATATGTCCCAGTATATGTAGGCAGGGGGTATATGTCCCAGTATATGTAGGCAGGGGGTATATGTCCCAGTATATGTAGCCAGGGGGATATGTCCCAGTATATGTAGCCAGGGGGATATGTCCCAGTATATGTAGGCAGGGGTATATGTCCCAGTATATGTAGGCAGCAGGGGTATATGTAGGCAGGGGTATATGTCCCAGTATATGTAGCCAGGGGGATATGTCCCAGTATATGTAGCCAGGGGTATATGTCCCAGTATATGTAGCCAGGGGGATATGTCCCAGTATATGTAGCCAGGGGGATATGTCCCAGTATATGTAGCCAGGGGGATGTGTCCCAGTATATGTAGCCAGGGGGATATGTCCCAGTATATGTAGCCAGGGGGATATGTCCCCAGAAAAGGTGGCCATGTGTGCCCCAGCAGGAGGGGAGCAGCGCAGAGAAGAGGGAGAGCTATGGGCACTCACCTTAGGGGGCTCTCCCTCCCTCTCTCGCTCTCCCCTCCGGAGTCCGGAATGAAGTGTGCAGCGGCTGGGCAGCGGGCGGAACTTACCTCCTCTCGTCGCACGTGCCGGATGGATTAGCCGCTACTCTGGTCTGATCCAGACCAGAGTGCGGCACCAGAACTTCCGGCGCAGGAGCGAGACGAGGTAAGTTCCGCCCGCTGCCCAGCCGCTGCACACTTCATTCCGGAGGGGACAGCGAGGGAGAGAGAGCCCCTTAAGGTGAGGGAAGGAGGGGGGAGACGTCCGCCCTTCCCCACTGTGCCCATAGCTCTCTCTCTTCTCTGCGCTGTTCCTCTCCTTCTGGCTGCACGGGCACGCGGCCGGGGGGGCAGCGGGCGGCCAGGCTCGGGCAGATGCCCGGTTTTGCCATATGTGCGGACGCCCATGATTATCAGTCTGTAGGTAGATTGCCAATATAGGTAGCATATCCAGTCCCCCCCACCACTTCAATACAGGTAGCCTCCCCCACCACCAGAGAGCTGGGCAGTGACTCACCTCAAAGTTCGGTTCCCCCTTGCTTGCTCATCACTGTACTGTCCTGTGTAATAGTTCAGACCTCAGATCAGTGGTAACCCGGGCGCAGTGAAGAGACAGCCAGGCGAACGGTGCTGCGAGGGGTAGCCGAACTTTGTGGAGGCAGGACGGGACCAGGACAAGCGTCAGGTGGGCAATTAAGTAGCAGGTAAACTTGGAATGTACCACCTGGCCAACAGCAAAGTACCACAGGTTGAAAAGCCCTGCTCTAGGGAACAATGAATGTAAAGTGAATCTGCTGTGGAGTTTTGTATTGCCCCGTTTCCTGTGGGCAGATGGTTTTGGGACTGACAGAATATTTTCTTGATTTTTAAGTGAGGCTGGAAGCCTAAAGAAAAGTACACTACCTCACACCTTTTTGCGCATTTTCATGCGATTCCACGGATGACGCTAGCGAAACCGTGACAGCGCCCCTACATCAGACAATCAAGAGACAGATTTCTCTCTGATCAAATCTGATCGGAGAGAGATCTGTTACCTGCCCATACACCGCATGCCAATTCCCAATCAATTTCATGCTGAAATCAATTAGGAAACGACCTTTGACTCTGCACCCGGCTGCCTCACTGCCCCCCCCCCCCTAAACCTCTTTCCCCCGGTGCCCAGTGCACTGTGCATTACCTGTTCTTGCCAGCCGCTTCCTCCAGGCCCCTCCTTCCATGCACTCGCCCGTGGTTGCCGGAGTAACGCAGGCAACGTGTCAATTACATTGGGTGTGTGTATGGATGGAGGACAACTCCCGGAGGTAGCGGCGGATGCGGACAGGTAATGTATTGCCCATTGGGCACGGGGGGAGGGGTTATTGGGGGGGATAGCATTGGGGGTTTTGTCACTCCTCCCAATATCGCTTTCCGTTAAAGGGGTTCTGTGGGCTCCTTTAAAAATTAAAAACGGACACTTACCTAGGGCTTCTACCGGCCCCCTGCAGATAACTTGTCCCTCGCCGTCACTGAAGAATCCTCAGTTCCCACCGCCGCCAGTCTCCGCCTAATTATTTGTCTAACTAGGCGAATGCAACTGCGCCTGTGCGGCCATGCGCGTTCCCGCTCGCATCTCCGGGAGCCTCCTGCACAGGCGCAGTACAAAGTTGTTGTTTTTTCATACTGCGCCTGCAGTTGCATTCGATGACCACGACGGCCCAACATCTTGCAGCAATACAGACGAATTAATGCGACCAATTTCGGCCTGAAATATGTCGCATCATTGATCGGGCATGCACTTGGTGGTACAGATTTCCATTGAAAAGGATGGTCGATCGGTCGCCAAGTCGTCAATGTATGGCAACCTTACATGACAATGGTGGATTGCAGCTGATGCAGTGAACAAATCAAGTATAGATCTTTACATAGGGGTGGAAAATGCATACAAATATTACACAGCATTGAGACATGGAACCCACTACAAATCGCTAGCGCTATCGCTAGCGATTTTTATTAGTGTTTTGTAAGCGATTTCATTAGCTTTTTTTTCTGGTGATTTTGGTAGTGATTTTAAAAAGTGTAAGCTTTTTGCCAGCTATTGTGTAGCGATTTGCGATTAGCGATTTTCATTCTGAATGATCCTTTCAAATGATTATTATTATTTTTTTTTTTTTTTACAGTTTGCAGTAATTTAAAATCGCTAGATTCATGAGTGAATTGCCAGCACTTACCATAAATACTTTACATTGAAGCGCAAACGCTCCCAAAATGCAAACGCTCCCAAATCTGGACTCCCAGTTGCTACACACTTTCGGTCCAACAGACACAGCATGGATGATCTTCGTGTCACTGTCCTGAAGGGCGGCTTCAAAACGTCAAATGATCGATTAATAGCAGAAATTTTTTTTATAAATTGGTTCAAAGCTGTGCAGAACGGTTTGAATAAGGACAACAATTTTTTATATTGGTATGAGATTGATGATATTTAAACTTTCTCAGCCATTCTATCTGAACTTGTGAACTAAGAATTTACGATACCTCTGGGTCAATCCTAATCCCAGGTCTGTGAGCATGGCGTAAACAAGGATCCTTATCTTAGCTAATAACCTCTAACCCCATTCAGATGGTCTGTTTGAATTAAGGCATCTAATCTTAATGACATGTATTTATACTTGAAAAAAATATCTGTTTTCCCTTTTGATGTTGCATGTATATAAGCTGTCTGTACCACCAGCCTGCAAACTAACAGGATATAAGCCCGACGAAGGCTGCAAGGCCGAAAGCTTGCTTATTTTTATTAATTTTTAGTTAGCCAATAAATGGTATCTTCCTGATTTAAAACTTCTTCCCAAAATGCAGCATTTCCCGCGATTGTGATTTTGCTAATTGCAGCTGTGGAATTTGTTACATTTATTACATTGGCAGAGCGTTTAGGGAAATTTCTAGCGATTTTAAAGCGCTCCCTAACGCTCTAATGGGTTCCAGGCCTGAGAGACAAAGGGGAGGAGAGCTCTGGCCTGTCAGCCGTACATTCTGACAGGGATAGGAGAATAGGTGAAGCTGTGTATGAGACAGAAGTGTCCAGCGTGCCTCTCTTCCCTGCAGGCTCTGCCTTACACAATCCCTCTCCTCTCTGACGTCGCTGGATGGCTGGGAGAGACTCAGGAATCTGAGAAATGTGTGCAGAGCTGCAGGATACACTCACAATTATTGTGCCATTTTATAAAGCTGGGCAGCTGCCCGGAGTCACACGTCACACAAAGCCACTGTCCAAACCAGTCCGTCCAGACTCCCAAGCCAAATCCTAGTGGCCGCCCATCCTCCACTATGATTGTGCTGGCAAGACGCAGCAGGGAAAATCGTGAGCTCCGAGGTCCAGCCCATCGCTACTCACGTGTGTACATTGCAGGAGACGTGAAATCAGAATCCATTTATTTGGACAAATAAGTTTGCACTTACAGTACAAGGAATTTGACGTGGCAGTTGCTTAAAGGACACCCGAGGCGAAAATAAACGAATGAAATGAACGATTGTATCTATCTTCCATCTCCTAAAAATGACTTTTTTTTTTAAGATATTCCACAGTTTTCTTTTATGCTTGAATCTACTTTTTAAGTTTTAATGTTTTTTGCTCAATGACACATTCATTGAAGTAGGCCAGAGCTAAAATGTATGAACTATTGAACCTTTTTATCTCTTTCCTGCTCTCAGGAGCCATTTTCTGCTAGGAAAGTGTTTTTATAGTTGGAATTTCTTATCAGTGAGGGCCACACTGTAGTCACTTCCTGTCTGAGTCAGCCACTTACATACCTGATATTTAACTCTTTCAGGCAGAAAAAGGAAAAAAAAGGAACACAGCCTAGTTATTTGTGTGCTAGGCACTGTACATACCCATGTCTATCTCATCATGTCACTTGTCACCTCAGGCATCCTTTTAAAGTGGACCCTAGGTGAGAGGGATATGGTGGCTGCCATATTTATTTCCTTTCAAACAATGCACATTTCCTGGCTGTCCTGCTGATCATCTGCCTCTAATACCTTTAGCCATAGACCCTGAGCAAGCATGCAGCAGATCAGGGACTCTAAATCAGGTTTTACTGTCAGATTAGTCATATGCTTGTTCCAAGGTTTTGACTCAGACAATACTTATGACAGAAGATCATCAGGACTGCCAGGCATTGGCAACTGGCATTGTTTACAAGTAAATACATATGGCAGCCTCCATATCCCTCTCACCTCGGGTTCCCATTAACCACTTGCTGACCGCACACTCATACTGTGCGGCGGCAAAGTGGTAGCTGGAGGACCAGCGACGCAGATGTCCGTCGCCAGGTGCCTCCCTAATTAATCAGGAAAGGCCGCTCGCCCGAGTGGCCGTTTCCTGTCAGATCACGGAGCGGGTCTCCGTGAAAAGCCTGCGAGCCGCTGATTGCGTAAATGTAAACGTAGGAGACATATGTCTCCTTTGTTTACATTGTACGGCGCTGCTGTGCAGCAGCGCCGTAAGGCGGATCGGCGATCCCCGGCCAATCATAGTTACATAGTTACATAGTTATTTTGGCTGAAAAAAGACATACGTCCATCGAGTTCAACCAGTACAAAGTACAACTCCAGCCCGTCCCCCACATACCCCTGTTGATCCAGAGGAAGGCGAAAAAAACCCCACCAGGCATGGTCCAATTAGCCCCAAATGGGAAAAATTCCTTCCCGACTCCAGATGGCAATCAGATAAAATCCCTGGATCAACATCATTAGGCATAACCTAGTAATTGTAGCCATGGATGTCTTTCAACGCAAGGAAAGCATCTAAGCCCCCTTTAAATGCAGGTATAGAGTTTGCCATAACGACTTCCTGTGGCAATGCATTCCACATCTTAACCACTCTTACTGTAAAGAACCCTTTCCTAAATAAATGGCTAAAACGTTTTTCCTCCATGCGCAGCTCATGTCCTCTAGTCCTTTGAGAAGGCCTAGGGACAAAAAGCTCATCCGCCAAGCTATTATATTGCCCTCTAATGTATTTATACATGTTAATTAGATCTCCTCTAAGGCGTCTTTTCTCTAGACTAAATAAACCCAGTTTATCTAACCTTTCTTGGTAAGCGAGACCTTCCATCCCACGTATCAATTTTGTAGCTCGTCTCTGCACCTGCTCTAAAACTGCAATATCTTTTTTGTAATGTGGTGCCCAGAACTGAATTCCATATTCCAGATGTGGCCTTACTAGAGAGTTAAACAGGGGCAATATTATGCTAGCATCTCGAGTTTTTATTTCCCTTTTAATGCATCCCAAAATTTTGTTCGCTTTAGCTGCAGCGGCTTGGCATTGAGTACGATTATTTAACTTGTTGTCGATGAGTACTCCTAAGTCCTTCTCCAAGTTTGATGTTCCCAACTGTATCCCATTTATTTTGTATGGTGCTAGACCATTGGTACGACCAAAATGCATGACTTTACATTTGTCAACATTGAATTTCATCTGCCATGTATGTGCCCATATAGCCATCCTATCCAGATCCTGTTGCAATATGACACTATCTTCCTGAGAGTTGATGATTCTGCACAATTTTGTATCATCTGCAAAAATAGCAACATTGCTCACTACTGCATCTACTAGGTCATTAATAAATAAATTGAAGAGCACTGGACCCAGTACAGACCCCTGTGGGACCCCACTGCTAACAGTCTCCCATTTTGAGTACGATCCATTGACCACAACTCTTTGTTTTCTGTCCATTAGCCAGTTCCCTATCCATGCACACAAACTCTTCCCCAGTCCTTGCATCCTCAACTTTTGCACCAGACTTCTGTGGGGAACAGTGTCGAAGGCCTTTGCAAAGTCCAAGTATATCACATCTACAGCATTCCCAATATCCATATTAGCATTTACTACCTCATAAAAGCTGAGCATGTTAGTCAAACAGGACCTGTCTTTAGTAAACCCATGTTGATGCTGAGAAATAAGATTATTTTCTACTATGAAGTCATGTATAGTATCTCTTAGTAACCCCTCAAATAGTTTGCATACAACTGATGTTAAGCTTACAGGTCTATAATTTCCTGGATCAGATTATTTGCCCTTCTTAAATAATGGGAAAACGTGGGCTGTACGCCAATCCACTGGGACTCTGCTAGTTGCAAGAGAGTCACAAAAGATAAGATAAAGGGGCTTAGCTATAACTGAATTTAATTCTCTTAGGACCCGAGGATGCATGCCATCCGGGCCAGGTGCCTTGTCTATTTTTAATTTATTTAGTCTTGCCTTTACTTCTTCCTGCGTTAAGTATTTAATATTACAGTTAGAAGATTGAGACTCTTCTGCCTCTGTAATTTGCAACAGTGCTGTTTCCTTTGTGAAGACTGAAGCAAAGAAAGCATTTAATAACTCTGCCTTACCTTGGTCGTCCACCATCGAGTTCTCACCCTCATCCTTTAGGATTCCTATACAGTCAACCTTTCTTTTTTTAGAGTTGATGTACTTGTAAAACTTTTTTGGGTTAGATTTGATATCCCTAGCGATTTGATTTTCAGCTTCGATCTTTGCCAGCCTAATTTCTTTTTTACAATTTTTATTGCACTCCTTATAATTGCTTAGTGCAGCCTCAGTCCCCTCCTGTTTTAGGACCTTATAGGCATTCTTTTTCCTCTTCATTTTATCCCTAACCTTTCTATTCATCCATAGAGGCCTTTTTTTATTCCTAGACATTTTGTTTCCATATGGGATATACATACTACAATATTGATTGAGAATACGTTTAAAAGCTTGCCATTTCCCTTCAGTGTCGTCCCCTTGTAGTACATTATCCCAGTTCACCAAACTTAGTGCCTGCCTAATTTGATTAAACTTTGCTTTTCTAAAATTCATAGTTTTAGTGGTCCCGCTGCCCCGTGGCCTATCAGTCACCAGATCAAACGTTATCATGTTGTGATCACTATTTCCCAAATGTTCTTGAACCTGCACATTTGATACATTATCTGGTCTATTAGAAATGATCAGATCCAGTAACGCATTCCCCCTAGTTGGTTCCGTTACCATTTGAGTCAAGTAATTGTCCTGTAGTGCTGCCAGAAATCTGCTGCTTTTACCAGAATGGGTAGCCTCAATACCCCAGTCAATGTCTGGAAAGTTGAAGTCGCCCATAATTATCAGCGGCCGGGGATCGCCGCCATGTGACAGGGGACGTCCTGTCACTGGCTGCACAGGACGGATAGCGTCCTGTGCAGCCCAGATCACCGGGGAGGCCAGGTAGGAGAGGGAGGGGGGGAATTTCGCTGCAGAGGGGGGCTTTGAGGTGCCCTCCCCCGCAAACCTCAGGCAGGCAGGAGCGATCAGACCCCCCCTGCACATCATCCCCATAGGGGGGAGAAAAGGGGGGCAATCTGGTCGCTCTGCCTGCAACCTGATCTGTGCTGGGGGCTGCAGAGCCCACCCAGCACAGATCACTAAAAACAGCGCTGGTCCTTAAAGAGACACTGAAGCGAAAAAAAAAATATGACATAGTGAATTGGTTGTGTACTATGAATAATTACTAGAAGATTAGCAGCAAAGAAAATATTCTCATACTTTTATTTTCAGGTATATAGTGTTTTTTCTAACATTGCATGATTCTATAATATGTGCAGATTACACAACACTCAGCATTCAAAATGATTCTTTCAGAGCAGTCTGTGAAGTAATGACCTCTCCTCTAGCAGAGAAAAAGTAAACAGTTCACTTACAGTTGAGATAATAAAAGTCAGATAACAGCCCTCTCCACAACTTTTGAAAGTCGTAGAGATTAATGGCTTTTTTGTATAGAGATAACAACTAGAGTTTCTTAACTCTTCCTGTACTGGAAACAATTAGACTGATGTATCTGATCTAATGTTTTATTTCTTAGCTGTACTACACATACAAATCATAATATCATAGTTTTTTTTTTTCGCTTCAGTGTCTCTTTAAGGGGGGGTAAAGGGTGGGTCATCAAGTGGTTAAAGGGACCCCGAGCAGTAATTAAAATCAAAACTTTCACCTACCTGGGGCTTCCTCCAGCCCACCGTAGGCCGCGAGGTCCCCCGCCATCCTCCTGGCTCTTCTGCGGGTCCCGCTGGCGGCTCCGTTGCCAGCTACACCCGGGCCGGTGCACATGCGCAGTTCAGAGGCAGGAAAAGGCGCATGCGCGGTTCAGAGGTAGGAAAATGTGCATGCGCAGTACTATTACGTCGGCAGCCGTGATGACGTTGAGCGGCCGGTGCGATGACGCGAAGCGGGCGCCAAGGATTCAAAATCAGGAAGTGTCGGCCCGAGACCCGTCCCGGGTGTAGCTGGCAATGGAGCCGCCTGCGGGACCCGCAGAAGAGCCAGGAGTACGGTGGGAGACCTCGCGGCCTACGGTGGGCTGGAGAAAGCCCCAGGTACTGTAAGTGAAAGTTTTGATTTTAATGACTGCTCGGGGTCCCTTTACCAGACACAAATAAGACAATACAAGCACAGACAGTATGTCTGTACAGAGACAAAGCATCATCCAACGTCTGACTGTACGGAGCTTAGAAAATCCCCAACACATCGACAAACACCCAAAATAAAAAAAATAAATGCCCGACGCAATACCAAATTTCCAACGAAACAACTAATGCCCAATGTAATGACATATTGCTAGTGTGACAATAAATACACAAAATGGCTACAAATATACAATATAACAACAAATATACAACATAACGACAAACACCCAATGTAACATCAAATGCCTAAGATAGTGAGGCATTCTCACAGTGCAAACAGACAGAGCACAACTGCTCTATACAGTAGTGCTGACACGAAATGCACAACTACTTTATGTATACAAGCTATGTATTTGACATCTGAAATAATTTGTGATCGTGCTGGAAGATATTGTAGCTTCTGCACAGGCTTCCCAGATGCTGGAGTAGAACATGATTTCTATTCTGATTCCCGGCATAAGCTGCAGAGAGACCTCTCCGGCCTGTACTCCCCTCCTCTTTCCATAGCGCAGAACAGAATGCTGGATTTGGGCAACATTTATCTATTGTATGTACACAGCCTAACAAAGTGGCAACACATCTGGATGAGAAATCACTGCAGTGAGGATGTTTTGTGAGGCTTAGTTCACACTATAGCAGTGGTCCTCAAACTAAGGCCCGTGGGCCGAATGTGGCCCCCTGAGGCTTTTTTACCGCCCCCCCCCCCTCCCCCAGTTGCCTGGCTGTCCTGCTGAACTCTTTGGCTGCAGTAGTGTCTGAATCACACACCTGAAACAAGCATGGGGCAAATCCAGTCACACTTCAGGGCCCTTTCACACCGAGGCAGTGCGGTAATATTACCACACCCCACCACTGCGCTATGAAAGCCTATGGAGACTTTCATACTGCTACGTTATGGTGCAATGCAACGGAAGTGATGTTTTCGCCGCATCTCGGATGAAGGGCCAGAGCTACGTTTCGGCGCGATTCTGCAGCGAGGTGCGTCGGCCCAGGAGTCATGTTAGTCTATGGCGAAGAGCAGATATTTAAAAAAAAAAACACAGATGTTGCGGGAAGCGTATTTTAACAATAAGCTTCCGTGCACGTTCGAATACCCAAAGCAGGAAGTGATGGCAAGTGTGCGTCACGCACATGTCACTTCCTGCTTGGCCAGACAGGGAACACCGCACAATAGCATGGTGATCCCTGAAGGTCTGTTTTTGACGGTGCAATGCGGTGCGTCGGGCGCAACACACAACATCGCTGGCGCTGGTGTCCAGTGTGAATAGAAAGTCAGTGTGTAACAAGCACCAAAGGAGGGGATAGATGATGTGCTCAGACTTGCAGTGTCTCTGCACTTCCAGACACTCCAACAACACCTCCACAGTCAAGTCAGCACCATCCGTAGTATATAAAGCTCTTTATTAGTTAAAAGGCAGCATGGCTATCATCTCGAGATGATTGTCATGCTGCCTTTTAACTAATAAAGAGCTTTAAATACTACGGATGGTGCTGACTTGACTGTGGAAGAGGTGTCCAGTGTGAAACCAGCCTCAGTCTGAGCTCTTGATCTGCATGCTTGTTCAGGGTCTATGGCTAAAAGATGGCTGTGCTTGTACTGATAGTAAACTAGCTGCAGCGTGTGCTGATCTCTGCTGCCTCTAATATGTACAGTATAAGCTGTTACTGTGTGCCTGTTCTGATAGTAAACTAGCTGCAGCATGTGCTGATCTCTGCTACCTCCAGTGTGTACAGTATAAGCTGTTACTCTGTGCCTGTACTGACAGTAAACTAGCTGCAGTGTGTGCTGATCTCTGCTACCTCCAGTATGTACAGTATAAGATGTTACTCTGTGCCTTCACTAATAGTGAACTAGCTGCAGCGTGTTCTGATCTCTGCTACATCCAGTATGTACAGTATAAGCTGTTGCTCTGTGCCTGTACTGATAGTAAACTAGCTGCAGTGTGCTGATCTCTGCTACCTCCAACATGTACAGTATAAGCTGTTACTCTGTGTCTGTACTGGTAGTAAACTAGCTGCAGTATGCTGATCTCTGCTACCTCCAACATGTACAGTATAATCTGTTACTCTGTGCCTCTACTGATAGTAAACTAGCTGCAGTGTGTGCTGATCTCTGCAGCTCCCAGTATGTACAGTATAAGCTGTTACTCTGTCCCTGTACTGATAGTAAACTAGCTGCAGTGTGTGCTGATCTCTGCTACCTCCAGTATGTGCAGTGTAAGCTGTTACTCTGTGCCTGTACTGATAGTAAACTAGCTGCAGTGTGTGCTGATCTCTGCTGCCTCCAGTATGTACAGTATAAGCCAGTGGTGTAGCTAAGGAGCTGTGGGCCCCCGATGAAAGTTTTACAATGGGGGCCCCCCAAGCACTCTATACATAACAATTGATACTGCACACCAAAACCTGCCAATGGCAACTACAGTGTCTGAGGTGCAAGAAGGGGATGAGGAACAGTAAATTAATGATCACTACTATTCAAAGTATCTATAGAAGTGATTTATTACAGGCACAGGACCATTAGAGAGCTAATGCTGTAGTTGAGGGAGGGCCCCTCTGGCCCAAGGGCCCGATGAGGTCGCTACCTCTGCACCCCCTTTTGCTACGCCCCTGGTATAAGCTGTTACTCTGTGCCTTTACTGATAGCAAACTAGCTGCAGCGTGTGCTGATCCCTGCTGCCTCCAGTATGTACAGTGTAAGCTTTTACTCTGTGCCTGTACTGGTAGTAAACTAGCTGCAGCGTGTGCTGATCTCTGCTGCCTCCAGTATGTACAGCCTAAACTGTTACTCTGTGCCTGTAGTGATAGTAAAGTAGCTGCAGTGTTCACTGATCTCTGCTACCTCCAGTATGTACAGTGTAAGCTGTTACTCTGTGCCTGTACTGATAGTAAACTAGCTGCAGTGTGTGCAGATCTCTGCTGTCTTCATTATGTACTGTATAAGATCTAACTCTGTGCTTGTACTGATAGTAAATTAGCTGCAGTGTGTGCTGATCTCTGCTTTCTCCAGTATGTACAGTATAAGCTGTTACTCTGTGCTTGTAGTGATACACAGCCAGGGAGGTCTAGGTATTGTGAAGCAGTGCAGGTCTCTGGGGGTTGGTGTGGGGTCTGTGAAGCAGTGCAGGTCTCTGGAGGTTGCTGGGGGTCTGTGAAGCAGTGCAGGTCTCTGGGGGCTGGTGTGGGGTGTGTGAAGCAGTGCAGGTCTCTGGGGGTTGCTGTGGGGTCTGTGAAGCAGTGCAGGTCTCTGGGGGTTGCTGTGGGGTCTGTGAAGCAGTGCAGGTCTCTGAGAGTTGCTGTGGGGTCTGTGAAGCAGTGCAGGTCTCTGGGGGTTGCTGGGGGTCTGTGAAGCAGTGCAGGTCTCTGGGGGCTGGTGTGGGGTCTGTGAAGCAGTGCAGGTCTCTGGGGGTTGCTGGGGGTCTGTGAAGCAGTGCAGGTCTCTGGGGGCTGGTGTGGGGTCTGTGAAGCAGTGCAGGTCTCTGGGGGCTGGTGTGGGGTCTGTGAAGCAGTGCAGGTCTCTGGGGGATGGTGTGGGGTCTGTGAAGCAGTGCAGGTCTCTGGGGGCTGGTGTGGGGTCTGTGAAGCAGTGCAGGTCTCTGGGGGCTGGTGTGGGGTCTGTGAAGCAGTGCAGGTCTCTGGGGGTTGGTGTGGGGTCTGTGAAGCAGTGCAGGTCTCTGGGGGTTGCTGTGGGGTCTGTGAAGCAGTGCAGGTCTCTGGGGGTTGCTGTGGGGTCTGTGAAGCAGTGCAGGTCTCTGGGGGTTGGTGTGAGGTCTGTGAAGCAGTGCAGGTCTCTGGGGGTTGGTGTGGGGTCTGTGAAGCAGTGCAGGTCTCTGGGGGCTGGTGTGGGGTCTGTGAAGCAGTGATGGTCTCTGGGGGTTGCTGCGGGGTCTGTGAAGCAGTGCAGGTCTCTGGTGGTTGGTGTGGGGTCTGTGAAGCAGTGCAGGTCTCTGGTGGTTGGTGTCGGGTCTGTGAAGCAGTGCAGGTCTCTGGGGGTTGGTGTGGGGTCTGTGAAGCAGTGCAGGTCTCTGGTGGTTGGTGTCGGGTCTGTGAAGCAGTGCAGGTCTCTGGGGGCTGGTGTGGGGTCTGTGAAGCAGTGCAGGTCTCTGGGGGCTGGTGTGGGGTCTGTGAAGCAGTGATGGTCTCTGGGGGTTGGTGTGGGGTCTGTGAAGCAGTGCAGGTCTCTGGGGGTTGCTGTGGGGTCTGTGAAGCAGTGCAGGTCTCTGGGGGCTGGTGTGGGGTCTGTGAAGCAGTGCAGGTCTCTGGGGGCTGGTGTGGGGTCTGTGAAGCAGTGCAGGTCTCTGGGGGTTGGTGTCGGGTCTGTGAAGCAGTGCAGGTCTCTGGGGGTTGGTGTGGGGTCTGTGAAGCAGTGCAGGTCTCTGGGGGCTGGTGTGGGGTCTGTGAAGCAGTGCAGGTCTCTGGGGGTTGGTGGGGGGTCTGTGAAGCAGTGCAGGTCTCTGGGGGTTGGTGGGGGGGTCTGTGAAGCAGTGCAGGTCTCTGGGGGTTGGTGTGGGGTCTGTGAAGCAGTGCAGGTTTCTGGGGGTTGGTGTGGGGTCTGTGAAGCAGTGCAGGTCTCTGGGGGCTGGTGTGGGGTTTGTGAAGCAGTGCAGGTCTCTGGGAGTTGGTGTGGGGTCTGTGAAGCAGTGCAGGTCTCTGGGGGTTGGTGTGGGGTCTGAGAAGCAGTGCAGGTCTCTGGGGGCTGGTGTCGGGTCTGTGAAGCAGTGCAGGTCTCTGGGGGTTGGTGTCGGGTCTGTGAAGCAGTGCTGGTCTCTGGGGGTTGGTGTGGGGTCTGTGAAGCAGTGCAGGTCTCTGGGGGTTTCTGTGTGGGGTCTGTGAAGCCGTGCAGGTCTCTGGGGGCTGGTGTGGGGTCTGTGAAGCAGTGTAGGTCTCTGGGGGCTGGTGTGGGGTCTGTGAAGCAGTGTAGGTCTCTGGGGGTTGGTGTGGGGTCTGTGAAGCAGTGCAGGTCTCTGGGGGTTGCTGTGGGGTCTGTGAAGCAGTGCAGGTCTCTGGGGGTTGCTGTGGGATCTGTGAAGCAGTGCAGGTCTCTGGGGGTTGCTGTGGGGTCTGTGAAGCAGTGCAGGTCTCTGGGGGCTGGTGTGGGGTCTGTGAAGCAGTGCAGGTCTCTGGGGGCTGGTGTCGGGTCTGTGAAGCAGTGCAGGTCTCTGGGGGCTGGTGTGGGGTCTGTGAAGCAGTGCAGGTCTCTGGGGGCTGGTGTCGGGTCTGTGAAGCAGTGCAGGTCTCTGGGGGTTGCTGTGGGGTCTGTGAAGCAGTGCAGGTCTCTGGGGGTTGGTGTCGTGTCAGTGAAGCAGTGCAGGTCTCTGGGGGCTGGTGTGGGGTCTGTGAAGCAGTGCAGGTCTCTGGGGGTTGCTGGGGGGTCTGTGAAGCAGTGCAGGTCTCTGGGGGTTGCTGGGGGGTCTGTGAAGCAGTGCAGGTGTCTGGGGGTTGCTGTGGGGTCTGTGAAGCAGTGCAGGTCTCTGGGGGTTGCTGGGGGGTCTGTGAAGCAGTGCAGGTCTCTGGGGGTTGCTGTGGGGTCTGTGAAGCAGTGCAGGTCTCTGGGGGTTGCTGTGGGGTCTGTGAAGCAGTGCAGGTCTCTGGGGGTTGCTGCGGGGTCTGTGAAGCAGTGCAGGTCTCTGGGGGCTGGTGTCGGGTCTGTGAAGCAGTGCACAGTCTCTGTGGGTACTGCAGTTTCCTGGTTCCATGCAGTTTGGGTTTTCCCCGGAGCAGTCCTGCCCTCACCTTGCACAAGGACATAGGCTGAGCCAGTATTTCTCCCTGGTTGTTATATTTGGGCTGATAAGTGTTTTGGCAGTGGTTCCTCCTCTGGGTGAGGCGACGGGTGTGGGTCTGTGGGTGCTGCAAGCGCCGCACAGCTGACTATCTCCTCCGCAGATGTTCCCACATATGGAGGACTCGGATTGTGGACAGTAAATATGGAGGGAGAGCACAGCTGTGACACCTCAACGGTCTGTGAAGGTGATTCCCGGGATGTAGAGGAGTCCTTAGACAACCTCTGCGTGAATTCACCCTCTGAGCAGTCAGGTGAGCTTTTCTTTTATATGTTGTTTTCTGGTGTTGGGGTGTAAAGTGTTGGGAGGAAGAGATATTGTATCGCCTGTCAGAACTTTATTCACAAACAGCAGAAAGAGGTGAGCAAATATCATATGGACTATATACTCCTTTAACTTCCCCCTATACCCTACCCTCCTCAACCCTATGGACTATAAAGGTGGCCATACACTGGTCGATGTGCCATTAGATCGACCAGCTGACAGATCCCTATCTGATCGAATCTGATCAGAGAGGGATCGTATGGCTGCCTTTACTGCAAACAGATTGTGAATCGATTTCAGCCTGAAACCGATTCACCATCTGCTGAGCTGCTCCTGCCGCCTGTCCCCCCCCCCCCCCCCCCGTATACATTACCTGACGCTGGCTCCCGGGTATCTTCTCCGCATTGCACGGCTCTGTTCCGGCTCCATTACGGCGCTTCCTGTGTTACTCCGTGACCAGGAAGTTCAAATAGAGCGCCCTCTATTTGAACTTCCTGGTCACTGCAGTGACACAGGAAGCGCCGGGATGGAGCCGGAACAGAGCCGTTCAGCGCGGAGAAGACGCCCGGGAGCCAGCCTCAGGTAATGTATACTTGATCGGATCGGCCGCCGCTAGCGACGCGCACTTTACCCGCGGGCGATCGAGGGTAATTTCCCGCACGGCGCGATCGACGGACCGATCCGATTTCGGGAGGAAATCGGATCGGCGGCTGCGTTTACCGCGAACGATTGGCAGCAGATTCGATCCCAGGATCGAATCTGCTGTCGAAACGGCCGCGAATCGAGCCAGTGTATGGCCTGCTTAAACCCCTCTATACCCTCCCCACTCCTAGAGAATGTGTAATCATTATACTGCCCCCCCCCCATACCCTCCCCACTCCTATAATTCCATAACCACCCCCTCCTATGCATTAGTCTGTTTTGCTTTGGCAACGCTCAATGTATTTGGTCTTGCCAATAAAGCTTTTTTGAGTTGAATTGAGATGTAAGGGAGATGAGAGCAAAAGAGGAGAGACTATCATGTCCACAGTGACAATCGCTGCACACTACATCACAGCATGTCACAGACTGCGAGGAGGAATCCACAGTGACAATCGCTGCACATTACGTCACAGCATGCCACAGACTGAGAGGAGGAATCCACAGTGACAATCACTGCACACTACATCACAGCATGTCACAGACTGATAGGAGGAATCCACAGTGACAGTTGCTGCGCACTATTTCACAGCATGCCACAGACTGAGAGGAGGAATCCACAGTGACAATCGCTGCACACTACATGACAGCATGCTACAGACTGATAGGAGGAATCCACAGTGACAATCGCTGCACACTACATCACAGCATGCCACAGACTGCGAGGAGGAATCCACAGTGACAATTGCTGCACACTACATCACAGCATGCCACAGACTGAGAGGAGTAATCCTCAGTGACAATTGCTGCACACTACATCACAGCATGGCACAGACTGAGAGGAGTAATCCTCAGTGACAATTGCTGCACACTACATCACAGCATGGCACAGACTGAGGGGAGGAATCCACAGCGACAATCGCTGCACACTACATCACAGCATGCCACAGACCGAGAGGAGGAATCCACAGTGACAATCGCTGCACACTACATCACAGCATGCCACAGACCGAGAGGAGGAATCCACAGTGACAATCGCTGCACACTACATCACAGCATGTCACAGACTGAGAGGAGGAATCCACAGTGACAATCACTGCACACTACATCACAGCATGTCACAGACTGAGAGGAGGAATCCACAGTGACAATCACTGCACACTACATCACAGCATGTCACAGACTAAGAGGAGGAATCCACAGTGACAATCGCTGCACATTACGTCACAGCATGCCACAGACTGAGAGGAGGAATCCACAGTGACAATCGCTGCACACTATGGGTTGATTCACTAAACCGTGATAACTCACATCACGGCCGCTTTTGCGCGCAAGTCCACGTTTTGAGCACGTCTTTGCTTGCAATCACGAATTTACGCTCGCAAAACGTGAAATTGCACACGAAACCGCTACCGCGACCATGATATGAGTTATCACGGTTTAGTGTATCAAGCCCTATGGCTCAGCATATCAAAGAGTGAGAGGAGGAATCCACAGTGGCAATCGCTGCACATTACGTCACAACATGCTACAGAGTGAGAGGAGGAATCCACAGTGACAACCGCTGCACACTATGTCACAGCATGTTAGAGACAGCGAGGAGGAATACACATGACAATCGCTGCACACTACATCACAGCATGTTACATACTGCGAGGAGGAGGTTGCTGTTGGTCGGGGGGCATCTGGTGATAGTGGCCTTGGGCGGTAAGCTGTACAAATCCCGCCCTCCATGCATACATTTGCATAAACACATGATTAGCATCTCTAGTGAGGAGGAGATGAGAATGTAGAAAGTGATGCATTGTTTTTTTCATTATTTTTGCATTTTCCCAGAATCCTCTGGGCTGTGTGATGTCATTCTCCCGATCTTTACAACCTACCAGGAATATCGCCCTTCTTGCCTCCCAGCTGCGTGTTCTGGGCGGCGTTCCGGATATTTATTAATCTGGGGATGTGGGAGGCGCGCCAGATAACAGCTGCTGATCAATCATTAATCTGGTAACAAAGTTCAGCTTTACATAATCGCTCCTCATCCAGGTGTAGAAGCCATGTCAGACGCACTTATTCCTCTGGACCCACGTGCGTCATGTGACACCCTCTCCCAGAATCTGGGGAGCCTGGTGTCATGTTACCCCTTCACCCTCTCCTAGAGCCCAGGGAGCCTGAGGGACCTGCATAGTGTGTCCGCTGCTCCCTGCGCTGCCCTCTGTTGGACAGGAAGTGACAGTATGTGGTATGTGACAGAGGCGCTATATCTGGCTCTTGACCCGACTTTGCTCCCTCCAAAAATTGTTTGCCTGAAGAAGCGGGACTGTTACCCGTGAAACGCGTTGCACTTTTGGAGCTCATAATAAATGTTACTTTAAACTTGAAGTAACTTGCCCGTTGTTGGGGGGGGGGAAGGGGTTAGGGGGGTGGTGGGTTGGAAAGGGGGGGCGCGGCTGCGGCGCGCAGGTCAGGATATTTAAAACAAGACTGAGTAACTAAGCTAACTGGACAAACTGACTACACAGTGCGGATGGGATGAAACCGGATGGGACAGGCTGGACGGGAAGGACTGGACAGACGGGAGTGGCTGGATGGGAAGGACCAGCCATCGGGAAACGGGCTAGGGAACAGGCGTGGAAAGGAACTGGCAGGCAAAGATCTTGACCGATTGACAGGCAGGCAAGGATTTAAGGCAAGGGTAGAGGCGGCGTTGACATACGCCACGGCTGAATAGCGATGTAACACAGCTGGAATGGCAGCAGGTCAAATGGAGGTTGCCCGGGGGGGGGGCAAATGTAACAATACAATTTACTGCTCTGTTTACCTGTTCCAGCGGTTACTCCTCACTAACTGGGGAACGCCGACCCAACAGACTTCCGGAATCCTCCCACTAGGCGCGACTCCTTTAGGTGGGGGGCGTGGCTGCAGTGCTGGCGCACAGCCCAGGGTGTTAAAACCGTAACCTGCTGCCATTCCAGCATCGCCATTCAGCCGCAGCATGTGTCCACGCCGGCTCTACCCCTGCCTTAGCTCCTTGCCTGCCTATCCCTTTCCTAGTCTGCCTGCCTGTTTCCTGCTCCCTGCCAGTCTGTCCAGTTACATGCCAGCCCTGTCATTCAACAGTCTGACCCTGTCACTACCTGTCTGCCCTGACCGCCAGTCTGGACCCTGTCAGTACGGCACTGTCAGTACAGCCCAGTCTGTCCCTTCCAGGCTTTCTCTTCCTGGCTGCACATTCCAGTACTCTGGTACTTATCCAGCTAGTCCCTGTTCAGCCTCTTCAGTCCAGTCTGTTCCTTCCAGTCTGTTCCTTCCAGTCTGTTCCTGTCCAGCCTGTCCCGTCCATCTCATTCCGTCCACACTGTCTAGTCAGTTTGTCCAGTTAGCTTCGTTAGTCAGTCCTGTTTTGTAATCCTCCTTCCCTATCAGCAAGGTACCCCTTCTGTTCCATACCTCCCAACTTTTTGAGATGAGAAAAAGGGACACTTAAGCCATGCCCCTGCCACACCCCTGATCATGCCCCACCACGCCCCTAGTCACGCATGCCATAAAGATTTCATAAGAAAAATATGTTGTTTTATAATTCAAACCACACTGGTCCTTTCTATCCTGGTTCATTTTCCTTCATATTAACATTTTAAAATGAGTAATATATCAATTTAAAGGATGGGAATAAAGTTTAGAGTCAATCCAACACATTTTATAGTATAGAAATATATACTGTATATTAATATAGAAAGAGGGAAGTCCTGAAAGAGGGACAAATGAGGGGGAAAGAGGGACAGAGCTCCCAAAAAGGGACTGTCCCTCCGAAAGAGGGACAGTTGGGAGCTATGCTGTTCTTCTCATCACTGGTGGGGCATGACCTGGCAAGCACCAGGCATCAAAGTAGTCTGCCACCCATTAGGGGTGACGGCCCATCATCCCTTGTGGGCTGTGCTGGTGAAGACCCATGCTTGCTTAGGCTCCACACCCTGGGACTGTCTGTATCTATCAACAGTGACGGGATCAATAGAACCCTGACAGTAAGCAACAGCCAAACATTAACCCTGCCGGGGAGGAGAACCCTGCTGAATGCTTGTATAATGTGATCTCCGACCTTTCGTTCCACGATCCAAAGTCAGCAGCAGCTGATCCTGTTGCTGGAGGAAAGTTTTCGAGTGTTCTCTGCTTCCCCGCCAGCTCCGGCGCCTGAACCTTGGGTGCCTCTCCCAGATCGGTTCTTGGGGGATCGCTGCAAATTTAGGACTTTTAAGAGTGCTTGTCGCTTTTATTTTGCTATGTTGGCTAGAACGTTCACAAGTTAGCGACTAAAAGTGGGTATGATTATTTCACTTTTATGAGCTGAGCCTCAAGTCGCCCAGACCTGCCCACTGTTGCGACTCGTACACGTGTACGGACGCAGGCAGCCTGCACACAAGACGCATGGACACAGGAGGACGCAGGGACCCGGAACACACACAGCCACCACTACACAATTTTTTAGGTCTGGGCACGCAACAGGTGAGTTCCTCAAGCTCACCAAGTATAAACAAAACGTCCAAGGGCTGCAGCACACAAAGCTCTCTTTTATCCAGGAGCACACGTTTAAATTACAGCAACGGTTCCGGTCGCCAACCTTTTTTCAAGCTGTATCCATCACTGATATTTTTAACACATATATTGCATTTCCCCCGGAAATGACATCACAAAACGCATCCAACCAGGAAGTTGTGCATAGCACTTTTCTCTGATAGATCCAAGTTGCAGGACATTCAATGTTCTCCTTATGCAGTCACCTCTCATGGAGTATTGTCACCCCCGGGTCCCACATGCCTCTGGCCCATCGGTGGGTTTACATGGAGGCCAGTGTGTGGGTGCGTAGGGCACTGGAGCGAGCACTTGTGGGAAACCCTGTCTGCCTTGCTGATCACATGATCTCTGTATCACTGCAGGAATCTCCGTCTAAGAATTCGCACCGATCTGTGATGGAAGGCGGGAACAGCATGGAGCAGATAACGCAGGTCTGCAAAAACATTTTTTCGAGAGCCGTTTTGGTCATTTCACTCAATCTCTGTTTTTTTGGTGCGCTCAATAAGAAAATGACCTCCATTTTGTCATAGGACACCACGTTTCCTGACAATTTGTGTAACTATGTTAACTAAGGCAATACCTCAAAATAAATGGAAATAGATTTATAAACGTAAAGTTTTATTACAATTTTTTTCATGAAAACCCTTATTTGAACTGTAATGAGTTCACCTACAGGGGCGTAGCAATAGGGGTCACAGAGGTAGCGACCGCATCGGGGCCCTTGGGCCAGAGGGGCCCCGAAGGGCCCTCCCTCAACTGCATTATTAGCTCACTATTGGTCCTGTGCTCATAACAATCACTTCTATAGATACTTTGAATATTGGTAGTCATTAACAAACTGTTCCCCATCCCCTTCTTGCAACTGTGACACTGTAGTTGCCATTGGTAGATTTTGGTGCGCCATATCAGTTGTTATGTATAGAGTGCTTTGGGGGCCCCATGTAAAACTTGCATCGGGGACCACAGCTCCTTAGCTATGCCACTGTTCACCTACAACTAAACTCGATTCTTCTTCCCTGCAAGGCTGCTCTTGGTGTATTTACGCTTCTGAGCATCATCTGGAATGTCTCTCTGATGCATCCACCAGTAGTCGGTCATCATTGTGCTCCATTTTCCGCGGTATCTCCTTTCCATCTCTTGGATGTCTTGGTGGAATCGTTCACCTTGTTCTTCACTCACAGCTTCCAAATTTTCCAAAAAGTACACACCTCCCAACTTATTGAGATAAGAAAGAGGGTCACTTAAAGAGGAACTTCAGCCTAAACATACATACTGTCATTAAGTTACATTAGTTATGTTTAATTAGAATAGATAGGTAATATAATCTCTTACCCACCCTGTTTTAAAAGAACAGGCGAATGTTTGTGATTCATGGGGGCAGCCATCTTTGTCATGGGGGCAGCCATCTTTTTGGTTGAAAGTAGGTGACAGGGAGCAGGAGACACAGTTCAAACTGTCCTGTGTCCTGATTACCCCTCCCAGCTGCACACGCTAGGCTACAAATGTCAAATTCAAAATGTAAAAAAAAAAATTTGCTCCAAAACAGCAGAACGAGAACAACATCAGAAATCCCATCATGCTTTGCACAGCGTCAGGGGAAAAAAGCCCGGGCAGTTTTATTCTGTGCAGCTAAAAATGAGGCTTGTATAAGAGAAACAAAGTTCTGATGCCGTGAAACTGTTAAAGAAACACCAAGCCTTTTCAGTGCTGCTGAGTCGATTTTTAGTCCGGAGGCTCACTTTAAGCAACGCCCCTGCCACACCCCTAACCACGCCCCTGAAACACCCCTGAAACGCCCCTAATCATGCCCCCAGCACACCCTTAGTCACACATGCAATAAAGATTTCATAACAAAAATATGATGTTTTTTTTAATATACCACACTGGTCATTTCTATCCTGGTTCATTTTTCTTCATATTTACATTTGAAAATAAGAAATATATTAATCTAAATGATGGGAAAGTCAATTAAAGTCTTATTAGATGAGTCAATTAAACACATATTTCAGTGAATAAAATACATATATTTACAAATATCTGTACATCAGTCCTGAAAGAGGGACACATGAAGAAGAGAGGCTGGGTTCCCAGAGAGGGACTGTCCCTCCAAAAGAGGGACAGTTGAGAGCTATGAAAGCAGTCAAGGTGGGACTGAAGGAAATGCACGTTCAAACTCATCAGGAAACCTAAAGCTTGAAATGCTTTCTTTTTGTAGTGAGGACTCTGAAGTCTCATAAAAATCATGTTTTTATATTAAAAACCCCTTTAACATGATTGCCCTAACTAAAACACAGCATCTCCGCGGCTGAACTTTAACTAAATCCCCCCTAACTCCCCCTCCCCCCTGCAAAATCCACGACTTTCTTGATCGTGGATTTTTGCTGCCCCGGGAGGCAGAGCTTTCAGCTGCAGCTCTGCCTCGATGCGCATCAATCCGCACTTATCTCTGCCTCTCCCCTGCCCCTCTCAGCGAAGGAAGACTTAGAGGGGCGGGCGGAGGCGGTGATCCGTGCTGATAGACGCGTGTAGAAGCAGAGCTGCAGCCAAAAGTGTACTGGTTAAGGGCTCTGCCTTTGACATGGGAGACCAGGGTTCAAATCCTGGCTAGGTCAAGTATCTATTCAGTAAGGAGTTCAAGGCAAGACTCCCTAACACTGCAGGGTGGCCTCTTGAGCGCGTCCCAGTGGCTGCAGCTCTTGAGCGCTTTGAGTCCAACAGGAGAAAAGCGCTATACAAATGTTCAGATTATTATTATTATTATTATTATTATTATTAAAAGCTCTGCCTCTCACAGAAGTGCTCCCCGCAATTAGCCCCGGGGAGTTTGGGGGGGATTTAGTTAGTTTAGTTCAGCCACGGGGATACAGTGTTTTAGTTAGGGCTATCATGTTAAAGAACAAGCGACACCCATGCTAACCTAGAAATAAAAAAAAAACCATATATAAGTAGATAAATACTACTTCTGCTTACATAACAGATGTATTGTGCTATCCACATAATGATTCCTGTGAATTTTATGAAGGAAAAGCAGAAAATCATATTCTAGGCAGTGGCCATCTTGCCAAGCTAATGCTGACATCATATGCTCTTTGTTTCCCCACCTCCCTTCTCTTGCTCATTGTGTATTCATTAGCTGCCCTCCTCCCAGAGTCTTCAGACACTCCCACTGAGGTGTATACTAGGAACTACACTGTCTTATCCTCCAATCACTGAGTCACCTCAGCCTTGCTTGTAAACACAAGTGAGCAGAGGGTGTTTCTGATAAGCAGCTAGGCAGGGACATAAATGAAAGAGGAGGAATATATTATAGATAAAAAGAACTCCCAGCATTCAACTGTTTGGCACTAGGGCCAAGTATGTGATAACTCCAAACCATAACAGGATTTTTTCCTTTTAAAATAATACCAGTTGCCTGACTCTCCTGCTGATCCTGTGTCTCTAATAATTTTAGCCACAGCCCCTCAACAAGCATGCAGATCAGGTGCTCTGACTGAAGTCAGACTAGATTAGTTGCATGCTTGTTTCAGGTGTGTGATTCAGCCACTACTACAGCTAAAGGGATCAGCAGGACTGACAAGCAACTGGTATTGTTTAAAAGGAAACATCCATATCTCTCTCAGTTAAGGTTTCCTTTAAAGCAGGGATGTCAAACCGGACCTACGAGGGCCGAGATCCTCACACATTTCTGACACAGCTCAAAGTAATTGATGGGTCTGAATCAGGAAAGGTGTGGTCCTTCAGGTAGAACACATCCCTCTCTTTCTCTGTCCATCCTAAACACTGCAATGGATCTGGCCCCCAAGGCCTGGAGTTTGACACCTGTGCTTTAAAGCAGGGGTAGGGAACCTATGGCTTGGGAGCCAGATGTGGCTCTTTTGATGGCTGCACCTGGCTCACATACAAATCAGTAGTGGTAGATTCACTAATCTACACTGCTCAAGCAAGCAACATTTTCAAAGTAGGCATGTTACTGCTGTAGCACGCACTACTAACTACTCGAGCTTCACCAAAACTAATGGCCGCTCCAATTGTCCCACTCTGGGCCCTGTCAGGTCCAGTGACTGTAGGACGAGATCCCCACACTTTGATTGGCCCAATAGGCTGCCTGTCAATAGGCAGTCTATTGGGCCAAAGTGCGGGGATCTCGTCTTACAAAGTGAATCAACCCCCAAGTCAGCTAGCTTATTGTACAAGCTGTTAGTGGGTATTTCTCCTGTCTGGCTCTCTGGGAAATTGCAGAAGTTGCTGAAA
Source organism: Hyperolius riggenbachi (assembly GCF_040937935.1). NCBI lineage: Eukaryota > Metazoa > Chordata > Amphibia > Anura > Hyperoliidae > Hyperolius > Hyperolius riggenbachi. The sequence continues at coordinate 494,626,053 of NC_090648.1, forward strand.
CCCAAGAGAAGCTGAAGACGTGTCTGACCCTTGCGCTGCCTGACGGGTCAACTGTATACACATCACCATAGCAACCGGGACGTTAGCCCTCTGCTGCGCATGCGCACTGGGCCAGTTTGAAACACATTGTATGGCTCTCACAGAATTACATTTTAAAATATGTGGTGTTTATGGCTCTCTCTGCCAAAAAGGTTCCTGACTCCTGCTTTAAAGCATCCAGTCTGCTACTGTAACTCAATCAGTATGACAGAATGATCTCCAGCCTTGTGCGCCTCAACACTCTCGCCTGTGTTACCGAGAAGGTTACCAAGATGATCTCAGCAGGTCCTTTTGTGGCAGGGCTAAAATACAGTGGAAAAGAAGGACTTTGCAATTTATCTGATTGTTCTTCAAGACATTCTGTAGTATATGCAAATTGTCATCATAAAAACTGAAACAACAAACACTGTGAAAACCATTATTTGTGCCATTCTCAAAACTTTTGGCCATGACTGTACCTCTCAGCCACAGATCATCAGGGTAGTCACGCCAGCAGGGGGCAGTGATGTACTGTCTTCAGCAGTGGGCAGTGATGTACAGTATATCTTCTTCAGCAAGGGGCAGTGCTGTATTGTCTTCAGCAGGGGGCAGTGTTGCAATTGAGATGATGAATGTCTATAATGCACACATTGGGGCATCTGCTGCACATTTGGACTGTTTGGCTCCATTAATCACCATCTATTTCTGGAACTTTATTATTGATGTAAATTAATAACGTGCTGGGGTGGAGGCCGGAAACCTTGTGGTGGGCTTTTGTTTCTATTTTTAGGAATAAACCTCATGATGGTAATAATAGTTCTAATAATTTGGGCGGCAGAGCTGTTAAATCATTGCTGTTATTATGTTTTTAGCTCTGTTTTATTTCAGTTATTTATATCTCACTGATATTACTGAGTGCTTGGAACTCGTCATAGGCCCTTTGTCTGAAGAGCTCACGCTCTAATGCCCCCGCACCACACACACGCGCACGGAGGACTATGGATTAACCTATAAACAACGGTCACACCTGTTGTTGTGATTTATGCTGCCAGTTCCCACAAATGGATTTGCAGTTTTTGTATTCATGTGAGTGTTTACAGTTTTTTTTGTATTTGTATGGGAAATACACAAAAAATATACATATATATATATATATATATATATATATATATATATATATTAATATACTGTACATAATATATAAGAATAACAATGAAGACCAGTTACATGAAAAACACATCCAAATATTTTTTTATTTTTTTTTACATATACATACATGTGCAGATATTTTGTGTATATGTGCACGCATGCACGCACACACGTGCCCGGGACTGTAGGTTCGTTCTTAGCCTGAATCTGTTCTTAAGTCGGAACACTGTGCCATCTCTGTCCCCTGTACCTCCTCTGTGCCCCCCTGTGCCTCCAGTGTCCCTCTCGGTGTCACCTCTGCCCTTTGTACCTGATTATACAAGTTTAAAAGCCATTTTTTCTTAGATTTTTTTTTTTTTTAAAAAACTACAAGTCCAATTTGAAAAAAAAATATCCATGCCGTCCGTATCGGCGGGTCTTTCATAAGTCGAGCATTCGTAAGTCGGGTAATACGTGTGTGTGTGTGTGTATATATAATATATATATATATATATATATATATATATATATATATATATATATATATATATATATATATATATATATATATATATATATATATGCTTTCCCATTGACTTCCACTGAAACCTGAATCGCACATTGCGCACGAAAATAAGCAGATATACCATCCAAATTTCTAAATGCAGAAAAATCTTAAATGCAAATGCGCGTTACCCTGTAATTATCTGCCCAGAGAGTGAAGCATTGCATCGCTCTGTACAGTGGCGTAGCAATGGAGGATGCAGAGGTTGAAACCACACTTGGGGCCCTCAATAGCAGTATTAGCTCTCTATTGATCCTGTGCTAGTAATGATCACTTCTAGAGAGGCTTTATATAGTAGTGATCATTGACACACTGTTCCCCATCCCATGCTTGCACCTCTGACACTGCGGCTGTCCTTGACAGGTTTTGGTGCGCCGTATCAATTGTTATGTATAGAGTGCTTGGGGGGCCCAAGCATATAATGTTTATATTAAAGCTATATACAAATATATATATATATATATATATATATATATATATATATATATATATATATATATATATATATATATATATACAGTGTTCTCCTCAAAAAATTTTTCCAGCCGGGTGGCATGAAATAGTAGCCGGGTGGCATGAAAAAGTAGCCGGGTGGGGCAAGATGAAAATGCAGGGCAACTCTGCTTACAGCATAGGAGGAGGTGAAGAGGTGAGCCGATGACAGCCGGGTGGTCACCAAATCTAGCCGGGTGGAGCACCCGGCTAAAAGAGCCTGGGGAGAACACTGTATATATATATATATATATATATATATATATATATATATATATATATATATATATATATATATATATATATATAATATTTATATACACATATATACTTTGTAGTATATATATTATATATACTGTATATACGAAAGTAATCTTACCTATTAAAAGCCTATCCATGGGCTGTGTCCGTGTCGGGCGCTGAGTGCACAGGCCGCAGATGCGCGCGGGGGGGGGCGCAGTTGTGCGTGATGTAGCGGCTGTGCGCAGTCACGTTTGGCGCTAATGCCTGTTAAGTAACGGGCTACATTACGTGTGTATCTATAATATAATTCAGTGAATGGTTTTTATGCTCAACTCATTTTCTGCCTCTGTGGAGAGAATTCTTTCTGACCTGAATTCATATATATGTATAGATTTTGATCTGTGCACCGCTGGGACCCCCAGACTTATTATTCTGTCCCCATTGTGGGGGTCACCTGGCAGCTCTGTGCCCCCTGGAAATGGCCGTTTGTTTCTCTCACAGAGAAAGGAATTGCCTTTTTCCCTCCTTCAGCCTCCTTCTCCTCCTAATTCCTTCTGACAGATGAATGGGACACAATTGTCATGTAGGTCACACAAGCAGCGAGGATTCTGGGAGACGTGACACAATCTGCAGGGGGTACAGCGCTGTGACCGGGGGGACCAGATTCACAACCAGGAAATCTGAGTCGCCACAAAACCAGAGAGAAAAACAACTTTCACAACAAACACTTACTTACTGCAGAATTATCCTGGCATTATCGGTGTCTGGAAGTAACAGACCTGCTGACATCAGCAAGTTTCCATGGTTACATCTGCTAAACTCTCCTACTTACAGTGTAATTTCCTAGTGGTTCTGATTCATACGTAACTATCTGGGTATTCAGTCTGTGCCTGTACTGACAGTAAACTTGCTGCAGTGTGTGCTGATCTCTGCTACCTCCAGTATATACAAGATAAGCTGTTACTCTGTGCCTGCACTGATAGTAAACTAGCTGCAGTGTGTGCTGATCGCAGCTCCCAGTATGTACAGTATAAGCTGTTACTGTGTGCCTGTACTGATAGTAAACTAGCTGCAGCGTGTGCTGATCTCTGTAGCTCCCAGCATGTACAGTATAAGCTGTTACTTTGTGCCTGTAGTGATAGTAAACCAGCTGCAGTGTGTGCTGATCTCTGTTACCTCCAGTTTGTACAGTATAAGCTGTTACTCTGTGCCTGTACTGATAGTAAACTAGCTGCAGTGTGTGCTGACCTCTGCTGCCTCCAGTATGTACAGTATAAGCTATTACTCTGTACCTGTACTGATAGTAAACTAACTGCAGTGTGTGCTGATCTCTGTAGCTCCCAGCATGTACAGTATAAGATGCTACTATGTGCCTGTACTGATAGTAAACCAGCTGCAGCGTGTGCTGTTCTCTGTTACCTCCACTTTGTACAGTATAAGCTGTTATTCTGTGCCTGTGGAACATGACTTAAGCTTAGGCTCTGCCTTGTTGTAGAAATTGTCAGTTTTTATTACATAAGAGAAATCTCAGATCTCACGACTCTTCCTGAATCTTCGGCTGAGAAGTGAAATTCAGACATTTCCCAGTCAGGATTTCATTTACTGAAAGCCGCTGAGAAATTTCAGGTTTTTAGATACTTATTTTTAGTTTGGAAGCTGGTTTGAAGAAGGAAGACACTGAATTGTGAAAGTCGGCTTCAAACATCTAAAGGGAACCTTTAACCCTCCTGACAGTAGTGATCATGTCAGGAGATGTTTCTCCACCTACTGTGAGGTCTCTCCTGACAAATATGCAGCGAGCAGCACTGAGGAAATCACTAATATCAGAGTTACACTCAGTGGCATGGCAATAGGAGATGCAGAGGTTGGGAGCGCACCAGGGCCCGAGGGCCCCTCCCTCAATCGCAGTATTAGCTCTTTATTAGTCCTGTGCTGGTAATAATCACTTCTATAGATGCAGGTAAGGTATGTGTAGTAGAAGGATATAATGGTGGTCCTGGTGTATTGCTCCCATGCTAGGTTAGGGGTTGCTGAGGAAACTTCCTGTCATTCAGAGGGTGAAGTGCAGATCGTTTTATCCTCATCTCTATAGGCCTGTGATGTGGTGACCATGTGACACAGGGCATTCTGTGACCTCCTCTCTATAGGCCTGTGATGGGGTGACCATGTGACACAGGGCATTCTGTGACCTCCTCTCTATAGGCCTGTGATGTGGTGACCATGTGACACAGGGCATTCTGTGACCTCCTCTCTATAGGCCTGTGATGTGGTGACCATGTGACACAGGGCATTCTGTGACCTCCTCTCTATAGGCCTGTGATGTGGTGACCATGTGACACAGGGCATTCTGTGACCTCCTCTCTATAGGCCTGTGATGTGGTGACCATGTGACACAGGGCATTCTGTGACCTCCTCTCTATAGGCCTGTGATGGGGTGACCATGTGACACAGGGCATTCTGTGACCTCCTCTCTATAGGCCTGTGATGTGGTGACCATGTGACACAGGGCATTCTGTGACCTCATCTCTATAGGCCTGTGATGGGGTGACCATGTGACACAGGGCATTCTGTGACCTCCTCTCTATAGGCCTGTGATGTGGTGACCATGTGACACAGGGCATTCTGTGACCTCCTCTCTATAGGCCTGTGATGTGGTGACCATGTGACACAGGGCATTCTGTGACCTCATCTCTATAGGCCTGTGATGGGGTGACCATGTGACACAGGGCATTCTGTGACCTCATCTCTATAGGCCTGTGATGGGGTGACCATGTGACACAGGGCATTCTGTGACCTCATCTCTATAGGCCTGTGATGGGGTGACCATGTGACACAGGGCATTCTGTGACCTCATCTCTATAGGCCTGTGATGGGGTGACCATGTGACACAGGGCATTCTGTGACCTCATATCTATAGGCCTGTGATGGGGTGACCATGTGACACAGGGCATTCTGTGACCTCATCTCTATAGGCCTGTGATGGGGTGACCATGTGACACAGGGCATTCTGTGACCTCATATCTATAGGCCTGTGATGTGGTGACCATGTGACACAGGGCATTCTGTGACCTCATCTCTATAGGCCTGTGATGGGGTGACCATGTGACACAGGGCATTCTGTGACCTCATCTCTATAGGCCTGTGATGGGGTGACCATGTGACACAGGGCATTCTGTGACCTCATCTCTATAGGCCTGTGATGGGGTGACCATGTGACACAGGGCATTCTGTGACCTCATCTCTATAGGCCTGTGATGTGGTGACCATGTGACACAGGGCATTCTGTGACCTCATCTCTATAGGCCTGTGATGGGGTGACCATGTGACACAGGGCATTCTGTGACCAGTGCATCTTCAGGGGAATCTCTGCCTTTTTCCTTCCAGTTATTTGCATTACTTTCAAGAACTGTTTGTTTAATAAAAACATTTATTAGCAGGATTTTTATATCGCTAACACATGGAACGTTATATAAATATCTGGTGCGGCATCTGATGGTTGCTGGTCTCTCCCATGCAGACTCACAGTCACTGATTACTTCCTCCTGCCTCAGTCTGAGCCCGCCCCTGCAGGCACAGTTAAAGGGGAACTGAAGTGAGAGGTATACGGAGGCTGCCATATTTATTTCCTTTTAATCTATACCAGTTGCCTGGCAGCCCTGCTGGTCTATTTCTCTGCAGTAGTATCTGAATAATACCAGAAACGAGCATGCAGCTTGTCTTGTCAGATCTGACTTTAAAGTCTGAAACACCTGATCTGCTGCATGCTTGTTCAGGGGCCATGGCTAATAGTATTAGAGGCAGAGGATCAGCAGCGCTGCCAGGCAACTGGTATTGCTTAAAAGGCAATAAACATGGCAGCCACCATATCCCTCTCACTTCAGTTGTCCTTTAAAGCTTGGAGCCGCGACTGACATCCTACACAAATCGCTCTACCCCTCTCCCCGGACACTGATGTCACTGCATAGGCTGGGGGGGGGGGTTGGAGGAAAAAGTGAGCAGTTACTGTAAGACTTTTTTTTTTGGCTTTTATGCAAAGTTCTTGCAAATTGCATGCATTTTGGAAGGCCCAATCAAATGCATTTTCTTTAGCTTTTGATTCTCCCTGGTGCAGGCTACATATAATTTGCATTAGATTCGCATGCAAGCTGAAGATTCAGCATGCTCTGTAGTGGTTGGAGACCAGCGACAGTGTGTGGGTTGATGAGTGCTCAGTAAACACACTTCTCCTTCCACTTTCAGCAGATCTGATAGTTCCGCATTGACCCCCCCCCCCCCCTTCTCCTGTGAGTGTTGCAGATTGTATACCGGGGTCACTCAGAGGATGCAGGCGGATCCTGGCCATTCTGTGGTCACCCCGCCGCATGCTGTACCTGTTGTAAGTTGGCGAGGGAGCTGGAAGGTAAGGGGCCGGGGGTTGGTAGCGGTGTGGAGGGGAACCTCCGCCCCATGTTGCAACTCTTACATGCTTCCTGTGGTTGCAGAGTGTTTGCACTTCACAGAATATTCAGCATTTCCTATGTGAAGGCTGCTGGTGGACAGCGCTGTGAAGTCTGTTTGTTGTGGGGGAGATGCTGGCAGAGTGCCCTGCGGAGATGTAGGACCCCTGGACACAGCGTCACATGGGGGGGTGTGAGTACTGTCTTATCTGCTTCCAAATAACCATAGCGCCTTGTAGATTCAGGACCTCCATCAGTCCTGCTCTAGCTGTGCTGATGTCTCACCCCACTGGGGGACAATGTACCACTGCTATTAATATTATTACCGTTATTAAATTGTAAGAACTTGCATAGGATCCAATCGCATCTGTTCAGTTTTGTTGCTTTTAGTTCCACTTAACAGAATTTGTTTTGCACAGTGTGGATTGCCTGTTCAGTATGACTCTGCTCTGTGGTCATCATTCTATACAATAATTGTGTTTGAGAAATGAGGTTTTGCTTCAAGCAGCATGTCCCTATTTCTGTACAGTCCCAACACCCCCGCCCCGCCCCCTTCCAGCCTTCTAAATCACTGTATTGGCCAGTCAGTGTGTACTAAGTGGTGTCACTAACCAATGGGTGGCGGGCAATGGCATACCTGCTGGTACCAGATACTGTACCCCAGAAATACACAGAAGTTCAGCTCCTTATGGTCAGTGTCAGAGTGCTGCATAGGAAGGATTTGTCTACATGGAGGTGAATCTCTCTATCTAAAGTCAGGATTGGCTATCACTAAACCCAGCCCCTTTAATTCACTTACCAATCCTAGCTTCCTGTTATTCCCACAAATAATACACATGCTGGTAAGGTTGGATTCATGGGCCAAAACAGCCCCTTACTTTATACTACTAGTTTACAAACAACAATAACAACAACTTGAGCCAACAACCACAGTCCGAAGACCAGTAAACATAAAAGGAGGGACTCTGGAGGTTCCTACACTTAACGCTTGTTCACACTAAGGGCGTTTTTGCTTTTTTTTGCGATGTCAATTTTTAAAATCGCCCTAAAATCGCTTGTGCAATGATTCCTTATGGGACTGTTCATATCTGCGCGTTTTGTCTGCTTTCCACTGACCAAAGCTCTGTCTGTACCATTTTCGGGGCGATTTTGCTACAATGGAAGGTATAGGAAAAGCGCAAAACACTCACAAAATCGATGTATGCGGTGGTTGAGTTAGCACTTTCCTGAATAAATACATTGTATTATTCATTTCCGGGTGAAAGAGTTCTTTTCCTGACTGACGCCAGAAAGTGAAAAAACAGAATCGCTCTGCAAAAGCGCTCAGAAAATCGGTTTATACAAAATCGAAGCGCGCATGGTAACGCTGGGGGAATCGTTCACAAAATCGCAAAACGCTGGCCTCAGCGATTGTGATTTTAGAAGTGATCAAAGCCTTAGAGGGGAATGTTAACAAAGGATCAAACTTCATCCCAATCAGCAGCCGATATCGCCCATGATAGATCTTTACCATTCCTCCAATAGATCATGGCTGATATTGTGTGGAAACCCCTCCCACAGTGTAATGTCATCATGACAAGATCCTGACAGTTTCCTGTGAACCCCATTGCATTGTGGGAATTAACGGCTTTTTCCAACTGCCGAGCAAGCAGCATCTCCCTCTGTGCATAGAACTCCCAGAAACGAACATTCCGTACAGATCACCTGGCTGAACGAAAGATGTCGCCACCAGTGATAAATTTAAGAATGTAAATCAGGGAGAGGAAAGATTTTACAGTGAGCAAACACTGACTTAATAATCTATAAATTAATATTGTAAACAATAAGCAATGTTATGCATTGTGTTATTTTCCACTACAGTTCCTCTTTAAACTGCACAGCCCCACCCTCTGTGGGCGGAGAGCGGCTGCAGCACGAGATCTGGTCACCGCAGGTCACATCCGTGTGTGATGGGAGATGGATATCGGTTTTATATGTTAACAGATACATAATAACCAGCAGATCCATCATCCTGTCACATTATAATCAGATACAGGCGTATCACAGACTCCTTATTCTTAGTTATTTAGATTTGTCATCATCAAGTAATAATCCGTTGAGGGAAAGGGGGGTCTCTCTGCCAATTCCATTACCGTTGCAGCACAAGTAGATTAGGAGGGGTGCTGATAGATTGCTGTCTTTGCCCAGAAAGACACATATATTCAGCATACCCCCCACCCCCTCCTTCCTGAGACTGGTGCACTTGGTACAGAGTAGTTGCAGCTTTTCTAGGCCATTCAGATAAAAGTCCTTTGCTTGGGCCTCAAGCCAGCTCTCAGCAGCCTGTTTGTTCAGAAATGTACTCAGAACGTTGACCCTTCAGGTGATCCTTCAAGTTCAGGAGCGGGTAATAGTCTGACTGTCTGAAGGGTTCAGGTCAGGTGAGAAGGTGGATGGTGGGAAGCAGGAAATTTGGACGCCCAGCAGCTAATGGACGATTTGGGCACCCCGTAGGCACGAATGCAAATATTGGTTATTAGGCGCTCAAAGCAGAAATTTGGGCACGCGATAATTATCATTATCAAAATTACACTGTTATAGTTTTTTTATATATTTTTTTTTGTTTTGTAAAATTAGAACGTTATAGTTTGTTTTGAGCATCATAAGTTTAGGATGGGGGGTTTTAGGGTTAGGTATGAGAAAGGAGGGTTTTAGTGTTGGGGAGGGTTTGAAGTTAGGTGTCTGGAAGGGGGGTTTTAAGGTTAAGCATCAGGGAGGGGGGTGTTAGGTGTCAGGAAGAAGGGTTTTAGGGTTAGAGTCAGGAAGGGAGGTTTTAGGGTTAGGCATCAGAAAGAGGGGATTTAGGGTTAGGTGTCAGGAAGGGGGGTTTTAGGGTTAGACATCAGGAATGGGGGTTTTAGGGTTAGGCGTCAGGAATAGGGGTTTTAGGGTTGGGCATCAGAAAGGGGGGTTTTAGGATTAAGCGTCAGAAAGGGGGGTTTTAGGGTTAAGCATCAGAAAGGCGGGTTTTAGGGTTAGGCATCAGAAAGGGGGGTTAGGGTTAGGCATCAGGAAGGGGAGTTTTAGGGTTAGGAATCAGGAAGGGGGGTTTTAGGGTTAGACATTAGGAATGGGGGTTTTAGGGTTGGGCATCAGAAAGGGGGGTTTTAGGGTTAGGCGTCAGAAAGGGGGGTTTTAGGGTTAGGCGTCAGGAAGAGGGGTTTTAGGGTTAAGCATCAGAAAGGGGAGTTTTAGGGTTAGGCGTCAGAAAGGGGGGTTTTAGGGTTAGACATTAGGAATGGGGGTTTTAGGGTTGGGCATCAGAAAGGGGGGTTTTAGGGTTAGGCGTCAGAAAGGGGGGTTTTAGGGTTAGGCGTCAGGAAGAGGGGTTTTAGGGTTAGGCGTCAGAAAGGGGGGTTTTAGGGTTAGGCGTCAGAAAGGGGGGTTTTAGGGTTAGGCATCAGAAAGGGGGGTTTTAGGGTTAGGCGTCAGGAAGGGGGGTTTTAGGGTTAGGCGTCAGGAAGAGGGGTTTTAGGGTTAGGCGTCAGAAAGGGGGGTTAGGGTTAGGAATCAGGAAGGGGGTTTTAGGGTTAGACATTAGGAATGGGGGTTTTAGGGTTGGGCATCAGAAAGGGGGGTTTTAGGGTTAGGCGTCAGAAAGGGGGGGTTTAGGGTTAGGCGTCAGGAAGAGGGGTTTTAGGGTTAGGCGTCAGAAAGGGGGGTTTTAGGGTTAGGCGTCAGAAAGGGGGGTTTTAGGGTTAGGCGTCAGAAAGGGGGGTTTTAGGGTTAGGCGTCAGGAAGGGGGGTTTTAGGGTTAGGCGTCAGGAAGAGGGGTTTTAGGGTTAGGCGTCAGAAAGGGGGGTTTTAGGGTTAGGCATCAGGAAGGGGGGTTAGGGATAGGTGTGAGGAAGGGAGGATTTAGGGTTAGGCATAAGGAAGGGGAGTTTTGGGGTTAAGCGTCAGGAAGAGGGGTTTTAAGGTTAGGCATCAGGAAGGGGGGTTAGGGATAGGTGTGAGGAAGGGAGGATTTAGGGTTAGGCATCAGGAAGGAGAGTTTTAGGGTTAAGCGTCAGGAAGAGGGGTTTTAAGGTTAGGCATCAGGAAGGGGGGTTACGGTTAGGTGTGAGGAAGGAAGGATTTAGGGTAGGCATCAGGAAGGGGAGTTTTAGGGTTAGGCATCAGGAAGGGGGGTTAGGGTTAGGTGTGAGGAAGGGAGGATTTAGGGTTAGGCATCAGGAAAGGGGGTTAGGGTTAGGCGTCAGAAAGGGGGGTTTTAGGGTTAAGCGTCAGGAAGAGGGGATTTCGGGTTAGGAATCAGGAAGGGGGGTTTTAGGGTTAGGAATCGGGAAGGGGGGTTTTAGGGTTAGAAATCAGGAAGGGGGGTTTTAGGGTTGTAGTAAAATATCGTTAATATACAGTATACCAATATTTTATTACGGAAACGTACACTATTATACAAACGATATCGGTAGATATTAACTATAATATTGGGGAAAACTGCACCCATTTTTCCTTGCGCACCTTTTTCATACACGCGGATGGTGGACTAATTGGAAACCCAGGGTGTTCAATTTGGCAGCCACAGTGGGATGTGTGCGCAGGTGCATCTTCCTGCAAAAAAAGGATATCTTTGGTCAGCTTTACATGGCGTTTCGTCTTGTGTCCTTCAGCTGGCCCAGGAGGTTAGCATAATACTGCTGGTACTAGAGCCCTGAGGTAGGTAGACCACCAACAGAATACCGGCTGCCAGGAGGAACAATAGGACCAAGCTGGAGCTTTCTGGCAAGTTCTATGACTACAGATGAATGATTCTGCCGTGCCTACTGTGAGACATGGCGGAGGCTCCATTATGTATTGGGGCTGAATCTGGGGAGGGGTCTGTTGGGTTTCTGAAGTAAATAATGAGATAGGAAGATCATCTGGAGATCCTGGAGGGAAATTTACTGCCCAGGGTTAGAAAGTTCTTCCTCATTTGTAGCTTGTGGATCCACCGACAGACTAATGACCCAAAACAAAGAGTTTGACGTACCCAGTAATCGCTGAGGACAAAACCTCAGACTACTGCGATTACTACTTATTGAACATCTATGAAACCTGCGGTCCTTAGAAGCCCCCTACAAACAGGACACAGCTGGAGCAGTTTTCTCAGGAAGAGTCTGCCAAACTACCTGCTGGCTGGTCTAGGGTTGCCAGGTGTCCGGTTTTACACCGGACAGTCCGGTTTTTGTGCGCTGTGTCCGGTGCAAAAAGGCATGCTAAACCGGACAATTAAGTTGTCCGGTTTAGAGCCCCCCCCCCCCCCCCCCCCCCGCAGCACAGGAGGAGAACAGCGCAGCAGAGAGAGAGCTGGGAGCAGCGGTGGAGAAGGGGGGCAATCTCCCCCCCCCTTCCCTCACCTTAGGGTGCTCTCTCTCCCCCGCTGTCTCCTCCAGGATGATGTGCAGGCTGGCGAGTGGCTGCAGGCGGAACTTACCTCTGTGTCGCTCCAGCGCCGGAAGTTTGGGTCCCGCAGCCGCTGAGATTCGACTCAAAAAAGATCCGGATCAAAGATCCAAATCATTCATGAGCCGGACAACACTAATCAGTCTGAATAGTGTTGTCCGGCTCATGAATGATTCGAATCTTTGATCCGGATCTTTTTTGAGTCGAATCTCAGCGGCTGCGGGACCCGAACTTCCGGCGCCTGCGACACAGAGGTAAGTTCCGCCCGCAGCCACCCGCCAGCCTGCACATCATATTGGAGGAGACAGCGGGGGAGAGAGAGCACCCTAAGGTGAGGGAAGGGGGGGGAGATTGCCCCCCTTCTCCACCACTGCTCCCAGCTCTCTCTCTGCTGCACTGTTCTCCTCCTGTGGGGGGGGGGGGGCGGGGGGCACCTGGCTACCTAACCTATTCTGGGCACATATAGCCCCTGGCTACCTATTCTGGGCACATATAGCCCCTGGCTACCTATTCTGGGCACATATAGCCCCTGGCTACCTATTCTGGGCACATATACCCCCTGGCTACCTATTCCGGGCACATATAGCCCCTGGCTACCTATTCCGGGCACATATAGCCCCTGGCTACCTATTCTGGGCACATATAGCCCCTGGCTACCTATTCTGGGCACATATAGCCCCTGGCTACCTATTCTGGGCACATATAGCTCCTGGCTACCTATTCTGGGCACATATACCCCCTGGCTACCTATTCTGGGCACATATACCCCCTGGCTACATATACTGGGACATATATACCCATGCCTACGTATACTGGGACATTTACACCCCTGCCTACATATACTGGGACATATATACCCCCTGGCTACATATACTGGGCACATATATCCCTGGCTACATATACTGGGAACACTGGCTGTTTGTCATTATGTGCATTTAGTGGTGAAAAGCTGTCTCTTTTGTGCATTTACTGGTGAAAAGCTGTCTCTTATTATGTGCATTTACTGGTGAAAAGCTGTGTCTTATTATGTGCATTTACAGGTGAAAAGCTGTCTCTTGTGCATTTACTGGGGAAAAGCTGTCTCTTATTATGTGCATTTACTGGCGAAAAGGTGTTTCTTATAATGTGCATTTACTGGTGAAAAGCTGTCTCTTATGTGCAGTTATTGTTGAAAAACTGTCTCTTATGTGCACTGGACCAGTACTACTGGTGAGGACAGTTAGTGACATGGCTATGTACTCTGTAATGTGCTGCAGAAGATGTCAGTGCGATATAAATACTATAAAAATTTTTTTAAAAAAAGCCCATTGCTTAGCCCCACTCTACATAAAAGTGCGCTTCTGACTCCGCCCCTAACTCCACCCCTAACTCCACCCCCTGTCCGGTTTTCTCCATCAGCCGACCTGGCAACCCTAGGCTGGTCCAGAGCTCCACCTGAAAGCAGGTCTCCCATCTTTGACAACTTTATAATGATTTCTCTTTTCACTTTCCAGTTCATCTACAGAGAAGTTCTGCTTCTGTTTTTGTGGAGGGGAACTAAGCTTGTCCATGTGAGATTCATCAGTTTTAGCCTTGTGACTCTTGGACATGTAATGACACAGACAGCCACTAGATGGCGGGAATGTGTATAGAACAGATAGGAAAGGCTTGTTTTGCGACCAGATGATGATCTCAGGTCTTTGGCTGTTCCAGGGTTGCTATAGAAACGGTAAATAGTATCCAAGTAGAGGACCCAGCTGCCTGCTAACTGAGTGTATTAGTAACTTGTGTGTATGACGTCACGTGCCATTTCCCCAATGATCAGTTATGCAATTATATGCATGACCTGTACAGTGTGTATGTACAGTGTGTGTGTGTGTACAGTGGTTAGCACTCTCGCCTTGCAGCGATGGATCCCCGGTTCAAATCCCAGCCAGGGAGTTGCATGGAGTTTGTATGTCCTCCCCATGTCTACGTGGGTTTCCTCTGGACACTCCGGTTTCCTCCCTCATCCCAAACACACACGCACGCACGCACACACACACACACACACACACTGTACACACACACACACACACACACACACACACACACACTGTACACACACACACTGTACATACACACACACACACACACACACACACACACACACACACACACACACACACACACACACACACACACACACACACACACACTGTACACACACACACACACACTGTACACACACACACACACACTGTACACACACACACACACACACACACACCCTCTGTTACAGAAGTAATAGATAGTATGACAGTAGATACAAGACATAGATAGTATGACATGCAGCATCTTACAAGACTAAAGAAAGGGATGAGAACTGTCCCTGTGAGTTTACACCTCCCCCCCCCCCCCCCCCCCCCCCATACATAACAATTAATTTGAAGCATTAAAACCAGGGGCCTATATGGGTAATATAGAGACTATGGCAAACACTGAAATTGCCCCCTTCCCCTCTAAAAACAGCATCCCTTCTCACGTACATGTGTTATGGTTGCCCGTGTTTTTTGGCTCAGGATATTGCTGAAGATACTTTTTTGGAAATAGCTCTTCCTATTCCCTCTCTGTCCTCTTTTCTAACACTAAGCCAAGTGCGCTCTACATACAGAAATTGAATAGCCATGTTTCCCAGATAACCGAATTAATCTGATCTGAGTGATGGGGAGACACAGGAACAGGCATGGCCCCCATGTTGCTGTGGCGACCATGGCACAAGCCATGTCTGAACCCCTCTAGATACGCCTCTGACCAAAACCTGCCAAGGATAGCCACAGTGTCAGAGAGGTGTAAGGCCTGGTTCACATCTGCGTTTCGAGCCAAACTGATCCGTTGAGCGGATCCGGTCTCCACTTCACCGCATCCGGATGGCTCTGTGCACACTGCCAAATGGAAGTGAAAATGGATCTGATCAAAGATTGATTGGATCAATTTTCACTCAGTTTCGCCGGCAAATACATACCTAATGTTTTGTAGCAGCTGGCGGTACAGGCTTCCTCTTCTTCCACTGTCACTATACAGCGTGTCATGTGACTAGTCACATGACGCGGAAGATAACGGAAGCCTCTACCGCCGGCTGCAACAGAACATTAGGTATGTATTTTACCCTCCCTCACCCACCCGCCCGGCTGCTGCACCCTCCCTCACCCACCCGCCTGGCTGCTGCACCTTCCCTCGCCCTCCCGCCGCTCAGGTTCACATCCCCACATCCCCCCCCCATGCCCCTCATGCTGCAGCATTTTTTGGTCCGGATCCGGTCCGCTGCGCAGAACGGTCCAGAAAATTAGGGCCTGAAGCAATTTTTCAATCCGGGACCGGAATGTATCCGTACCAATGGATGCATGTGAACGGTCCAATAGGTTAACATTGGATCCTTTCACATCTGTTCCGTTTGTAAAGTATACGTGCAAAAAACGTATGCAAAAAACGCTAATGTGAACTGGGCCTAAGCTGGGGAGCTAATAAAGCGGTTGAGGGAGGGCCCCTCTGGTCCAGGGGCCCCGGTGCGGTCACTACCTCTGCATTGTCTATTGCTATGCCACTGTATCTGTATGTGCCATCAGTGTATACAGAATATGCAGCAGTCACTGTATGTATGTATGTATGTATAGCGTAGTCCCATCCTGCAGTAAGAGGCATAAGGCTGTCGCTGAGTCTGGGATCTCTGTCCCTCCTGCAGCAGCATCAGTGGAGGTGGGGGGGGGGGGGGGGGGAGGGAGTGTCGCTGACGACGGACAAACTCTTGGCTCGGCCACTTGCTGTCCCCACATTGATATTCTCTGTCACCTTCCAGCCTGTTATCCTGCAAGCTGGGAATAGGGCACCTGCAGGGGAGGACTGGGACCTTTTGGCCTGGGGGGAAAACACAACCTAGAGGCCCTTTTACGGTAGTCCCAGCCCAAAGCCATATCTTCTTTGTGAGCGGACGTATATACGGTAGTGTAAAGCAGCATTACATGCAATTACATAGAGAACCCCCCTGCCCTCAGCAACCCAGGCTTGGGGTAAAAAATAAGTTGCTATTAGCAGTGATCAAAAGCCTGGGTTGGTCTTCAGGTGGCCACACACCATACAATTAAAAGATCCAATTTTTCAACAATTCGATAATTTCGATCAGTTGTCCCCAAAAAATTAGAACTTTTCTTTGTTTTCGATCATTAAATCCGATTCAATTTCCCATTGTTTTTGAATTTCAGACCAACTTTATGAAAAATAGTATTGTCTGTGATGTATTGTCAATTACTTGATGTACGGTTCCAATCAATTTTTTCTGAGTTTTCAATTATGTTATTCATGATTGGGGAAAAATTTAACATAGGTGTGTGTTATATTGGTCAGATTTTTGAAATGTTACAATCAGTCAGATAAATTGATTGCGATTCTTGAATTGAACAGATATTTAAAAAAAAATTGTGTGGTGTGTGGCCACCATTCCACTAGATAGTTGGTTTGCCCCAAATCAAGTCTATAGTGAAAACAAAATGAGGAGTATGGAAGGGATTAGATTGTGAGCTCCTCTGAAAACAGTCAATGACATATCTATGTATTCTGTAATGAGCTGCACAAGAGGTCAGTGCTATATAAATACATAATAATAATATGGTAGGACATTAGGCTATCACTATGGTATTGGTAGGATTAGATTGTGAGCTCCTCTGAGGACAGTCAGTGACATGACTATGTACTCTGTAATGTGCTGCAGAAGAGGTCAGTGCTATATAAATACATAATAATAATATGGTAGGACATTAGCCTATGACTATGGTAGGATTAGATTGTGAGCTCCTCTGAGGACAGTCAGTGACAGGACTATGTACTCTGTAATATGCAGCAGAAGATGTCAGTACTATATAAATACATAATAATAATAATACGCTAGGACATTAGACTATAGGTGGCCATACAGCAGGCGACTTGGCGGCTGATCGACCATCCGATTCGACTAGCTGGGTGCTGGTGGGAGCGGTAAACGCTTGGTGCTGGCGGGGGAGTAAAACACTGGGCTCTGGTGTGGTGGGTGGGAAGGAGGGTTAAAAACTGGGTACTAGCTACAGTGGGTGGAGGGGAACATCAAATAACTGGGTGCTGGCTGGGGAGGGGAGAAAAATGAAACATATATATATATATACACACACATACGCGAGCACGCACGCACGCACGCACACACACACACACTGTGTACAGTACACAAACACACTATACATACAATCTATACACACACATTCACAACATATACACAAACTGTACATACCCACAGAGCACACAAACATATGGTACATGCAATCTATACACAGACACACTGTACATACCCACACAGCACACAAACATACTGTACATGCAATCTATACACACACACTGTACATACCCACACAGCACACAAACATACTGTACATGCAATCTATACACACACACACACACACACACACACACACACACACACACACACTATACATACAATCTATGCAAACACATACACTGTACTTACAAACTACACCCACACACACATACTAGATATAAACACATTACATATGCCCACAAAAACATGCACTGTACAAAGAGTATATACTAAAAAAAAAGTGCATTGTGTACAGAATATACTTACACACTACAAGGCAGGAGACACACATTTTTGCAGTCTGGAGCCCTGCATAGCAAAACTTCCTTTCGGGGGAGGGGGTCTCGATCTGCCAGCGACACCTCCCCAGCTGCATTCAGTCCTGGCTGGGCTCAGAGGGCTGACGTCACGCCTGGCCGGACACTTGACAGCGGCTAAGCAGCTGAAGTGAAGCAAAGGGAAGCCGCTGGTGGTGCTGCCTGGGAGAGTCTGCCTGCTGGCTGTTGCAGGCTCTCTCCAGTCCATGCATGGCGTCCGGCATCTGCACACATGGGCTCAGACAGGCAGACTGAGCAATGCGGTACAGCTAGAAACCTGCACGTTGGCCGAGTGACTGAGCAGCTAGGAGCAGTCACCCAAATGCCACAACATCCGGATTTTTAAAATTGCCTTGCCAGAAACATTTGGGGCACTGTCATGGGCACTCCCTTCCCTGATAATCCGGGGGACCTTGGCAGAGGTTCGGGGGAAGTGCCACGAACCACTTGCCCTAACAACGCTCCTGCTGCAGCCTCTCTACTGACGGGACACAGCAGGGAAGCGAGAGAGGAAAGAAGTCAGCCCTTTCCTCTTTTAGGCATCCACAAAGCGGCCCAAAACACAGAGGCAGGAGGCGGCCCGGGGGGCATCTGCCCCCCATCCCCCCAGGCCAGTCCGCCTATGGGCACCTGTCCCCCCAGGCTCCTCCTGTGCCCCCTCTCTCTCTCCTGTGCCCCCCCTCCTCACCGTGCCCCTCCCCTCCCTCCTGTGTCCCCTCTCCCCTGTGTCTCTTCATTAAGAAATTTGCAGAGCTCAGGCACAATGAGGGGGAGGGCAGAATCCCCCCCAGCGCTCCTCCAATAGGCAAGGGACAGCCTCATCCAATAGGAATGCTGGGGCCAGTTGCCATGGAGATTTCCTCCCTCCCCTCTGGAATGTGGAGAGAAGGCTGGAGGAAATGTGGAGCAGACAGACAGCAAGCTGGATGGGATCTGCAATAGAGGAAGCTGTGGAGACCCCCCAGTGACGGAGATCCCCCCCGGCAGGTGTCACCGGACAGGTAAGATGGCTCATCGCTCGCGGATCAGCACACGGTATCGAGACACCGGGGTGAGGGGGGGTCACCTTTCAGCAAACGATCACCTCTCACCCCAGGGCTGATCCGTGAGGAACCCCATGACCCTCGTCCAGTCACTCAGTTAGTGCAGGTGTGGAGAATAACTAACAAGGCCTCCTGCTGTGTGCATGGCTCAGGCAGGAGGAGGAGATACCTGGGCTCTGCTGAGTCACACATATGCCAGTCTGCACACATGCTGAAGCATCATTGATATGATAGCATGGCGGAGAGATTTGTCTGTTTGTAGCACGTCTATGGTGGGATCCCTGCAGGGCCGAGTCTCACACGAGTCCCCCTGCGCTGTTCTCGGGCGCAGAGATTGCAGATCTCCAGGCTGTGATCTCTTGTCCACTAGCGGCGGTTGTGATCCCGCAGGGAGGTTTTATTAGTGCGCTGCACTTGCGGCATGATATTTCTCGATCGTGGGGGTCGATCCTGCTGCATCGTTTGTGCACTTGAGCACCTATACAAAGTACATCTTTTTCTCTTGATGGAAATCGCAAACGCACTGCAATTGAGCCATATATCCGACAGATCAGATAAAAATTGTGGCGTAATCGATGTCGTGGAAGATGGGAGAAGCTAAACGAAAATGGGAAATGGCCCATGCAGACCAGTCTATGCCCCGCCTTCCCTCACATGTGAACAGTACTAAGCTCCGCCACACAGCCTGCTATTATTACCTTCAGCTGGGCTGCTGAAGCGAGCAGGGCCGGCGCTCAGGGCCGGGCCGAGGCATAGGCCGGAGAGGCTCCAGCCTCAGGGCGCAGTGTAGGAGGGGGCGCAGAATTCATTCAGCTGTCATTCCTAAATGTGTTTGAAGCAGAAAGAAATAAGAAAAGGGGATACATGGCAGTGACTGCAAGCCAGATAACTAGAGATTAAGGTGTTGGGGAGGTTGTGGGCCCATGGGAGCCTGTTAGTCTAATAGCAATCAGTGTGTGACGGCTGGGGTGGCAGGGATGGAGGGGCGCACTTTGGTGTCTCAGCCTTGGTTGCTGGAGGACCTTGTCCCAGCTCTGCCGGCGCTACCATAGAGGCAGAGGAGGCAGCTGCCCCAGGACCCCAGAGCTTGTAGGGGCCCCCAGTGGCTACAAGAGGGAAAAAAAATTCAAATCGGCCTTATAGTTTTTGAGAAAATCGATTTTAAAGTTTCAAAGGAAAAAAAATACACATTTAAAAACCTGCTGACTTTAATGGTTGATAGCAAATCCACCTTAAATGCTAGAAACCCTAAATTTGCAGGATATGTTAAGGAGATCATTAGGAATAAGAGGAAAAAAACATTTTTCAAAAAGACCTTATAGTTTTTGAGAAAATCGATTTTAAAGTTTTGAAGGAAAAAAGTATACTTTTAAATGTGGTAAATGTCACTTTTAGTAGCAAACCTAACGGTAGTGTAATTTTACATGCATCAAACGAAAGCGCAATAAATTTCCCGATGGGGTTTCCAGGGGGTCTATACGCAGCCGCAGCGCTTTGGCCAGGGATCGCTATACAGCCGCAATATGGCTGTATGAAGATCCCTGGCATTTTTTCTATTTTCCTATTTTTTTTTAATGTTTAGAGTGTGGGAATTAAAAAAACAAAAAATTATGTGGTGTCCCCCTCCTGAAACTTTTTAACCCCTTGTCCCCCATGCAGGCTGGGATAGCCAGAATGTGGAGCTCCGACCGATTGGGGCTTCACACCCTGACTATACCAGCTGCAAAAAAGGTCCCCTAATGCCGATTTTTGTTCCGGGGTATATGTTGGGGGGGGGGGGGGCCCAGGTTTATTTTGCCCTGGGGCCCCATTGTTGCTTAAACCGGCCCTGGAAGTGAGAGGGACATGGAGGTTGCCATATCTATTGCCTTTTAAGCACTTCACCCCAAAGGCGTTTTCACCCTAACGGACAAGAGCGATTTTCACCTTTCAGTACTCATCCCTTTCATTTGCCAATAGCTTAATCACTACTAATCACAATGAAATTATCTATATCTTGTTTTTTTCACCACCAATTGGGCTTTTTGGGGTTGATATCTGTTTTCAGTAATTACTTTATTTTCTATGTATTTTAAAGGGAAAAACAAGGACAAAATACACTATTTCTCCAATTTCATCCCCTATAGTTTTAGTATAAACACTGCTACTGTGTATAAATCCCATATCTGTCTATTTTTGCTAGTTATCACAACATTTGAATTATGTCCCTAGTACAAATCACATCGGCAGCAGCACTGTCTGACTTATAAAAATGTCCTGGAGCCATTAAGAGGCTCTAGCAGGACGTTTTTATAAGTCAGATTGTCATTAAGTGGTTAAGCAATACTAGTTGTCTGGCTGTCCTGCTGATCCTCTGCCTCTAATACTTTTAGCCATAGCCCCTGAACAAGCATGCAGCAGATCAGGTGTTTTTGACATTATTGTCAGATCTGACAAGATTAGCTGCATGCTTGTTTCTGGTGTGATTCAAGCAATACTGCAGCCAAATGGATCAGCAGGACTGCCAGGCAACTGGTATTGGAAATAAATATGGCAGCCTCCATATCACTCTCACCTCGGGTTCATAAACAAGTTGCCTGGCTATGCTGCTTATCATCTGCCTCTAAGCCATAGACCCTGAACAAGCATGCAGCAGGTCAGATGTTTCTGACATTATTGTCAGATCTGACAAGATGAGCTGCATGCTTGTTTCTGGTGTTATTCGGACACTACTGCAGCCAAATAGACCAGAAGGGCTGTCAGGCAACAGGAATTGTTTACATGGAAATAAATATGACAGCCTTCTTGTTTTTCTTAATTCAGTTGCCCTTTAAGGCTCTTTTACAGTACATGCAATTTGCTGCAATTTAATTTAGATGTGTAAAGTTCTGCATGCTGCATTTCTTTCTCATTTTCTCCTTGAGTTCCTAGCATGCTGTGACAATCCCATCGGATTGGAATCGCATTGCAATTGACAGTGTAAAAAAAGCCTAAAGAGGCCCATACACAGGTTGATTTCAGCGATCGATTGATTTGATCTATCTGACAGGATGGAAAATCTAGGTCGATCTGCTGCTGGCAGCAGATTGATGGCCCATGGAGTTGCATTGGATCTAATGGTCCAATAATGCATTTAGATTGATTTCCAATAGATTTCATTCTGAAATCTATTGGAAATCTGTCCCCAGTGTGTGGCACACACCAGATAGATTCCTGACAGATTCGACTTGACAGTCATCTGCCAGAAATCTATCTGATGGTCGAATCTGCTGCAAATCTATAAGTGTATGGCCACCTTAAAGGTTATCTGGCATTTGAATGATGGGTCCACGGACTAACTGTACAACATTAGATTGCAAACTCCTTGTGGACAGTGTGTGTATATACAAAGAATCGTATCGTGTAGATTGGTCTTTAGATTAGCAGCAGATAGATCATCAGATAGATTTCTTATCTATCTGATGTGTTTAGGAACATTTTTTACTAGGAACAGATTTCCAATAGATTTCAGTTTGAAATCTATTGAAAATCGATTGGATGGCATTTTTTTGCCATCAGATTTCCATTAGGGCCAATGCAAAATGATAAGCAATCTCAACAGATCGACCTAGATTTTCCAGCATGTCAGATTGATTGAAATCGATCGAAATCGCCCGCAAATCGGTCGATTAGTCAATTGATTTGCAATCGATTTTGATCGATCGATTGGCCAAAAATCGGCTGGGCCCCTTTAAGTGATCAGTCTGTGAGAGGAGCCGCGCTGGTCTGCTGTTTTTATTTAGGGGGAAGCCAATTAACTTACCTGTATGTTTTTGGGATGTGGGAGGAAACCGGAGTGCCCTGAGGAAACCCATGCAGACACAGGGAGAACATACAAACCCCATGCAGATAGTGGCCTAGCTAGAATTCGAACCTTGGACCCAGCGCTGCAAGGTGAGAGCGCTAACCACTACACCACCATGCCCGCTTCTTTCAGTATATACACACACACACACACATTGTCCACAAGAAACTTGCAATCTAATGTTGTACAGTTAGTCCGTGGACCTATCGCTCAGATACCAGATAACCTTCCTGCATATTTTTGGGTTCTCAGAGGACCTACAAACTCCAGGCAGTCCCAGGTGGAAAGTGAGGCCAGTACTGCAGTTTTGCAAGAGCAGATAACACTCTGTATCCGCAGCCAGATCTCATATGGAAGTCACAATGTTTCCCTCGCCTAGTGTAACTGTGCGATCGCCGTCTGCCCAATCCGGAATATTGATCATTTTACCAACAATCGCTGCAGTATAAAGCAAGGTAGCCCCTGATCCATATAGTCGCCGTTCCTGATTATCTATCAATACCTGATATATGTGAGGACCCTTTCCACTTAAAGGGAACCTAAAGTGAGAGTAATATGGAGGCTGCCATATGTATTTCCTGTTAAACAATACCAGTTGCCTGGCTGTCCTGCTGATCTATTTGGCTGCAGCAGTGGCTGAATCACACCAGAAACAATCATGCAGCTAATCCTGTCAGATACGCCTGATCTGAATGCTTGTTCAGGGTCTATGGTTCAGAGTATTAGAGGCAGAGGATCAGCAGGGCTGCCTGGTAACAGGTATTGTCTAAAAGGAAGTAAATATGGCAGCCTCCATATAACTCTCGCTTCAGTTGTCCTTTAACATGCCCAATAACGGTACAATATTTTCCTTAGAGGCAATTATTCGATCAGATGTTTACGATCAAATTGTACAGAAAACCACGCAGTATGTATAGAAAATCGAAGTGAAACGATTCTATGGTCGATTGGACTACAGAACTTTGTTGATGAGAATGTTTGATTGTATGATTGTATCTGAAGAGAGACGGTGCCCTAAATTGTCCTGTTTACGTGAACAATCGATAATTACCTTCCGATTACGTACAAATGATTGCATGATCGCATTTGAGGAAAATAATGTGAAATTCGATTTTCAAGTGAAAATGCCATAGAAAAGAAGTGTTGGGTTTTTTCACGTTTTAGCGTTTTTTTCAGTGTAAAAATTGTTTTCCGCGTTTTCACGCTTTTCGCAAATTTTGGCTGGTAAAATATTGATATTCTATTCGCAGACAACGCGAAAATACAAGCTATTTTCACAAATATTTTCAGGAAATTCAAAATGGCATTTTCGATGCAAAAATGACTGTGGCGAAAATTCACACGCATCGCTGATTATTACGTTGATGGTCACATAAAAGAACAATGTAATAAAAATGCAAAAACGCAGCAAAATGGGGGGGGGGGGGGGAGTTTCTGGAGACCCTCAGATAACTGTCTGTGTCTCTGCGGAGTTCCCCCTGAATATAATCCTATCACGCCTCACCCCCCTGGTATGAGGCCCCGCCTCACAATGTCACAGGACGGCCGGGGGGTTGCCGGGTACAGTAATTAATGCATATTTGCCATTTTTTCTCCATTTCTTCAGATCTGAAAACAATTCCTTGCATTGTGTTTCCTCATCACCGGCCCTGACATCTAATATCTGCAGTGTGACTGTCTGTGTTCCCTCTGCAGCCAATCAGCTGCCCTCGTCACTCATCTGTCCTCCGGCCGCTCTCATCTCATTCTTTACTGAAGCGGAACACAAAGTGACCGGAATACAGAGGCAAACATTACTTACTTCCTTCTGAATATCTTCTGTACTTCTGCTAAAATGGCCTAAAAGGATCTTAAAATAAGGCCTTGGTCACCAATGCAGTATACTTCCACTATTTATTTTACTTACCTTAAAAACACAAGGAGCTTTTTACTGCCTGTACTGATGGTAAACTAGCTGCAGTGTGTACAGTATAAGCTATTAGTTACCCTGTGACTGTACTGATAGTAAACTCGCTGCAACGTGTGCTGATCTCTGCTGCCTCCAGTATGTACAGCATAAGCTGTTACTCTATGCCTCTACTGATAGTAAACTAGCTGCTGCGTTTGCTGATCCCTGCTACCTCCAGTATGTACAGTATAAGCTGTTACTCTGTGCCTGTACTCATAGTAAACTAGCTGTAGCATGTGCAGATCTCTGCAGTATTAGCTTTTACTCTGTGCCTGTACTGATAGTAAACTAGCTGCAGAGTGTGCTGATCTCTGCTACCTCAATTACGTGCTGTATAAGCTGTTACTCTGTGCCTATATGGATAGTAAAAAATTTGCAGTGTGTGCTGATCACTGCTACTTCCAGTATGTGTAGAATAAGCTGTTACTCTGTCTATACTGATAGTAAACCATCTGCAGTGTGGGCTGATCTCTGCTATCTCCAATATGTACAATATAAGCTGGTACGCTGTGTTTGTACTGATAGTAAACAAGCTGCAGTGTGTGCTTATCTTTGCTAATTTCTGTATGTACAGTATAAGCTGTTACTCTGTGCCTGCACTGATAGTAAACTAGCTGTAGCACATGCTAGTCTCTGCTACCTCCAGTATGTACAGCATAATCTGTTACTCTGTGCCTGTACTGATAGTAAACTAGCTGCAGCATGTGCTGATCTCTGCTACCCCCAGTATGTACAGTATAAGCGGTTACTCTGTGCCTGTACAGATAGTAAACTAGCTGCACTGTGTGCTGATCTCTTTTACTCTGTGCCTGTAGTGATAGTAATCTAGTTGCAGTGTGTGCTGATCTCTGATACCTCAATTATGTGCAGTATAAGCTATACTGATAGTAAACCATCTGCAGTGTGGGCTGATCTCTCCTATCTCCAGTATGTACAATATAAGCTGGTACGCTGTGTTTGTACTGATAGCAAACTAGGTGCAGTGTGTGCTGATTTTTCTGCTGCCTCCAGTATGTACAGTATGAGATGTTATGCCTGGTATACACAATGCAATTTTCAGTCAGATTGACGGTCGAATTGAATATTTCCAACAGGTCCGATCTGATTTCCAATCTTTCTGAACGATTTTATATAGAAGTGATCGGAAAATTGATCAGAAGAACAATAAGGAATCCGATCGGACCATGGCGGAAAATTGCATTACTGTGTGCCTGTACGGATTAATAATTTAGCATGTGCTGATCTCTGCAGTATAAGCAGTTACTCTGTGCCTGTACTGATAGTAAGCTAGCTGCAGTGTGTGCTGATCTCTGCTACCTTCATATGTACAGTATAAGCTGTTACTCTGTGCCTGTACTGATAGTAAACTAGCTGCAGTGTGTGCTGATTTCTGCTGCCTCCAGTGTGTACAGTATAAGCTGTTACTCTGTGCCTGTACTGATAGTAAAGTAGCTACAGTGTGTGCTGACCTCTGCTACCTTCATATGTACAGTATAAGCTGTTAGGACTGGTGCACACCAGAGCGGTTCTGGAGCATTTTTTAAAACGCTTGCAGGGGGAAAACCGCTTGGCTAATGAAAGTGAATGGGATGGTGCACACCAGAGCGGCTCGTTTTTTCCACAAACACAAACTCAGGGGCTGCAGCATTTTTTAGATTTCTGAATGTTAAAGTATAGGAAAGTGGAAAACCGCTCTGAAAAACGCAAGATCAGAGCGGTTTTCCAGGTGTTTTTGTCACAGAAGCTGTTCAGTAACAGATTTTACTGTAACAAAAACTGTAATCTGCTACAAAAAAACGCCCCCCAAAAAAAGCTAGGCTGCAGTGTGCGTGCTGATCTTCTCTGCTACCTCCAGTATGTACAGCATAAGCTGTTACTCTGTGCCTATACTGATAGTAAACTAGCTGCACTGTGTGCTGATCTCTGCTGCCTCCAGTATGTACAGCATAAGCTGTTACTCTGTGCCTATACTGATAGTAAACTAGCTGCACTGTGTGCTGATCTCTGCTGCCTCCAGTATGTACAGCATAAGCTGTTACTCTGTGCCTATACTGATAGTAAACTAGCTGCACTGTGTGCTGATCTCTGCTACCGCCAGTATGTACAGCATAAGCTGTTACTCTGTGCCTGTACTGATAGTAAACTAGCTGCACTGTGTGCTGATCTCTTTTACTCTGTGCCTGTAGTGATAGTAATCTAGTTGCAGTGTGTGCTGATCTCTGATACCTCAATTATGTGCAGTATAAGCTGTTACTCTAAGCCTATACTGATAGTAAACCATCTGCAGTGTGGGCTGATCTCTCCTATCTCCAGTATGTACAATATAAGCTGGTACGCTGTGTTTGTACTGATAGTAAACAAGCTGCAGTGTGTGCTTATCTTTGCTACTTTCCATATGTACAATATAAGCTGTTACTCTGTGCCTGTACTGATAGTAAACTAGCTGTAGCATATGCTAGTCTCTGCTACCTCTAGTATTTACAGTATATGCTGTTACTCTGTGCCTGTACTGATGGTAACCTAGCTACTGTGTGTGCTGACCTGTGCTGACCTCGGCTACCTCCAGTATGTACAGTATAAGCAGTTACTCTGTGCCTACACTGATAGTAAACTAGCTGCACTGTGTGCTGATCTCTGCTGCCTCCAGTATGTACAGTATGAGATGTTATGCCTGATATACACAATGCAATTTTCGGTCAGATTGACGGTCGAATTGATTATTTCCAACAGGTCTGATTTTCAATCTTTTTCTGATCGATTTTGTATAGAAGTGATCGGAAAATCGATCAGAAAAACTATTAGAAATCAGATCGGACCATGGCGGAAAACTGCATTACTTTGTGCCTATACAGATTAATAAATTAGCATGTGCTGATCTCTGCAGTATAAGCAGTTACTCTATGCCTATACTGATAGTAAACTAGCTGCTGCTTGTGCTGATCTCTGCTGCCCCCAGTATGTACAGTTTAAGCTGTTATTCTGTGCCTTTACTGATAGTAAACTAGCTGCAGTGTCTGCTGATCTCTGCTACCTCCAGTATGTACAGTATAATCTGTTAACTCTGTGCCTATACTGATAGTACACTAGCTGCAGTGTGTGCTGATCTCTGCTGCCTCCAGCATGTACTGTGTAAGCTGTTACTCTGTGCATGCACTGATAGTAAACTAGCTACAGTGTGTACTGATCTCTGCTGCCTCCAGTATGTACAGCATAAGCTGTTACTCTGTGCCTGTACTGATAGTAAACTAGCTGCAATGCGTGCTGACCTCTGTTACCTCCAGTATGTATAGTATACGCTGTTACTCTGTGCCTATACTGATAGCATACTAGCTGCAGTGTGCTGATCTCTGCTACCTCCATATGTACAGTATAAGCTGTTACTCTGTGCATGTACTGATAGTAAACTAGCTGCTGCGTGTGCTGATCTCTGCTACCTCCAGTATGTACAGCATAAGCTGTTACTCTGTGCCTCCACTGATAGTAATCTAGCTGCAGTGTGTGCTGATCTCTGCTGCCTCCAGTATGTACAGCATAAGCTGTTACTCTGTGCCTGTACTGATAGTAAACTAGCTGCAACGTGTGCTGATTTCTGCTACCTCCAGTATGTACAGTATAAGCTATTACTCTGTGCCTGTACTGGTAGTACACTAGCTGCAGCATGCGCTGATCTCTTCTACCTCCAGTATGTACAGTATAAGCTGTTACTCTGTGCCTGTACTGATAGTAAACTAGCTGCAGCATGCGCTGATCTCTTCTACCTCCAGTATGTACAGTATAAGCTGTTACTCTGTGCCTGTACTGATAGTAAACTAGCTGCAGCATGCGCTGATCTCTGCTACCTCCAGTATGTACAGCATAAGCTGTTACTCTGTGCTTGCACTGACATATAATTAGCACAGGTGCTCACAGATGGATTGGATTGGTGGGATGTCGAGGCAGTCTTTACCCCCGGGGAGTTCTCTATGACGGCGACTCCAGGAACCTCAGGGTTATTTTTGGTGGTTGCACAACAGACATCATGTGATTTTTGTTTTAGGAATAGGATGTGATATGAGCAGAGAGGAGACAGGCGTGGAGAGGCAGATGAAATCCGACCACTGCTCATCTCAGTAAATAAAGACTTTTAGCGACTGCAAATCCCAGAGATTTCTGTACAGATAGACGTTGGCCGGATCGGTGACTGATTCTCCCACACAAGGCTGATCTCATGGACACGATCCGCCATCTGACATCGGTAAGTCTCTGGCCCTAAATACCCCACCGGTCACAGTGCGGGTGACAGTGTGCATACTGCTGTCTATGCAGCTATCCTGCACTGTGCACTGCGGAGGGGGAGGACA